>NC_047029.1:32348506-32948506 GCF_902652985.1 Pecten maximus | reverse complement strand
AGACATTCTTGGGAGAAGGATTCGATCCTTGGAGCCGTCATGTGATATCAGGTGTATGTCTCTCGACTCCATTCCACACACGTATACATTACCATCCTGATCAACAACAGTTCCTCGTGGCTCTTTGATACCTTTGCACATATGTCGGAACTCTTCATTCCCGTCACGTAACCGACAAACGATGACGTATTCATCTCTGTGGTAAAATAGTCCTTCCGGTGATGCGGCCACGTATATGTTGTAACCGCGTTTAGGTATGGATGATACCTGTTTAAAATCAGATGTTGAAATCTCGACAGAATAATCAGTCCCGATCAGTATGTTATCTCCCAGAGTATCAATACCCAAAACCATTCCAACACAATCTTTCCTGCCGATAGAGGTCGAACCAGTACGGACACGATTCTGAAATATACAGCTATTGACAGACCTATCGATATGGGTAATTAGTAACTCATTCGGTTCGAATCCACGTGTGATATCAATAGGACTGTTCTCCACATCATAATGCCTTATATACTCATAGCTATCATCAAATAGTAATAGTTTCTTATTATTATAGTCTGTAGCGAGTAGACCTCCTTCAATAAATACCCCTCCTGTCAGCCATGGAGTCATTGACCCACCGATGGAACCTTTATGTACAGACTTAACCAGAGATAAAGACCCAGTCCATACGTCAATACGAGGCGCTATTGACGAAGATGGAACTGCCACGTGTCCTACATCTCTCAACATGTCCGAGGAGGACGTTGATTCGGAAAACGATGTCATGGACGATGTGGCATGGAGTTTGTCAATGATTTGTCTAATAGATGTGAGGGAGTCATGTGATGACGATGACAATGAAGATGAGACTTCTAATCTTCCCACAGTTGTCATCACGTTGACGACCTTCTCTAATACGTCGTCATATATCATCTTCAATTGAAATGTATTGTGTTTGTCTCCAGTCCTCTGCTGTAAACGCCGGACGTGTCTCAGAAGTTGTGTCTTGGATTGTTCCGTTACAATAAATGTATCAACGACAGGACTTTTTCCTTTTACCACCCTCATCAGTTGGTTGGTGTTTTCAATGTTTGCTTGAAATATTCTATTAGTGCGTAAGCGTTCATGTAGACGTTCTCGATGACGTCGGTATGTTACATCTAAACCGGTTTGAAAACGTTGGTAGGAGATCATCCAGCTTACCTATCGCTCTCTTGATCATCATGGCCACATTTCTGGTCATTTTCTGGTAATCGTCTTCGAGAGTGGTCAATTTGTTTTCGTCCTCTTCAACAATTGTTTTTGACTCGTCCTTCATCTTGCCTAACTCACATTCGATGACATCAAGTGAGAACATCTTTGTATTATCTTCAAGGCTGTTGACATTCGTACACCTTCTATGTGACAGTGTCACGCACAGAACACAGCATAAGGCGTTGTGGTCGTGGCAGTATACTTCGATCTTCTTCCCCGTATGACGAGGACACGTGTTGTCAATGGATACAGGCATGCGTATATCTGTCTTAGAAACCTCGGCTATGGCAATGACTTTGTGTGTTGAAAGTAATTTGCTTCGTCGGTGTGCAATGCGACATGGCTGACACAAGGCTTCCGAGCATGCTTTACACCAGAAGGAAGCAACGTTCTCTTCGTCGTCAGTTAGACATCCGTGGCAGAATGTCTGACCTGATTCTGTCTCGTTATACGTTGATGAAGCGAACAGCTGGTTCCGAGGAAACGAACCGGCCCAAGAACTAACGGGAGCATCCTTGTTGTGAGGGTAACACGGACTTTCGCATACCGGACAGGGGAAGTACGTCCTGTTATCTTCTGTGACGTATTCGGAATTAATATAGGTGTTTAAACAACCCGTGCAAAACGTGTGAAAACATGGTAGCTGTCGGGGTATGTTACATTCCTGGAGACATATCAGACATTTGAAGGTTTGATTGTCTATAAGAGCCTCCGCCATGACTATTGTTGTTGTATCTGCAAGTAAAAATCGAAAACATAAATCATTTCACGAGTGTTTTATAATTTCTACTGATTAATTATAAATATCATGTTTTACAATATGCCATAAACTTGACAACGACAAGTTTGATCAAAAACCACAGAACGATTACTTTATAATTAAGTGTAAGATATAACGTTTAGTGGTGTAATAAAATATAAACAAATTGCTTGAAGATAGGATATTGACAAGTCAAATAATTGAATTATTATATTGTTGCGGTTTTGTATGAAAATATCTGCCAACAATATGTATATGTACTCTAGAATATTATCGTTTGTAGCTTTTGTTCCAGTTTCTTTAGAAAACATAATAAAAATGTATGTTGCCATTATAACCATATTACCCTTTTAAAGTATTTAAAAACAAAAATGAATTCGTTATTGCTTAGGAATAACATTAGTTATTTTGAGGTCGGAGTTGGCTGGTAACTGTTGGGACATATTTTTGTAAACATTGGTATCTGGCAAACATTTGCCTGTGTAAACGTGTAGATTTTGCTTATTCTGTGGTTAAAATAGCCATAAATTGTTCAAACTTAAGTGAAACATAGGATTGATATCCAACAACTAAGCGTTGTTGAGCATCAATAAAAAACAATAAATTTACACGGGAAACCCTTGTCTGTACTTTCGATTTCCATATACGTATAACAGGATTGTACATTAAAAAACAACAGACGTTTAAAGATTCACTCCACTTCCGGTACAGACACCTGTTCCACAACGGTATACAAACACATACATCACAATTAATTGAAATGTTTTAATCTTATCTAAGACGTCATATAAAACAAAACACGTTGTACATGGGTGTGCAAACAAACGCGATTTTGGTCCTCAGTAGAAACCGTGAGAATTAATGTATTTTCAGTTTATGCTGTTGACTACACAGACAATCTTATAATCTTACACATTACTGTATATAAAACAAAAGAAGAACAAACAACCAACATCTATTGTGTTGAATAAATGCCTACATATGGATATACTTACACCGTTTTTCCTAAGAACAGACGTCTGCATGACACTTTGTGCGCCTCGTTTCCGTGCTAAGGGAGACAACACGGAGTAAATATGTTCCCATCAAAAATCGATGATTGAATTTCAACAATTGCTTTCAACTAAAAATTATATTACCTGTGTTACTACAAGCCAAGACGAAAGTGTAAAGAAAAGTGCCGATATTTCATATAATTGAGGCTCTTTGAAATGCCTTAAGAAACTAATTAGATAATTTTTAATTATTTCTGACCTCTCCTATGATATATTAAGAGAAACCCGATGTGAAAAACAAAATCTTAATCTCAAATGAAGATGAAAACAAAATGAATCAACAGAAGATTTCAATAGGTGAATTTATAATGATAATAGCTTGAAATTTTATATACAGTTATATCACAGCAACATAACCGCCTTAAAGTGTTTCACAAATTATTTTCAGTGGTTATTTGGATTTTAACAACCAGTCAATGTCTTTCTCAACTCCCTGGCGAACATACATTCGGAGCTGCCATTTCGGCGTTTCAGCTTATACATACGACATTTCTAGCATTGTCCTACCACTTACTCATTTCATGGATTACTGCCAATTGTGTTGCTGGTATCGACTGAAAATGATAATCGAACTCCTGCAAACGTTTATAGAACAAATCATGGGGTGTAGCGTCTTGGGCAAGCCCATGTACGCCAGTCGCTCTATTGGGGTGCAGAAATATTTCCAAGTTATAGTTTTCTTGTCGTGGGAGGGCGACCGAAGGGAGCCAAGAGGCTAACTTTATAATTACATGTAAATAAAAACTTATCTTTATATGTATGTTAGTTATCTTTACAAAAAAATATGGGTATATATGTATGTATGTTCAAAAGCGAAATTATTGTTTGTAGATTGGTGGTCAAATAGGGGCGGTATATATTTTGTCTGTTATGGACCCCGGGTCTAAGACCACCAGTTACACCCGACAGACCAGGACGTCACTGCTTCTGTAAGGTACAGTACTTAATGTTTTTGCCGGGCTTGGCTGGATGTATATATGGTCCGGGGAGTCCATATGGTGCGTGCGGCTGTATGCGTGGATAATAATAGTATATAAGTAAAATAAAACAATGCGGCAAAAAGCGGCAGTAGACGATTCACAAAAAGACAGGATTTAATTTGAAAGGGAAGAGAAAAAAATCAGTAGCTTTCTGATACTTATAAAAGTAATTATATATGTAATATATGTAATCATATAAGTAATTTATATGTGAGGGGGATAATCTTACCAGCTTATTTACGTATTAACTACGTATTAAATTTATATGTTAAAAAAAATAAAAAAAAAGAAAAGAATTTTGTTTTCAACTAATTCCTCTGCCACAGGAATAGTTGTCTGTACTGATTTATTTTCTATATATATTCTATATATTTTCTATGTTATACCTATTTGCATTATCCTTGTTATGTTAACAATAATATATTTTGAGATCAAAAATTAAATCAGAGATAAATTCCCCGCTATCACAAAGAGACACGCACGGACATACTGTAGTCTCCGCCAAACACACAAACAGTTACTACACGCATGTATCCCTCATATACAAGTCAATGACCATAGCTGTCGAAATTTAAAACCCAAACCAAATATGTAATAGAAGTTCAAGTTATATTTACGGGTTAATGCTGACTTCTCTGAAGACAGACCTTTTCTATGTTGATACAGATAAATGATAAGTCATAGAAGCACACACAGAAAGTGATATCCTGTACAACTTTTATTACGTTTCCCATTACATGTGAGAGAAAAAAATCATTTCGTCACGTTAACAATCGGATGAATAATTTGAAACAAATAAGATGTTAGTAGAAACTTATTTTAATTTCGTCATTCCTACATGACATATATTTATACTCAAGCTTTATGCATTTTATTGCCTATTACACACTGAATAGTCGATGAAGAAAAAATTATTAATACCAGAGCACAAAACAATTTCCGTACTTATATGAAGTAGAATGCAGTGACTTGAATTGTATTTATTTCTCGTAAAACACCCATTATAGAAATCACAGAAAGCATTTCGATAGTCAGTGTAGTAACACCAATCACTGGTCACAAAACTTGTACACTTCAAACGCCACGTTTTCCCGCCATGATGTCACAATGATCTCCTGTCTTGTTGGATGGAGAACTACAGGCGTACGGTCGAGCTGATTCCAACATATTCTTGGGAGAAGGATTCGATCCTTGAAGCCGTCATGTGATATCAGGTGTATGTCTCCCGATTTCATTCCACACACGTATACATTACCATCCTGGTCAACAACAATTCCTCGTAGCTCTTTGATACCTTTACACATATGCCGGAACACTTCCTTCCCATCATGTGACCGACATACGATGACGTCTTCATCTCTGTGGTAAAATAGTCCTTTCGGTGATGCGGGCACGTATATGTTGTAACCGCGTTTAGGTATGGACGATACCTGTTTAAAGTCTGATGTTAAAATCTGGACAGAACTCTCAGTCCCGATCAGTATCTTATCTCCCAGAGTATCTATACCCCATTGATTTGGATAACTTCTTATACTGTCGACAGTGGTTAGGACACCATCCCGAAATGTACACCTAATGACTGACCTATCAATTTGTGTTATTAGTAACTCATTCGGTTGAAATCCACGTGTGATATCAATAGGACGATCAGCCACACCATAATGCCTGATATACTCATAACTATCATCAAACAGTAAAAGTTTTCTGTTTTTGTAGTCTGTTGTGAGTAGACCTTCTCCTTCAATAAATATCCCTCCTGTCAGCCATGGAGTCATTGACCCACCGATGGCACCTTTATGTACAGACTTGACCAGAGATAAAGACCCAGTCCACACGTCAATACGAGGCGCTACTGATGAAGATGGAACTGCCACGTGTCCTACATCACTCACCATGTCCGAGGAGGACGTTGATTCGGAAAACGATGTCACGGACGATGTTGCCTGGAGTGTGTCAATGATTTGTCTGATAGATGTGAGGGAGTCATTGTGATGACGATGACAATGAAGAGGAGACTTCTTATCTTCCCACAGTTGTCATCACGTTGATGACCTTCTCTAATACGTCGTCATACCCCATCTTCAATTCAAATGTATTGTGCTTGTCTCCAGTCCTCTGCTGTAAACGTCCGCACGTGACTTAGAAGTTGTGTCTTGGATTGTTCCGTTACAATAAATGTATCAACGTCAGGACTTTTTCCTTTTACCACCCTCATCAGTTGGTTGGTGTTTTCAATGTTTGCCTGAAATATCCTATTGGTGCGTAAGCGTTCATGTAGACTTTCTCGATGACGTCGGTATGTTACGTCTAACCCGGTTTGAAAACGTTTGTGAAGATCATCCAGCTTATCTTTCGCTTTCTTGATCATCATGGCCACATTTCTGGTCATTTTCTGGTAATCGTCTTCGAGAGTGGTCAGTTTGTTTTCGTCCTCTTCAACAATCGTTTTTGACTGGTCCTTCATCTTGCCTAACTCACATTCGATGACATCAAGTGAGAACATCTTTGTAGTATCTCCAAGGCTACTAACATTCGTACACCTTCTATGTGACAGTGTCACGCACAGAACACAGCATAAGGCGTTGTGGTCGTGGCAGTATACTTCGATCGTCTTCCCCGTATGACGAGGACACGTGTTGTCAATGGATACAGGCATGCGTATATCTGTCTTAGAAACCTCGTCTATGGCTATGACTTTGTGCGTTGAAAGTAATTTGCTTCGTCGGTGTGCAATGCGACATGGCTGACACAAGGCTTCCGAGCATGCTTTACACCAGAAGGAAGCAAAGTTCTCTTCGTCGTCAGTTAGACATCCGTGGCAGAATGTCTGACCTGATTCTGTCTCTTTATACGTTGATGAAGCGAACAGCTGGTTCCGAGGAAACGAACCGGCCCAAGAACTAACGGGAGCATCCTTGTCGTGAGGGTAACACGGACTTTCGCATACCGGACAGGGGAAGTACGTCCTGTTATCTTCTGTGACGTATTCAGAATTGATATAGGTGTTCAGACAACCCGTACAGAACGTGTGAAAACATGGTAGCTGTCGGGGTATGTTACATTCCTGGAGACATATCAGACATTTGAAGGTTTGATTGTCTATAAGAGCCTCCGCCATGACTATTGTTGTTGTATCTGCAAGTAAAAATCGAAAACATAAATCATTTCACGAGTGTATTATAATTTCTATTGATTAATTATAAATATCATGTTTTACAATATGCCATAAACTTGACAACGACAAGTTTGATCAAAGACCACAGAACGATTACTTTATAATTAAGTGTAAGATATAACGTTTAGTGGTGTTACAAAATATAGACAAATTGCTTGAAGATAGGATATTGACAAGTCAAATAATTGAATTATTATATTGTTTGGGGTTTTGTATGAAAATATCTGTCAACAGTATGTATATGTACTCTAGAATATTAGCGTTTGTAGGTTTCCTTCCTGTTTCTTTAGAAAACATAATAAAATGTATGTTGCCATTATAACCATATTACCTTTTCAAAGTATTTAAAACAAAAATGAATTCGTTATTGCTTAGGAGTAAAATTAGTTATTTTGAGGTCGGAGTTGGCTTGTAACTGGTGGGACATAATTTTGTAAACTTGGTATCTGGGAAACATTTGCCTGTGTAAACGTGTAGATTTTGCTTATTCTGTGGTTAAAATAGCCATAAATTGTTTAAACTTAAGTGAAACATAGGTCTGATATCCAACAACTAATCGTTGTTGAATATCAATAAAAAAACAATAAATTTACACGGGAAACCCTTGTCTGTACTTTCGATTTCCATATACGTATAACAGGATTGTACATCGAAAAACAACAGACGTTTAAAGATTCACTCATTTAATAAGTAATAATCAATCATGGCACTTTGATACCCTTCCTCCCTCAATCTTCTCTTACACCATTGATATAATGATTCATCTTCATGAATAGCATATTGCCCTTGTGTGGTATCCACTTTCGGTACAGACACCTGTTCAACAACGGTACACATACAAGTACATCACAAAGGAAATGTTTTAATCTTATCTAAGACGACATATAAAATAAAACACGTTCAGTTTATGCTGTTGTTGATTACACATATAATCTTACAATTTGGGTTTCTTACACAATATATAAAAACAAAAGAAGACATCCAACATCTATTATGCTGAAAAATGCCTATATATGGATACTTACACCGTTCCAGATTGTGTATACACCTACTCTGGACTTTGTGTACCTCGTTTCAGTGCTAAGGGAGACAACACGAAGTAAATATGTTCCAATCAAAAATAGAGGATTGAATTTCAACAAATGCTTTCAACTAAAAATTATATTATTTGTGTTACTGCAAGCCAAAACGAAAGTGTAAGGAAAAGTGCCGATATTTCATATAATTGAGGCTCTTCGAAATGCCTTAAGAAATTAATTAGATAATTTTTAATTATTTCTGACCTCTCCTATGATATATTAAGAGAAACCCGATGTGAAAAACAAAATCTTAATCCCAAATGAAGATGAATAAACCACAGAGAACAAAATGAACCAACAGAAGAGTTCAATGGGAATATGTAATACATGTAATGATAATAGCTTGAAATTGTATATACAGTTATATCACAGCAACATAACCGCCTTAAAGTGTTTCACAGATTATTTTCCGTGGTTATTTGGATTTTAACAACCAGCCAATGTCTTTCTCAACTCCCTGGCGAACATACATTCGGATCTGCCATTTCGGCCTTTCAGCTTATTTATTAGCATTTATTAGCATAAATAATGGACGCAGGCTTGTAGCCTCTATATCCATATCAATATCAATACATAGTATAATATGAATATTTCCTATGTAATTAATGGCTTTATATTAGTTCCTGTACATTCATGAATAAAAACGGTTATTTTTCCAATGATCATCTAACATTATTTCAAATTTTATGACAGAATCAGAATTGACAACAATTTGTGGCAAGCTATTCCATAAATCAATAACTCGGTAACTGAAAAAATGTTTCCTTTCATCAAGACGACATCGCTTTTTGAATATTTTCTTATCGTGACCTCTGGTTCTACTCATATTGTCCATTTGGAAAAAGTTTTTTGTTATTCTACTATCGTATAATCATATCTCCTCTGGTCCTACGGTGTTGTAGCGTTGGGAGATTTAACCGTTGTAGCCGTTCCGGGTACGATATATTTTTAAATCCAGGGATCAGTTTTGTTGCCCTTCTCTGCACATTTTCAATGAGTTCTATATCTTTTACTTATGATGGGTTCCAAACACTTGCAGCATACTCAAGGTGGGGTCTAACTAGAGCTTTAAATAGCATTTTGAACATGAGTTCGTCCAGATACACGAAAGATCTTCTTATCAGTCCAACTATACTGTTAGCTTTTTTGACAATTAACTGTAGAACTCTATGTGCGTTTTGAAGTTTAAATCCTCATCTATGGTGACACCAATGTCCTTTTCGTTCTTGACATGTTCCAGTTGGATTCTTTCTCCTCCCGATCCTTCCATATAGTACGCCAATCGCTTTATAGTGGTGTAGAAATATTTCCAAGTTATAGTTTTCTTGTCGTGGGAGGGCGACCGAAGGGAGCCAAGAGGCTAACTTTATAATTATATCGAAAATTTATCTTTATATGTATGTCAGTTATCTTTACAAAAAATATGGCGTGCGGGTGTAAGCGTGGATAATAATAATAGTATATAAGTAAAATAATACAATGCGGAAAAAGTAGACGATTCACAAAAAGACAGAGGATTTAAATTGAAAGGGAGGAGAAAAAAATCAGTAGTTGTCTTATACTTATAAAAGTAATTATATATGTAATTACTAGTATATAAGTAATTTATATGTGAGGGCTAATGTTCCCAGCTTATTTTAACAAGTTACGTATTAACTACGTATTAAATTTATATGTTAAAAAATTTTAAAAGAAAAGAAAAAAAAATCAACTAATTCCTCTGCCACAGGAATAGTTGTCTGTACTGATTTACTGAACAAATATGTAATAGTTGCCAGGTGGACTGTATCCTTTAGTGTCCTGGCCAAAACGTGGGAGTTTACCAAAAAAAATAAAAGAGAGAAATACGATGATGATGGTTTTAATTGGGAAGTGAAGTAGAGTTGAAATTTGGTTTAAAATATTACCAGCTAGTCAGTGAAAGTGATAAATAAAATAAAGTTACTTGACTACTTCCTCTGCCACAGGAATAGTTAATCCGTATATAGTTTTAATTTAGACTGGTAAAAGTACCCTATACCAAAAGGTACAAGGCATTACATTGCCAGGCGGTCTTGGCCCATTTAGTGTCCTGACCGGTATTTTATGCGAGTTATCTCCCCTGGTCCACTCCAGAGTTAGGGGGTCGACTCATTACATGATATATAATCACAAAGTAATGTGTAAATCACTTATTGTGGAAATAGTTGTCGTTTATAAAAAAGGTACACGCTGGATTCTTTTACTAACGGTACATGCAATTCAAAAATATAAACACCAAACAAACATTGGAACCAATTCAATAGAACTCTAGTTGAAAAAATAACAGAATTCACATTAAATTACCCTGATGTTTTGAAAAGATATACATGTAAATTTGGTCAAATCTATTTTTGGAATAAAGACAATTAAAATGAGTCCTCTGTTCCAAGGAAAAAGTGGCCAACAAGTGTATAAAAGGAATCCTCTTAGGGAAATATGTATCATTTCTATGATGTTATGAAATTCAGCATAAACCATGTTAAAAATCATACAGTCTCCAATCTTTACCTGAGGTGGAAACTTTGAAAAAGCAAAAGCTGGATATCAGTGATAATGAGCATTTAAAAAAAAGATTATTGGGAAGTGATAAATGATGTATACCGTACAAGTTTACGTGGAACATTAGTTTATGAAATATTTACCAACGATTTATGTGAAGTGCAAAGAACCGATTCATTTCTTAAACAATTCGAACTGTTAGTAGCACATAAAAGTGTCTAAAAAGAACTGATTGTGAGTTGTAGTAAATGCAAAAGTATGTTGTCAAAAAAGCACAGATTTTCTCAACGGGATATTGTATGACCCAAAACACGTAATTCACTGGCCCCAAGAGGTTGTATGAGATTATAAAAAAGAAAGGCAAATTGAAGAAAAGTCTATCACAGGTCACTGCTTGGTTGCAGAATCAAGATCTTTTTAGTGTAAGAAGACAAGTTAGACACAAAACACCAAATGTCAAAACTCCTTTGGTGAGTGTGGATTACATGTGGCATGCTGATTTAGCAGATGTCTCCAATATCAATGACTATAATGATGGCATCACTTTCTTACTAGTTGTTGTGGATCATTTTTCACGTTATGCTTGGGTACTACCTCTGAAGAACAAGAAGGCCAACACAGTGTTGGAGGTTTTCAAAAACAAATTTGCAGAACGTCAACCCATCATCATCATCATCAGATCACACCATGGAAAAACGTTCTCAAACAATGCATTTCATGAACATTGCAAAGCCATTGGGGTCACCCACATTGCATGTCACAGTGCTCATAAAGCTGCATTTGCTGAATCGTTTATAGGGAAGTTGAAAAATATTTTGTATAGATACTTGCATTCCAATAAGACTTTTACCTTTATCGATGTGTTACCTGATACCATTAGAAGTTACAACAGTAGAGCACACTGTAGCCTATAGTGATTAGCACCAAAAGATATGAACGAAGACACACAAAACACCATCTTTTTCAAAAGAGAGTATAAACCTTCCATGAAGAAGATGCCACACCAATTTAAAAGGGAGATCAAGTGAAATTAAGATATAAGCTACGTGAGTTTCGTCGAGGATGGCAACAGAAGTGGACCGACGAAATATTCATAATCTCCCACAGTTATTATAAAGGAAGTATCCCTGTTTACAAAGTCCAAGATATGAAAGTCATATAATCAAAAGAAACGAAATGGAAAATACAATAAGTCTGAAAAGTTAAGAAAGCAAAAGGAAAGAAATAAGCTTTAGTTAGATTGTTAGGATGGCCAAAGAAATTCAATTCCTGGATAAATCATGAAGACATTGAATCACCAAAGAAAGATATATTAAAGAAACGGAAACCATGAAAATAAAGAAAATCATGGCTTACGTATGTCAATTTTGCTCTAAAACGTACACGTTGAAAAACTCTCTAGATCAACAGATCAGAAGAAAACATTTTAAAGATCTACGTAAAATATAGTGCTCATCATCTGGCAAAGTAACCTTTCAGGAGGAATTTGGTATTGAAAATATACCGGTAAGTACTTTACCTCCAGTACGAGAGGATATTTTCTTCCATGGAAACATCCATTTACGTGCATAATAGCAGGTCCCACAGGAAGTGGAAAAATAACGTTTGTGAAGAGGTTTATAGACAACATTCAACAGATGATGACTCCCATATCCGATAAGATACTGTGGTGTTATGGAGAATATCAAACAATCTATGGTTTCATTGACAAAGTAGATTTCCAAGAAGGTTTGCCTGATCTAATGGAACTAGACACGTCTGTGAATAATTTGATAGTGATAGATGATTTGATGTCTGAAGTTAACTCTGACGTAGCGTCAATATTCACTAAGAAGAGTCATCATTACAACATCAGCGTCATGTACATAGTTCATAATTTATTTTGTTAGAGTAAAAAACCTATATAGACATCAGTTTAAATACTCATTACATTGTTTTGATGAAAAATCCTAGAGATTCAACACAGGTCAGATGTTTGTCTCAGCAGATGTTTCCAGGAAGGACGCTACTGATGGAAACCTACAAGGACGCTTACGTTACTTGACAGCCTCATGGATATCTGCTAATCGATTAAAAACAAGACACTCCTTCAGATCTCAGATAACGTATACGTATATTTCTTGAGTATCAGTTTGTGTATGTCCCCTTAAAACTTATAAAAGGAAGTTTTCTAGAAGGTAGATGGCGTTTGACGAAGATGTCTTCATATCTGTGAAAAACATTCTGAAAATTGTCTATTTTTGCCATGCCAAGCCTTCCATACACAAAGCCATTGTCGAGAAAGCTGATAAGTGTTTCATTTACTGTATATGTAAATGCATACAAAACATTCTACAGGGTCATTTGCCTTTAACACCAAATCAAAAGAAACAATTGTCCCATTAAAGAAACAAGTCTCGTCAATTGCTGAAATCATCATTAAAAACTAAACAAACGTATCATTTAACAAAGGTTTTGTTTACTGGCCATCGCTCCCAACCTACTTCCCTTGGCAACACAAGTCCTATCCAGTCTATTCAAAAGAAGAAGAAGAAGACGAACGTCAAACCTAAGCCTCCTTTAGACTCCTTGGTAAAATCTATGCCCGATATAAATGAAGAAATGACAAATACATTACAATGTGAGTATGTTCCTGTGGATTAAAAAATACAATCAAAATTTAGAAACGTACATGTTAAGATATCAGCAATTAGAAAAAGATGGTGTTCCACACAGGATCGTGAATACAACTGAAAAGATCGATACCCCCAAAGAGGATGTCACACGTCAAATTGTTTTACAAAGTGTGCCAAAAAACTGCTCACTCTAAAACAGAAATGCTGATGGATTGGTTAAAACAGGTCGTAGATTGGAACGACAGGGTGGAATTCGGATATAAAGGCCAAACAGTGATCCCAGGTTCAAATTTGGTGGATTTAGTGGGCAACGCTACACGTCAAAGGTCTCTGAAACATGTCAATCCACATGGTATGAATACCTTTCTAACAGCTCTCAGGAATGTAAATGTCCCGCAGAGCTGGATAAGTAATAACGAATATTTAGATAAAATGGAGTCCATCGGTGAGACTAGCCCATGCAAAAGCTTTGGAACTATCACCTGTCAAATACCAAATCAGAAGAATCGAAATGAAAGTATTTTCTGTTCCAAGGGGAAATCACAATTTTGTAAAGGATAATCTGTTTCTAGGACAAGTGCCTAAGAGATTGGTCATCGGATGTGTGGACAGTGATGCCTATAGTGGACTCATCACCAAGAATCCTTTTCATTTTAAAGATTTTTATAATGATTTTGTTGTCTTGAACGTGGATGGCAAGAGGCCCACCAAGCCTTTGCAGCCCAATTTCACGGTTAAACATAACATAAGAAGGTACATGGGTCTATTTACGACAACTGGTAAAATACATCACGATGAAGGAAATAATATTTCGAGAGACGAGTATGGCACTGGTTTTACGTTGTTTGGTTTTGATATGACACCATTCTTTCAGAAGTGGGCACATTTCATCAGAGGGGAAACATGTCTTTGGAAGTGCATTTTGGGACAGCTCTACCCAACACCATCAACGTTGTAGTGTGTGCTGAATTCGACAACATTATAAAAAAAAAATAGATCGTAACAGGCAAATTCTTTTTGATTATAGTGCATGTTACATTAGAAATAGAGCTGATCCTACAAGCTGTTTCTCCACATTTAGCAGGAGTGTATGCCAGAAATACATTACCTACATGTCCTTTAAGTGTTCCTAGTTTCATGGTTTATAATACTGACACATATACTAAACAAGGCCAACATTGGATTGCTATCTATATAGATGAAGAAAGGACATGGAGAATATTATGATCCTTATGGATTGTCTCCCTTTCATTTAGATTTTATCGATTTTTAGATAGGCAATGCAAAACATGGAGTCATAACCCTTTGCAGTACAGCATTTGAACTCTCTAGTGTGTGGTCAACATTGTATCTATTACTTAGTTCATCGAGAAATGGGAATGATCACAGACGATCTCCAGTCTGATTTGTATGCCAGTACTTTTCTTGTAGATGATTTCGTTCATTATCTTGAACGTAAGTTGTCGTATTAGAAATGAATATACTTAAACATTGAACTGTTTTTGTATGGTATTTATGATGGATTTGAATGCCAGAGTTTTGTAAGCAAACAAATCATAATGTTGTTTGCTTGCAAAACTCTGGCATTCAAATAGATCATAAATACCATACAAAAACAGTTCAACGCTTATATTTACATTCCTTTTACTTGTTTATGTTTTCAATGCTATAATTCATATCTAAAATTCATCAACTCATAAGTCCGACCTTACCGACAGCCGACAGTCAGCACATTTTTTGTCAGTCGTTGGAACAGCCGGAACATGGTCGTGTGCTTTTTGGCAAACAAAATAGTACATGGATTTTTTTTCAAACTCTATTTTGTTAATCATTTTATTATCAACGTAATGCGGAAATGGCATATTTTTTATAACAAATAATGTAGACAAAATAATTAGTCGTTAAACTTGATTATCCTGGATAGTGTAGTTCCGGTTTATGTTGTATTAATACGCTGATAATTGTAGCGCGTGATGGATGGCATTTAAACGTACATCAATGCCAGAGCTGCTCTCAAACAGACTATATAGTGACAGTGCCAGGCAAATGTAAATATATATTGTTATTAATTGGACCCCCCCCCCCGCGGATTCGCTAGTGCAAGTAGAACTGTAAAGAGAATTTATCATTCTATAGTTTACCTTTAGAAATATCACTAATATTATATAGAAGCTCCTGTTGATAAACATATCATAAAATCTTTGTTTAATCACATTAAAAGCTATTTTTCTCGCTACAATCAGAATTCCATAAATAACTTTATCCTATTTTGTTCACAGCCTGAATATTCAATACCAGAGACCTATATACTATATAGGTCTCTGTCAATACCAAGGTGTCATTAGATGCTACCCTTTCTTCTTGAATATTAAATTTATGATTTTTTAACTTGCTTTTGAGAGAGTTATATGCCTTTTCCCCTTGATCCGCCACATGTTTTTGGGTTACATTAAATTTACCATTGAAGTTGAATAGTATACCAATATAATTAAATTGATTTACAATTTCTAGTTTTATATCATCACAATACCATATCTCATTGTTTCTAATATCACCGCCATTTCTTAAATCCGTTATTTTTGTCTTTTCCGTATTTAACGTTAGTTTATACTCGTATTATATTTCTTCAATTTATCCAACATTCTTTGTAATTTATTTGGCGATTCTGCAAATAAGACCATGTCGTCTGCATACATCAAAAGAAATATATTTATCATATTTATTTTTAACGATGGACATCCTTCTTTTAAAAAGTACATTTCAAAATAAAACAATCATTATCATCCGTGGAATACAAAATTGGTGGTGAAATTTCCCCTTGAAAGAGTACCAGGCAACTGCCCTAAGTGGGTTTCGAACTCTCGACCAATAGTAATATGTTTTGCTCGCTAGTTTAGCAGTGCTTACGTACTCAAGTACGTATACGTTACTTGTGTACTTAAGCGATAAGACAATAGACGAATAGATTGGCATCTAGCTGTTATCAATAACCGCTTAAAAATACAGACATATTATGTAATCTATCATACGTTTTTGTTACAGAGCCATTATCTTTAAAATCTATCCGATTGCCAGTCTGGTTTGTAAACGAAATGTTGTAGATCTAGAGCTAGCTTAAATATGTACAAGTAAGCTCGTTATACACGAAAGGTATATAGCAATACGTATGAATTACTGTATTTTCAACAAGGTATCGTTTTAGAGCAATTATCCACGGAAAACCAAGCCCGCGCGCGATGCTATTGACACGGGTGTGTGCTCAAAGTCGCGTCACGGGTCATTGCTTGAAGGTCACATACCGCAGAACACAAAAGGCAACAGGGTAGCAGTACCTTTTCTCGGGCAGTCTATTTTAACAGGGCATTTAACTGGATTGTGTTTCGTATATACAACAACGTGGAATGGGGGAAACAGTTGAGGAAGTCGTTCCATAGGACTTTCGACATCCTGACATGTTCGCGTAGAGTTCCCAAGGTACTGCAGACGATTACGGACATCGGTTCTCGTGATGTTGAAGTGGGTACGGCGCCGGTAAGTTTTTTGGACCAGTTTGTCAGGTTTTGGTAGAGACTTTCAAGACATGTGTTCTCGCTACATGTACATGATCGTGATATGTGTCACAACTTCCATTTAGTATATTTTTAGGAAGGTTTCGTCTCGCGCAGTAATCACTTAAACTTTGTATGATACAGCCAAGGGATCCTAAAATGTAAGCACGAGAATGTTTTATGTTAAGATAATGTTTTATCGTCCGTTATAACTGAACTCGAGTCAGTAAAATCTGTAATGAAAACATATATATCTATTCAATAGACCATATAGATATGTATAAGATCAAACTAAACTGGTATTTGTACTATTGCTAGCTTACATTTTTACCTAAATAGGATACAATCATTAATTCTTTAACACAACATTTGATTGATCAATGACAATAATTTGTATATATATATATATATAGTTTACAAGCACTATATATATAGTAATTAGAGTTTCTAATTGAACTTGAAATCAAGGACACTATACATATACAGACTCATCAACAGGGACCATTTTTACCTTGATTTGTACTTAAAATGTGGCCAACAGGATAACTTACAACTAAGCTGCATAATAAGGATGATGATTCCATTATCCAAATTGTTAAGTTTCCCTTGATAGATAGCAGCATGCCTGCATCCCCAACCAACACTGTTTACTTGTCACAGTTGATTCAATGTTTAAGGATCTGAGTTGTTCCCGCTGTCATGAGTTCCATGACAGATGTCAATATATTGAAGGTTTTGAGCGATACACGTTGTGAAGACCAAACATCATGATCTCATTTAAAAATAGATGTTCTAGATTGCCTGAAACAATATGAGCGCATGATAAATTAATTTAATCCTGCAATCTGTTACATACATATGTATATGTTTGATGCTTGTTGATTTGCGCAGGGGTTCCATTGTCAACACCCTGTCACTCTCATTTGAGAGTGTGACCTAGATTAATACACGGTGGGTGACATGGATGAGGACGCTTGCTCCTCCTGGACACCTGGTCCAAATATCCTGGTACTTTTCCAGAAGTCTCCATGCACATTGATAATTTTCCAAAATTTTGCACTTGTTTAATCGATCCAAGTTTGAATTAATGGCTTTGTTATTAGACATATCACACACTTTAAGAATCTACAGTAAGCTAAAAATTTTAAAATTGAGGTTGTAAGGAAGATTTTAAAATATGTGCTTCTTTGAATTGCAAGCCAATATATGAAATCTCAACTGACATACTCTTAAAATCTGAAAGCTCAAAAATCCTATTGGTACGACCTAATGCTAACTATTTGTCAGTACACTAGCTGGAAATATATTGATTTCTATGTCATCAATAATTCATAATCACTACAAACAAAAGGTTTTGTTCTGTAAAGCGCATTTACCCAAATACATAAACATCAATATTTTGTAAAAAGATTTGTAGGGTGACTGTCTTTTTGTGAAATGCAAAAGAGTTCCACATATCTATTTTTGGAAACATCTTGATTTAATACAATGTATGAATTGTAACCACAGGGCTTCTGGCATCTAGATTACTCTTGATTTTAGCAATTTCAGAATTAAATAACTTTTTTTGCAGAAATCTGAGGGGTCAAAATATCAAAATGTATGTCAAACAGACATATGCTCCTTCAATCCCAGGAGTCAAATATAATTTTTGGGAGTCAAAAACATACTCTCAAAGTTCTATTTAAGCTTGAAACACATACAAAAACAATGATTAACAATACTTTTTGGAATATATTTGATGCTCTGTTGGTTAAAAGATCTTAAGACATTTGTTTTTGATTGTTCAAGTCTGTCCAGATGTATAAACCGGTATTGTTACATATATGAGGGAAGTAAGTTTTAAACCTTAGAATGATGTTTGGCATTGTTTAGAAAGCCATATACATTTTCTGCGATGAGATTTGACAACCCTAGCTGTAGAAGAGTGATTTCATAGGTCAAGAATGCACCAAGTCATGGATCTGCATCACTGACTTCTTTCAGTTATGCTAAATTTACTTCACTGACAACCAATTGTTAATTGTTGTAAATTGTATCTTCTATACCTCTTAGGTACACCAATTGATACCTTAATTGGTTATCTTGAAATATCTAAAGGAATATCAATGCAGTCCAGTCATTTCCTGCCTGTATATTTGAGTCCTAATACAGACCCTCTTGTCCCAATATGTGCTTTAGTTAGTAACTGGCCATGATTCACCGCCTCCAGGTCCATGACTTTGTTTTGTGGTTTACTTGTGAAAGCGTGAGGCACTACAGTGGTGTATTGGTAGGACACAGTCCATGGCTATGTAACCAAAGGGTCTCTGGTTCGAATCCCAATGAATTGTGTTGTATCGTTAAACAAGATACTCTACCCCCTTGTGTTTTGATTGGCTCATCTGTAAATGAGTACGCCCTAGGGCAGTGTAAGAAATTGTCATTGTGTAAAGTGTTGGGGTCGAAATGGCAGCTCCGGCTGTATGCTCCCTAGGGAGTTGAGAAAGACATTGGCTGGTTGCTGAAGGTCCTATAACCTGGATAATAATTTGTGAACCACTTTGAGATGGCTATGTTGCTGTGATATAGTAGTATATGAAATTATTATTTTCATAAGTTTTAACGTTGTTGACTTTACAGCAGTACCTCGCTGAAGACACCCAGCAGTATGATGAACTTCCGCAGTATTGAGGATGCTATTTGACAATCTTAATATAACCTTCCCCTTATTTTTTCCAAGACAAAAAACCCACAGAGAGTCGTGCATAATAGCAGGTGCATTTATTAGCTTTAATATGGTGACTCATATACACGTATATACCTGTAGATATTTTAACGACGGTTGAATCAGACACAGACAACAACACTGAATCAGCTTCTAAAAATCTACTGTTGATAAACTGGTTATACCAGGTGTTATTTACAGAAAATAAACTTCCATTCACTCTGATGTTCTCCAAGTTTACAAAATCTATTTATAATTGTAAAGTTGTGAATTAAATTAAAATCACTTTAGTCTGTTTAGTAATTTATATACTGAGAACAGGTAGTATGTGTACATGTTCCGGAAGTTTCAAATTTCCTCCAAATTTGTATGATGCAAAGCTTTTAAAAAGACATTATTTTGTGACAATAGATTTGGGGTAATGTGTGTAAGTTTGTACATTTTTGTACTCTTTAAACATGTTTTCATATGAATGAACAACACACAGTCTGGTGGTGAGAAGGCCAGCAGAAAGATAGCAGCTAGGTGAAGGATTCAAGGTCTCGTTAACATTTTTTTGTGTAAAACTTGGTTGTTCCACCACTTAATAAGACTTGATGTAAGACATTTTAAAGAAGGGAAGTGATGTTGTTTTGTTTAATACTAACTTTTGACTGACCATTTGTAGACTGTATATAATGATCTGTTTAATATATTGTGTTGATGATAAAAAATCAAAATAACTTACCAGGGTATTTGAAGTACTGTATTTATTTGAATACCCATACTAATTAACTCAAGTATCAACATATATAGTAGGTAGCTATACAATATCACTTCATTATCTGATATATTTAATAAGAATAAATTGCTGTGTATGTTTAACAGTCTTGAAGTTTCTAACAGGAATTTCTGTTGTTTTCCAAGATGGCGGACATGGAGAATTGACAATGTTTTTTCTGTTAAAAAACATTTGAAAATGTCTCTACCTGTATAATTTGCACACCCCCAACTTTAAACTTTGGTTAAGTACAAAAAAACTGTGCAAATTACACGAGTTTTAACAGTACCTTGAACTCACTGCATGATAAAGGAAACCGACAGTGATGTACAGCTAGAGTCCTTGAAATATTAACGTAACAGGCAGCAAAGTTTAACTGAAGATAAATCACATTGTATTCCCAAAGTTTACTCCAGTCCCTTCTGGCAGAAGTTGTATACTCTTCTTGGCTAAATATTGGTTGAAAGTTGAATGTTACTCTGGGTTATAAATAGGGCAAAATAGTGGGTCAAAATAGTTGAACACCTCTTGGCAAAATAGTGGTTCAAAGTTTAACACCTTGGCAATATCTTTGACCTCTTGGCAAAATCTTGGGTCAAAGTTCAACCTTTAATCATAATTAATCTTAAATCATGCATTTGGCCTTGATGTAAATTTTGAATCCGCATGTCACACCCTTCTTAGTAAAATGCTGAAATAGCTGCCATTGTATGTATGTGGAGAAAATATCATTCAAGAACTTTTCAAGACCACTGCATTACAAAAAGAAATTAGCTAAGTTTTGATGCAAGAGTTACCTCTCTTTGTTTTGTAATTTTGGTATTATGTATACTACGAAGTTCAACAATGTACACCTTATGTATATATTTATGTAATAAATTGATTCTTTGTGGAAAAAATTGTGAAGCATCTGTCCTAATTTACCTGTATCACTATTTATGTGGGAGGTTTTTACCAATTTTCAAGGTCATTGTTTCAAAATTAAAAAAACATATATACCGCAGTATATAATTCTATCCAACTTAAATTTATGGCATGAATCCTTCAAAAGATACAGAGGTATGGAAAATTGTGTGAATGATGTGAAATTTAGCCAGGAACTTATGGGCCAGACTAGATTTCCAGCCACCTAAACCATGTAATTGACAATAAAACTTCCATTATACTTTAAGATGGACAATAAAAAGAGGAGAAAGGCTTTTGTAAAAAAAATAGTCGAACAACAAAATGAACACAGGGGATTTACCAAAGTTTTGTTGTTCAATTGGTAATTTTGAGATTTGTGGTGAATGTTTACGTGGATATTTCTGTGTAGGTATATAGAACATTTACAGATCAGGGAGCTCTGAAAGGGATAATGAGGTACTTATCGGAGATTAGAGTTTGGATTCTGGATTTTAGTGATCATCCTGTAGATCCATGACATGGGACATACAAGTATCACTACAGAAACACAGCTTAGAGGTAACATATGTTTTAAAGTTTTCTTCAAATTGTTAAGTATAGTCTAAGGATTGACGAAGCTACAGTAAAATACATTTACGTTTATCGTTGAAAAGATATAGTTTGTTACCTGACCATTTAGTGAAGAAACGGTCGCTACCTACTGTGGCATCCGCTGTGAATGTAAAGATGATTTAGGCCGATTAACCAGTAAAACTGAGGGTCAAGTGATTTGTATAGGTAAGATTTTCACAGACACTCGACCACTGTTGATGTTTGAAAGTTTTCACAAATTACATCATGTATACATCTCTAAGACTCCTTTGGAATTGTGTCCATATCTATATTGCAAGTTATACAGATAATTACCGTAATTATCCACACATAAACCCTCACCAACAAATAAGCCCTGTTCATATTACAGAATAGTAAATTTTAAAATAGCATATAAGCTTCAAAGGAAGTTCACAAATAAGCCCAGCTCCTAAAACCTTAATACAAAACTTACGGTGGGGAGGGGCTTATTTTAGGATAAAGACAGTGTGTATTACCATGTTTTCCAGCATCAAACTCTTGCCTGGTAATTAGCCAACTCATTTTTTTTTAATATTAGGGGAGGGGAGCTTATTTGAGAAGAAATATGGTGTGTGTTACCGTATAATCCAGCAACAAACTTTTGCCTTGGTCAAATAAGCCCACCCTTTTCTCTTGCAGCTGGTCTTGAAAAAAAACTAGCAAAGATGATTTCATTGTCCTGAAATATAACAATAGCCCTCATTCTTCTTTGACATAAAGTTTAGGTGTTGGCCCCCTGGGTATTATTACAGGATAATACGGTATTAAGTCTCGGTAAAAATGACCTAACCTCACCCGAGGTGGATTATCCCACAACAATTACCTATAACATAACAAACTATGGGCCATAGTTTATAGGAGGTTCCTAAGCCAGATTTACAGAGTATTTTTCGTTTTAAATCAAAAGTCAATTTTATTTTAATGCCCAGCTGTTTGTTGATGGATACATGTATTTGAAATAACAAAATTGTGTTAACCCTTAATCCTTCATCTGAAATAGTCCTGGAAAGTTTGCTTGTCCAAAAAAAATGAAACTAAAAGATTTTTTTGCTTTTATGAACTTATAGTCAGTTTGATGAAATATCTTTTTAATTTGGTAAAATACGGTATGTACAAAGTACGACAACCAAATTTGTCACAATTGATACTGGGTACTTTTTTCTTTACATGGGTAATGTATTATTACAGATTGTTGTGTTTTCAATTCATTCAAGAAAACTTTCAAAGAATCGGTCTCAGAACTTTGTAAATGATAAATTGTTTGCATATTTTAAAGGAATGTGTCTGCTGAATTAGCTATAAAATACCATTATTTCAACAGGATCGAGTACACTTTGTTTGAATTTATGCTACGAGGATTATCAGCAATAGTAGGTCGACCTCTGCTTAGTTAGTTTAACGAGTATACAGGTGTACATTAATTTGGAATTATAGATGTTTTACAAAAGATCGATTTCAAAAAAAGTTTTTGTAGAATGTTGTTTAAAAAGTATTACATCTGGTGAAGGAGTGTATTATGCAGTAATTTATTGTCAGCTCATTTAATTGTTTAAAGTTTAATTTATTTCACATTTCGCTTTTGTCTGGGATGAAAGTGCATTTTTGGGTCTGTTTTGAGGAAACCAGGACAAATCTTGGGTGGTTACAGGTGACACATATACCTTACATGTAATTCACGTGTTAGGATGAATCGAACCCCAGGCGCCTTCATCGTTTAGATCTGTGAACTGGTCATGGGATTTATAAGATTATGTAGTGCCTGCATTGAGTCGGTATAATTATAAGAAATGTGGTTAAGATATTAGACCAGAATGACATTATACCTTGAACAAAGGTCCACATAACTTGAATTTGTAAGGTTATTAAGATGTTTGATTGATAGCCAAAATAATCACAATAATATCATAAATACATTGTGTCACTTTTAAACTCCTGTAAAATGCAACTTTAATGTAATTGCACACTGACCAGTGTGTTTTCAGCTCACCTGGCGGCATCTAAATATTGACTAGTCTGAGTTTCCTCTGACCCTGACACCCATGTCTGGTGTAGATCGAGCCACAATGAAAACATGGAATTCTCCGACACCGTTTTGTGTTGCTAAGATTTTGGTGCAAACACAATAAAATCGGGCTTGACATAACACCTACCTTACATAATATATAGATAAATGAGATATTTATTTACCCGAAAATACCCATTTAGTCCCATATCAGTGTTATATTCCGCCTGTATAGACCCTCACTTCGGCCATGGTGTCAGGGCCAGAGGAAACCTGGGCTATATATTGACAGTCACTAAAGTTTAAATAAAACAGTGTAGTGTCAATGATACCTTAATGATACACCTTGGGTAAATGACAGATGTTCCTTGTAAGAAAACCTTTCCATATTGGTCATTGGTGCGACAGTTCCAGATCTACTCAGGCCTTGACCCTAACCCTTGATCTACATTTAAAACTCTTAATTATGAATTTCAACCCACTCAGCGAGCTAATATGTTGTCTTCTGATAACTCTCGTTGGAACAATATAGAGCTTCCTTATTACAATAAATTATTCTTTTTCCCTGCAAAATTATACAATTACTTTTTCCTTCTCTGGACGATTATCATGACAAGTGTATGACATCATGCATGACAAGTGTATGACATCATGACAACAATTAAGATAATGACATCATATTAACCATTCAATCACATCAATATTTCATACATTTGAAGTCCAGGGCAGTATCATACCTAAAGGGTCTATGTTGAGGTTTAGATATAAATAAGGGGTGCCTTATATTGAGGTTTCATTTCAAGCATGTCGAGCCGTGTTATAATACTGTCATGACAACAACACATCCCCGACTTAAGGTGTTATGTTAAGCCCTGCTTTACTGTACTTTACATTGAAGAGCTTTCTCGATAAAATAGTCAATAATAGTAAAATCAGTACATGTTTAATTGGATCCCTGGGTCACTTCGACATTAATGATTGATAACTGTCAATCATATCTTCATGGACTTTATTGAAACAGAGAGACTGAGATTTGTGGCTGAATTGGTGTAGTTGAATATATATTATAATCAGATCACTTTCTTCATCATAAGCTCATTGGATGCTGAAGATCTAATACAGACTTCAAGATCTACAATGTTTGGTGTCAAGCTGTTTGCATGGTATTATACCAATAGTTCAATGTTACATTTAAATTTGACATTTGAAACTCGATTAAATCAATATATTTGTATTGTCTCTAAGATATTACATGTATTTTGGAAAAACTTAAATGTTAATCGTCTGGACACATGTAATGTATGATAATTAAAACTATATATATATATATATATACTGTGCCAAGGTTCCACACAAAGAAATAATGACCATATAAGCCTGTAAAATTAAAAAGAAAAAAACATGAAATAAGTAAAATAACTGGTGTAGTTTCTCTGTGATTTAAAATAAAATAATCTTGTTTGATATTCTTGAATCAGGATATCAAAGTGAATCAGGAACATGATATGACTGTACTTTAACTAGGGTGTACTGGGAACCGTATAGGAGTCTGTGTGATTTCCTGTAAACAAGTCGCTTCTAATCATCCAAATCACTACTGTGAATACACCAGCTTTCTCTGCAAGATTGATCATGTGGTCCGAATCAATACACCCCAATAGGATGGAACCGACACATTGGCCAGCTAAGCTAACCTCCAAATAGTCCTTCGTTACAGTGTTTAGAGTAATGGTTTTCAGACGGACAAGCTGTCCAATCCTATATTTCCGGTGAAATTGACAGAATGCTTCCCATTCAGAGAGGGGATTCTCGTCTGCAATAGCCAACATTCGGACTGTCCAGCTGGGAAAGTTTGCTTACTAATCTGTTCTGAAAAATATCAGGTACGTTCTCGGAGATTCTGATTTGATGGTTTTATTTTGGACAAGTTGTTTTATCTCTTTGCTTGGAGGTACCAGTATTTCTTTCATTTGTTAAGTTTCTACCATGTATCTTTTCAAAAAGAATTTCTAATGACAAAAAATATATACAATATTTAAATGGCTGTAAACCCATGCCTGATGATAGGCCCACCAAAATGTATTGTGTTGTTGTTCAAATGCTAATAGGTGTAGTTTCATAGCTTAGCAGGTGCTCTGACAACTCATTCGCCATCCGTGTAACCTCAGGTGAAGAACTGAAGTGTGTATACTTCGATGCTTTGTGTTGCTTGGGAAGCTGAGAAAAAGGCCGATCTGTACAGTCGTGGTTGTGTCCTTAATTGCTCTGGTTTGGTTTGGTTTTGTTTAACGTCGTATCAACAGCCAAGGTCATTTAAGGACGGCCTCCCATGCGTGCGATATGCATGCGTGTGGTGAGAGCGTATGTGTTTTTTGGGAGGCTGCGGTATGTTCGTGTTAAGTCTCCTTGTGATAGGCCGGAACTTTTGCCGATTTATAGTGCTACCTCACTGAAGCATACTGCGAAGACACTCAGCAGCTCACCCCACCCGATCACATTATGTTTTTCATTGAGGTAGACACTAGCTACTACAAGGTGAGCTTGCCTCAAAATGACCCTGGTGGTTCATTGGGCAATAAACCCAGATTAGCTATAATAAGCCCACCCCTTTCTTGATTCAAAATGTTACATGTATGTGTTCCGAATCCGGCTCCGTGGGAGTTTTACAGGAAATATATGGTACCAGCAACAAAACAGTAAAATCATCAAGGTGTCTTGGCTTTTACTTGTATTAGTTCTTATAGTGTGGACAAATACATGCTTTAATATACACGAACCATAGGTGTTAAACACGTAGTCATTAGGTTAAAAGTTGATTGATTTAAATGTATTGATATCTTATTGCAATAAACAAATGGATTGGGCACAAGATATAACAACTCATAAAAGCTATCCTCAATAATTCTTTAGTGATGATTAATTATAATCACATTAATTGTATAAGGAAAATAAGGAACATAGCAAAATATGAAAAGAGACTAAAGAGCGTGCTAAAGACCATACTTTTGAAACCTTTGTTACATTTTCTGACAAACTGGAATATGATAAAACTTCCTTAACTTTGTTATCATTTATCATCAAAAAAACAGAAAAGCAAAATCAAAACAAAAATGAGGAAGTTTTGAATATTTGAAAAAAAAATTGTTAAAACAAGATCTACTTGTACACATTTAAATGGTTATTACCCCTGAAATGTGAATTCTATAAGGAAGAACATTGAGTTTGGGGAAGGTTATTAAATTATTTTGATATTTTGAAGGGTAATGATGACCTATAGTCGTTGTGCAATGTTTGTTGTCGTTCGCTGTGCGCTGTGCACCTTGCGTAAACTTTTCACATTTCAAACTTTTTCTCAAGTTCCACTGGTGGGATTGAGCTAAGATGGTCTGGTCCAAGTGTTGTTATTTTTTGGGCTGGTCCAAAATCCAAGATGGCCACCATAGCAGCCATTATCAAAAACACATTTTAAACTTCTCCAGTTCCACAGGTTCCATCGAGCTAGAAACTGATAAGGATGTTAGGGAAGGGGACCTAACAAAGTGTTGTTATTTTTCGGCCTCTTAAAAGCTTTAACATGGCGGCCATTTTGCAACATGATTGCATAATCATGGTTTTCCTGAACAACACCTACCCCCATGGTATTTCAAACTTCTCAAGTTTCACCAGTGGCATTCAACTCAACCTTGGCTACACAACGATCCTGCCCAAGTGTTTTCATTTTTCGTTTTGGTCCAAAATCCAAGATGGCTGCCATTGCCAACAGTACAACTCAGATAACTGTTAAGACCCATGGGCCTCTTGTTTTATTTCAGTTTGACTTTGATTGACACCTGACCAATATGAAAATGTTGATAAAACAACATTTGGACGAGAAACTTGGTGGTTGAAAAGTTGTACATGGAGTCTAATGCATGCCATTACAAGCATGTTTTTTTTTTGATACTTGATAGCGAGCAAACATTAGTAAGTAGAGGATAGTGGGTTTTAAATGATTGGGAGGAAATAGTAAGTCTAGTTAATAGTCCAGATATATTATCTGATTCTGATATTAGACTCCTACAGAAATCCACACTTATTCAGGCCTACACTCTATCTGATATCACAGGGACTAGGCACAGTACCTTTGTGTTATAATGCATTTATACATCTGTTTTGTGGTAAAATCTACCAGATCCCTGTGTCTGATAAAGCATTGATTATCACTGCAATGCATTCACTGTTGACTGGTGCTATCAGAGCTCCAGCGGAAGATGAGCACTAAACGGGGAAATAGAGTAGCGATATAATCTAGTCGCTGGCCCATACATCGAGAATGCTTTCAGGTGATGAGTTGCTGGATGTCCAGACCAGCACTTTTTCATCCGCCAATTTTTTTTTTGCTATTATTGTCGCACGGAGTTGGTGGTGTTTTTTCTCTTCATTGATGGCTGTTTTAGGATCCATTTTATTAGTAGGATTCCTGATGAGGCAGTGTTATATGGTAAAACTAGTGTAGAATGTTAATATACATTAATTAAACTGGACGAAGACGGATGATAGGACAGTGTAGTAACAAAATATACATAGAATGTTTGACCATGAGGCCGATTGTCAAACAAAATTCTCCACCCACAGGTCACTAAACATAACAACTGATATAAATATATATGTAAATTGTACAATATTGATATTCAAGCAAAGGACACTTCACCAGGCCACAAACTAGAGGTAACACTGTAAGGCCCTAGTCTGTATCAATATGATATCCTGACCACTTATTCAGTTTTCATCCTGTGTTTTTCTCTGATGCCTCAAATTGACCCAAGGCTACTTGGATTCCTTGACCTCTGGACGTCTTTCGTAGTCATTGACCATGCAATTCAGTTTGATGTATTGTTCACTATTTAATGATATGTAAATATCTTTAAGGTTAAAAGGAGGCACTTGGTCATAAGAAAAAGCCACGTTAGCTTGTTAGATAGAGTGCTGCATGGCCACGTAACCTCAGGTGTGTGGTTTGATGCATCTTACCTGAGTCGGTTTGCGTTTTCGGGAAGCTGAGGAGGGGGCTGGTCTGTGTTGTTGTGGTTGTGTCCTTTGGCAAGACACTTTACCCTTAATGCTCTGGATGGCATGCGATGGACCTCTAATATGTTGTTCAGTGAGGTAGACACTAGCTACTACAAGGAAACCATGCCTCAAATTGAACCAGGCTGTTAAAGCACATGCTCGTTAAAGTATGTCTGATTGTGGTATTGTTTTGTGTACTGTAAATCACTTATATTTCGCGAGTACTTAATTTAGCGAACTCACCTAATTTGACTTATCCGTGAATACATAATTTCGCGAATTCTGATCTCAAAATGACTTTAAATTCGCGAATGACGTTAACAGGTCGGCGATATTTCCATGTTGGTAGCCATTTTGTTGATGATAGTCATGTGACAGTAAAAGAAAAGTCATGTGATTCAATCATGTGATATCGGCGTCTGGACATACTGAATTGTATTTACTGTACCTGTATACATGCTAAATGGCTTACAAAGGCGGTGTCAGGCATTGAACAAAACCCACGGCTCATTAAAAATGCCTGGAAGATGACGGGACTACAATATGTTGTGAGTTAACACACATTGTAATTAACGTACGTGTGTATACAGTGATACCGATGAACAGTTCCCCGGACAGTCTATTGCGAATGATTTATACTCCAGGCGATCATTTGCTCTGAATGTTTGAATTAAATAAATAATTTGTTTGATTTCAACTTTGTTATGGTCAATATCTTTTCGAGAATCAAGCGATGTGAAGTGCTGTATATACATGAAACCTTACATAACTTACAACAGCGTGGGTAATAAAGTACGACGTATTCCGGGTGACCATCCGGGATCCTCGGGACCGTACCTATTGTACTTAAATTAACTACATGTAAAACGTCGTCTAGAAGTTAATTAAGTCCTAGTTCAACCACAATATCAGTGTTCAGTGGGTTTTTTGTGTGTGAAATTTTGGTGTTTTGTGATATGAAAACACACTCTGATATAAGTATATAATCTATCACTCTATCATTACTTTAACGGTGATGTTTGCTCACCAACTAAAGATTACGGTTGATTCAAAATGGACGCTACTTAGTATTTTTGTTATTCTTATACAAATATTCGCGAGGGATTTGAATTCGCGTTTGACTCTCCTCGCAAATTAATGCGAAAATATATCCCACGCGAAATATAAGTGATTTACAGTACCTACCTGTTGTTGTACGAAGTTTCAATTCTATTGATATGCACCCCAATGGTGTTGTATGTCTGTCTATCTGTCTGTCTGTGTCTGTTTGTCTGTCTGTCCAGCATAAACAGCTGATTGTAAAGCTCCTTTTCATTTTTTAACCATTATGTAAGCTTTGATACTTGGTAGACTTTAGATTGAAAGTTGGTAATTTTTTAATTTCTCCCCCTCAGTATCTGCATTTTAGGTGAATGTGTTCCGTAGTCTGTAGTTATAAAGTGCAATGTTGCATACAGATGTTCACATTTTGGGTGAATGTGCTCCGTAGTCCGTAGGTATAAAGTGCAATGTTGCGTACACATGTTCACATTTTGGGTGAATGTGCTCCGTAATCTGTAGGTGTAAAGAGCATTGTCGCGTACACATGTTCACATTTTGTCACCACCTCATAGATACAATGTGAACTGGTACATCCTCCATAAAATAATCTTAAAGTTTTGTGGAACCTTTTAATGATTTTTTCTGAACACTTTGCTAATCAAAAGCTGAACACTAGTTTAGCACAGTTGCTGAAATTTACCTGAAATTGGTCCAAATCCAGTTATGTATTTTTCAGCAAAGTTGCTGCACCTTGTTGGATCAGTTTTAAGCAATATGTCATGAACTTAAACACAAAGAACTCAAAAAGAACTTAATTATGCACTGGTGTATTTTACTAAAGTTATCAATTACTGAATCTACTGGACTACTCTAGACTTGCTGTCAAGGAAATCTGGATTTGTATCAATCAAGAAAAGTCTGGATTTGTATCAATCAAGAAAAGTCTGGATTAATTAAGTCTGCATGCATGGAGCAATCAATGGAAATACCAGCTGACCAAGTTCACCTTTATCAATGTTAAGGTCAATGTCAAGGTCAAATCTGATCCATAGAAAATCTTGTCATTGCTTTAGAATTTGATGAAACCTTTATGATCCTGGGAAAACCACAAATGAGGTGATTATGTTTCAGGATGCCATTATATATAATTAGGTCATTGTCAAGGTCGCAGATACAGGTATTGATTGTAGAAAATCTCTTTGTCATCTCTCTAATGACTTCTTTCCACAGCAGGTTTGATACTTATAACTTCACATATTGGTCAATTACCAGGAATACCTGAAATGAGTGCAGTTGTACTGATGGGCCAATGGCCTAAGGTTTGAATTTAACTTGAAACTTGTAGCTGTAGGTGATGTTAGAGGGATTGGTAATTAACTGTTGATGTTAATTGGTTAATTAGTTTTCAATGACATAACTGTCAATTATTTTCCTGTATTTAGAACAGGATTGATTAGATTAGACAGGCTAACATTCTCTGAAGCATTCATCTTAATGATTATAGGGCCTCCAGAACTCTTCAATTAAGTCTAAAGTAGCTGAGGGCGAAACTAAAGACTAACAAGTTAATTTGGGGAAATTGCTTCCCGAACACAGATAATATAATCATTAATTTCAGTTAACTTGTTTAACTTCTTATAATGAAATTAAATCTAAAATTAAAATTTAGGTGAAAATATTACAGAACAATAAATTATTGGAAAATTGAATGGGAGTGATATAATTAGGTTTCAGGTATTGGGTGGGGAGGGGGGGGTAATTGGAATGGTTAAAATGAGGTTCACATGTGGGGAGGGTGGGTGGGGTTGGGTGGTACAGTCTCAAACTCGGACAATTTTTAAATTCTGTCACTGAAACTTTCACAGTCACCATCTGATATGTTTTCGTATTACACGTAAATAGCTGAATTCTGAAGTACAATAAATATTTTGTTTTTGCCTCCAGGTAGTTTAAACTTACGACTCGCCTACTCCAGGTGTAATTGTCCACGGATATGGATGAAAGCTGTTGTCATGGTAACATTTACAAGTGCTTAAACATCTTCAGTAGGACATTACATCCATAATAAGGTACAAAATGTCCTTGTAGATCTGTTTCTGATTGATCAGGTGGGTCTGGTCGGACCATTAAGGCTCTTAAGCTGTTCGTTCGTCTTTCACACGTAAGAATTCTAGTTATTTTGCCGAAGTACGGTTTTGTGGTCATTGAAGGAATTTCAGTAAAATATTTTGTATTTTAAGAATATTTGGTGTAAAGATTTACATAAGTTTTGTAAAGACCTAAACCATGAGGGTAAAACCCTCAAGTTATACCATTGTAAAGACCTAAACCATGGGGGTAAAACCATCAAGTTATACTATTGTAAAGACCTAAACCATGGGGGTAAAACCCTCAAGTTATACCATTGTAAAGACCTAAACCATGAGGGTAAAACCCTCAAGTTATACGATTGTAAAGACCTAAACCATGAGGGTAAAACCCTCAAGTTATACGATTGTAAAGACCTAAACCATGAGGGTAAAACCCTCAAGTTATACCATTGTAAAGACCTAAACCATGAGGGTAAAACCCTCAAGTTATACTATTGTAAAGACCTAAACCATGGGGGTAAAATATGCAATTGTGACAGTATATAATGGATGCATGTTGTTACCAGACTAATTTGCCCTGTGGACAATCATTTTCAATGTTGTACAAAAAACTTGGGACAAGTGTTGATGGATTTGGTACCTAATGTTTTGCAGGTGTTTACAATGCCTTAGAGACATTAAACATTAGAGGCCTGTGAATTAAATCTATTCTGTCTAATTATAAATCTACCGGGTACTCTAAATTTGTGGTTCTTTTATTAACACACCATGGCCAGTAGCTGGATAATTTTGTGGTCTTAGTTTCTCAAATATTTTATAATATCAATCGTTACTAGCTACGTATACCAGTAAAATACCTAATTGTTTTGGAAAATGATTGATAATTGATATGTTATACGAATTGTTAGCTTAATTATTGAATCTACAGTTTATTGATGGCCTTCATTATGAAATATCAATCTGATTTTTTTGCCTAGCCATGAACTTACTATATGTCTGACCAATGTATTAACTTGATTAACCTATGGATCGAGTCTAGACTAAAACTATCATCATATACGATGTCATTGTGATTTATTGTATGAGAAATCAGACTTGTCATAACTAGGGTAATATCAGAACGACATTTATGGTCCTATGTTAACCACAACACTCTCTGGTCAAACGGATATACCTCCATGTAGTGACAGAAAATGTCTGTATAAGGAAACAAAATGATGGACCGCTAATGAATGCTTACTTTCTTGAAGCAATTAACTCCATTCACAAACTGGGCTATGAGGTTTTAGCATGTGTTAAATTTATTTCACTTGTTTTGTACTTTCAGAATTACAACAAATACTAATTGACAATACTCATCACAGCAAACTTTAATTAGAAAATGAATATGCTGTCAGGCTCGTGATCTTTAACTGCAGTAAACCCACCCTCTTTGTACAACCACCCTCTTTGTATACTCGCCCTCCTTGTCCACCTGCCCTCTTTGTATACCTGCCCTCCTGCCCTCTTTGTATACTCGCCCTCCTTATCCACCTGCCCTTTGTATACCTGTCATCTTTGTTAAACTGCCCTCCTCATAAACCTGCCCTCTTTGTATACTCGCCCTCCTTGTAAACCCGCCCTCTTTGTAAATCTGCCCTCTTTAATTTGTATACCCAATCTACTTGGAAACCCACCTTTTTTTATACACCTGCCCTCTTTTTTCATACCCATCTTTTTGTTGATAAACCCTCTTAATATACCCACCCTCTTTGTAAATCCATCCTCTTTGTATACATGTACCTCCTCTCTTTGTAAACCTACCCTCTTTGTATACCCACCCTCTTTGTATACCCACCCTCCCCTCTTTGTATACCCACCCTCTTTGTATACCTACCCTCTTTGTATCCCCACCCTCTTTGTATACCCACCCTCTTTGTAAACCCACCCTCTTTGTATACCCACCCTCTTTGTATACCCACCCTCTTTGTATACCTACCCTCTTTGTATCCCCACCCTCTTTGTATACCCACCCTCTTTGTAAACCCACCCTCTTTGTATACCCACCCTCTTTGTATACCCACCCTCTTTGTATACCTACCCTCTTTGTATCCCCACCCTCTTTGTATACCCAACCTCTTTGTAAACCCACCCTCTTTGTATACCCAACCTCATTGTATACCAAACCTCTTTGTATACCCACCCTCTTTGTATACCCACCCTCTTTGTATACCCAACCTCTTTGTATACCCACCCTCTTTGTATACCCACCCTCTTTGTATCCCCACCCTCTTTGTATACCCACCCTCTTTATATACCCACCCTCTTTGTATACCCACCCTCTTTATATACCCAACCTCTTTGTATACCCACCCTCTTTGTATACCCAACCTCTTTGTAAACCCACCCTCTTTGTATCCCTACCCTCTTTGTATACCCACCCTCTTTGTATAGCTACCCTCCTTGTATACCCACCCTCTTTGTAAACCCACCCTCTTTGTAAACCCACCCTCTTTGTATACCTACCCTCTTTATATACCTACCCTCTTTGTATACCCAACCTCTTTATATACCTACCCTCTTTGTATACCCAACCTCTTTGTAAACCCACCCTCTTTGTAAACCCACCCTCTTTGTATACCCACCCTCTTTGTATACCCACCCTCTTTGTATACCTACCCTCTTTGTATACCCACCCTCTTTGTATACCCACCCTCTTTGTATACCCACCCTCTTTGTATACCCACCCTCTTTGTATACCTGCCCTCCTGCCCTCTTTGTATACTCGCCCTCCTTGTCCACCTGCCCTTTGTATACCTGTCATCTTTGTTAAACTGCCCTCCTCATAAACCTGCCCTCTTTGTATACTCGCCCTCCTTGTAAACCCGCCCTCTTTGTAAATCTGCCCTCTTTAATTTGTATACCCAATCTACTTGGAAACCCACCTTTTTTATACACCTGCCCTCTTTTTTCATACCCATCTTTTTGTTGATAAACCCTCTTAATATACCCACCCTCTTTGTAAATCCATCCTCTTTGTATACATGTACCTCCTCTCTTTGTAAACCTACCCTCTTTGTATACCCACCCTCTTTGTATACCCACCCTCTTTGTATACCTACCCTCTTTGTATCCCCACCCTCTTTGTATACCCACCCTCTTTGTAAACCCACTCTCTTTGTATACCCACCCTCTTTGTATACCCACCCTCTTTGTAAACCCACCCTCTTTGTATACCCACCCTCTTTGTATACCCACCCTCTTTGTATACCTACCCTCTTTGTATCCCCACCCTCTTTGTATACCCAACCTCTTTGTAAACCCACCCTCTTTGTATACCCAACCTCATTGTATACCAAACCTCTTTGTATACCCACCCTCTTTGTATACCCACCCTCTTTGTATACCCAACCTCTTTGTATACCCACCCTCTTTGTATACCCACCCTCTTTGTATCCCCACCCTCTTTGTATACCCACCCTCTTTATATACCCACCCTCTTTGTATACCCACCCTCTTTATATACCCAACCTCTTTGTATACCCACCCTCTTTGTATACCCACCCTCTTTGTATACCCAACCTCTTTGTAAACCCACCCTCTTTGTATCCCTACCCTCTTTGTATACCCACCCTCTTTGTATAGCTACCCTCCTTGTATACCCACCCTCTTTGTAAACCCACCCTCTTTGTAAACCCACCCTCTTTGTATACCTACCCTCTTTATATACCTACCCTCTTTGTATACCCAACCTCTTTATATACCTACCCTCTTTGTATACCCAACCTCTTTGTAAACCCACCCTCTTTGTAAACCCACCCTCTTTGTATACCCACCCTCTTTGTATACCCACCCTCTTTGTATACCCACCCTCTTTGTATACCCACCCTCTTTGTATACCCACCCTCTTTGTCATAATACTCGCCCTCTTTGTATACCTACCCTCTTCAAATTATTGTTTAAAGCTAAATTCAGGTGTTGGACCCACGTACTTGGCTTATAACAGGATAAATACCTGGAGTGAGAATATATATCAGGCATTCTGTTTTAAGGTAATTCAGACTTGATTCAAATACTTGCTTAATATCAAATGACTTAGCAAGAAGAAATGCAGAACAGGATCCGCCAATCCGAACAGTATAAAAAAGGGTTTTCATCGTTTCTTATGTCTATAGCCATACAGTATAGCTTATCTACCTTCAATCAAAGGAGTTAGCCCTTTCAGTGAAGTCATCATCGTAGAAAGAGGTTTTCATATTTCTGTTTAATAGCTCTCGGTTAAATAATTTTGCTATGACAGATACACGGTGAAGTTCACTCATGTATACAGATGAAAACCCTGGTGGTTAAGACTTAAACTTGTCCTTTAATTTCCTCTATCGGATATTGTTTTGAATTGCAAATTTCAAAGGCTTAATCGTACAGATTAGAGATAACATTACGTGAATGCCTTAAGGGTGCGTAATACACTTCCTTCATCCTTAAACACTGTAAAATAATTCTACATCCGTTAAAATGGGCCATCTGTCTACTGAAATAATTTGTTTGATTTCTGGGTGTATCTACCCATGAACAGACAGGTACATTTTGAAACAGGGTCTCCGTGTAGTAGTTGGTGGCTTTCTCATTAAATAACGTAGGCCCATCGGCATTCTGTCCCAAGCAGTTAAGGTGATATTGTTAGTGATATTGTCTATAGGCAGGCCTTTTTCTGGGGGCTTTTTGGGGCCGTTAATGGGCCCCTTTCCCCATTGAAATTATTTCATATTTAAGCCAAATTCCCGAAATTTACAATTTACTCCTGAAAAAATCTTTCCCAATTCGCCAATTTTCTTCCCAAAATGATACCAAAAAGCCCTTTCCCAAACCAGTGAGCAAATTTTAGCCCTGATAGGACATAGCCACAACTGTGGAACACAGATGGTCTATTTTTCAGCTTCCTCAGAGAACCACACCACTATGGGTAAGGGAGTGGGAACCACCTACCTTTGGTTTGGTTTGTTTTTGTTTAACGTCCTATTAACAGCCAGGGTCATTTAAGGACATGCCAGGTTTTTGGAGGTGGAGGAAAGCCGGAGTACCCGGAGAAAAACCACCGTCCTACAGTCAGTACCTGGCAACTGCCCCACGTATAAGGTTTCAAACTCGCAACCCAGAGGTAGAGGGCTAGTGGTAAAGTGTAAACATTCTTCTGTGAATAATTGATTTTTAATAAATGGATGATGTATATAAAACATATATATATCCTCAATATCCTCAAGTGGGGTAAGTCCCTTCCCCTAGTTTAAACGAGTTAAGTACCGTATTTATCCTCAAATAAGCAACTCAGTCTCCTACAGTGTAAAAGTTTAGTGGTATAAAGTTTGGCAATGGCCTCCTTAATTATGAATCACTTATAACATATTATCTTAAAATTGATAATTTTGAAATATTGAAGAAGATCGATGGCTTATTTGTTGAAATGTATTAGTTATCAGGGTTTTTGTATGAATTGTAGTTCTCTGACCAGTAGATACAGGAAGAACATGTAGTCAGGCTTGTGGTCAGTTAGTGACCAACAGGGAAACTATGCTTGTATACTAGCTAAATGACCACCGCCCACTTAATGTTTACATTGACGGATGTGTTGTGATCTAAGATGACCAGAGGGCTCCCTGTAATACACCTAACAGCCTAATCAAGCACATAGACTCATATTTTAGACACTTCCTCTTGGTCAATTTTACCTGTCCAACAGGTAATCTCGCTTCTACCTGTCCAGGTATATAGTTCATACTGGTCATATTTTTTTCTTTTGATGTACACCGGAAATAGAGTTAGTAATTATAATTTATCTTCATGAACGAAATCACAGGAGAAACATTCATGATAGTTATAAAATGGATTCCTGTGCGTTACAGTGCAGTATAATATTGTATCAGGATATTTCGTCTTTATACCCTGCAGTCTTGTGTAACAGAGATATGACTATGAGTATACATTACAATTCACACAGATACAGGCTTCGTAACACTCCTTCATCGTGTGTATAATTCCTATCTATCTGATTTGTGAGTTTATAGTCCATGGTCCAGAATAACGTTATCTGCGGACAAGTCTGTGTTAAACTCTGATTGTGTTTTGGAAGATTTCACTTAAGGACGTTTAGACAACACTAAAGACATTTTCTTCATTCAAGATTTAGAAGAAAAAGGGGATTACATATGTTTTTGTTTGGATTTATACTGTGAGGATTATCAGCAAAGGTAGGTGGACTTATGTTCGGTTAGTTTTAACGAGTATACAGGTGTAAATAGGACAGGTACATCATCAATACACCTACCAATCATAATGTCGATAAGAATTGATATCAATGTTTTATCATATATATCAGTATTGTTGGAATTCTGATATGCATGGCAATAAATGTAAAATGCAATAAGCAGATTGATGGATTCAAGAATTGATTTACTACAGCAGATTCCGGTTACTGGTAGTAATCATGGATATTTTACCATCACATTTCTAAGCCTTACATATATATATATTGTACCATATAATTTATCCAGTTTTAGGTCCATACCTGATAATAAGCGTTTGATAAGCGTAAATATTGTACACCACCTTTCCATTTTAAGTCCAGGCCTGGTATAGTTATATAATTGTACCACATCATTCCATTGTAAGCCTATGCCTTTTAAAGTCAACATAATCAAACCATGAATATCCATTTTAAGCCATTATACCTGCTTAAGGCAAAGTAGTTGTACCTTAATTGTACTATATTGCTGATGAGTAAAATTACTGGTTACAACTGCTATTTCACTGTCCTGTAATTAATGCCCAAGCACTATCTTAATTTTGAGACAGAGGGTATGTGCATGTTGGTGCCCTGGTCTGTAACAGGAAAAATATTTATGGCAAATATTAAAGCCCCATTCATCATTTTTTGCTTAATCATCAATTTTGAAAATGATACAAAAAGTGGTTCAGAAATTAAACCCTCCCCAAAATGTAACTCTAAACTTTTACACTAGAAGATAGGGTATATGGGGATACCTACGGTAAATATGGTAATATTGATGTAGGAAGTCTGTACAAGGAGATTGATAGTAAATCTAAGTCTCGTTATTGGGTCCTTTCGGGAGACATTTTAGCAAGTTAAGGGATACCAGTATAACAGGGGCTAAATTTTAATACTGGTTCATGGTGCGTGTCTTTTGTTTGGCCCCGTGACTGTTTATCAACAAACATAGCTTCAACGCTAGGTGTACCTGCTAATTTATAATGTATGATGAGTGTGTCCATGCTGTGATGATAGGTATGGGTCACTTTGGAGCTGATAGTGACTGACTATGGGTCATTCAGACGTCCAGTCAGTTAAGATCCTGACCATGACTCTAGATTTTTTGGTTCTTCGCAAACTTGAATGATGTTTGAGAGCATTTAATTTCAGATTGAAATGATTGTTGTGCTTGCTTTGAATGGTAAATTGTGGCAGAGAAGCATTGACCTCATCATGTCAGAAGTAAATCCACATATGTATCTATGGTCCTTACTCCGGTCAATTTAGGCCTAATGCCTTTATAATTATCACCATATAATGATGACCAGGTATATATAGTGTGGTCATCTTGTTTGTAGCCATAAAAACTGGTCTTAATGATGACCAGAGTGGGCTGTTGGTCAGTCTAGTGTCACAATAACTGTCACTTAAAAAGTGATGAGAGACACACTGACCCCTCTACCAGGTACACATCCAAGGCATGCTGACCGCTCTACATGGACCCTTTGGAGGCCCACTGACCCCTCTACCATAAACACTTGTCAAGGTCCACTGACCCCTCTACCATAAACATTTTCAAGACACACTGACCCCTCTACCATAAACACTTTCAAGGTCCACTGACCCCTCTACCATAAACACTTTTCAAGGTCCACTGACCTCTCTACCATAAACACTTTCAAGGCCCACTGACCTCTCTACCATAAACACTTTTAAGACACACTGACCCCTCTACCATAAACACTTTCAAGGTCCACTGACCCCTCTACCATAAACACTTTTCAAGGTCCACTGACCCCTCTACCATAAACACTAAGGAAGGATATAGATGTAGTTGATACTTTTTGTTATTTGGGATTAGTTTTTAATTATAATGGAAGATTTACTGTCGCACACAATACATTAGCATCGCAGGGAAGGAAAGCTTATTATCTTCTTAAAAGTAGAATTAAAAATTATATGCTTAATGCCGAAACTAAATTATCACTATTCGATACATATGTGTCATGTATACTTAATTATTGTTGTGAAGTACGTATGGGGACATCACCCAGCACCTAAGATTGAAGCTGTACATCTTTTATTCCTTAAAGGATTACTAAACGTGAAGAAAACAGTCAATAGCTCCATGGTGTATTTTGAGACTGGTAGATATAGTTTACATGTACAACGAAAAATAATGATCATGAAGTATTGGTTAAAGTTGTTAAAGACAAATAATTGTATATTGAAGTCATGCTATGTGGCACTGCTAGAGCTCAATATTAAAAAGCCTAATTGTAAATTAAACTGGGTCTATGAGATAAAAGATGATTTATGTAGACATGGCTTTAATTACGTTTGGATTGCTCAAAATGTTAACAATGAAAAACACTTTTTAGAATTGTATACGCAACGCTTGCATGACATATTTATACAAGATTTACATAGTTCCTTTAATAATTCTTCTAAGTGTCAAATTTATAAATATCTTGCGAATGACTTTGAACTTCAATATTACCTGACGAAATCTCTTAATTCTAAAACTAAACAGATTTTAAGTAAATATCGTATGCAGGCACACTCTCTTCATATTGAGTCCGGACGCTATAATGCAGTTCCGAGAGGTGAGCGAATTTGCACTGTGTGTAACAACAATGATATTGAAGACGAAATGCATTTTATTTTATTATGTCCTGCGTATGTAGAATTAAGAATTAAATTTTTAAAGAAGTACTATTACAAACATCCTAGTGTATTCAAGCTAATAGAATTATTTTCATATAAAAATATTAAAACATTACGTAATTTGGGTAAATATTTGGTGCATGCAACAGATCTAAGAAACAATCTGATGAATTTATGAACCTATGCGGTATCGTCTATAGTGCTATATTGTACTTCATTATTTTAATGATATTAATGGTAATGAGTATTAATATTAATTTTGTACATGTATAAGGAATTATCCTCCGCCATCTTGGGACATTCTATTATTATGATTCTTGTATTATGTATTGATATATACCTATATGTTATATGACATTTGGTAAATAAAAAACTTGAAACTTGAAACACTTTTAAGACACACTGACCCCTCTACCATAAACACTTTCAAGGTCCACTGACCCCTCTACCATAAACACTTTTCAAGGCCCACTGACCCCTCTACCATAAACACTTTTTAAGGCCCACTGACCCCTCTACCATAAACACTTTCAAGACACACTGACCCCTCTACCATAAACACTTTCAAGATAAACTGACCCCTCTACCATAAACACTTTCAAGACACACTGACCCCTCTACCATAAACACTTTCAAGGTCCACTGACCCCTCTACAATAAGCACTTTTCAAGGTCCACTGACCCCTCTACCATAAACACTTTCAAGACACACTGACCCCTCTACCATAAACACTTTCAAGGTCCACTGACCCCTCTACCATAAACACTTTCAAGACACACTGACCCCTCTACCATAAACACTTTCAAGACACACTGACCCCTCTACCATAAACACTTTCAATGCCCACTGACCCCTCTACCATAAACACTTTCAAGACACACTGACCCCTCTACCATCAACACTTTCAAGGTCCACTGACCCCTCTACCATAAACACTTTCAAGACACACTGACCCCTCTACCATAAACACTTTCAAGACACACTGACCCCTCTACCATAAACACTTTCAATGCCCACTGACCCCTCTACCATAAACACTTTCAAGACACACTGACCCCTCTACCATAAACACTTTCAAGGTCCACTGACCCCTCTACCATAAACACTTTCAATGCCCACTGACCCCTCTACCATAAACACTTTCAAGGTCCACTGACCCCTCTACCATAAACACTTTCAATGCCCACTGACCCCTCTACCATAAACACTTTCAAGACACACTGACCCCTCTACCATAAACACTTTCAATGCCCACTGACCCCTCTACCATAAACACTTTCAAGGTCCACTGACCCTTCTACCATAAACACTTTCTAGGCCCACTGACCCCTCTACCATAAACACTTTCAAGACACACTGACCCCTCTACCATAAACACTTTCAATGCCCACTGACCCCTCTACCATAAACACTTTCTAGGTCCACTGACCCCTCTACCATAAACACTTTCAAGACACACTGACCCCTCTACCATAAACACTTTCAATGCCCACTGACCCCTCTACCATAAACACTTTCTAGGTCCACTGACCCCTCTACCATAAACACTTTCAACGCCCACTGACCCCTCTACCATAAACACTTTCAAGACACACTGACCCCTCTACCATAAACACTTTCAAGACACACTGACCCTTCTACCATAAACACTTTCAATGCCCACTGACCCCTCTACCATAAACACTTTCAAGACACACTGACCCCTCTACCATAAACACTTTCAAGACACACTGACCCCTCTACCATCAACACTTTCAAGGTCCACTGACCCCTCTACCATAAACACTTTCAAGACACACTGACCCCTCTACCATAAACACTTTCAAGACACACTGACCCCTCTACCATGAACACTTTCAAGGTCCACTGACCCCTCTACCATAAACACTTTCAAGACACACTGACCCCTCTACCATAAACACTTTCAAGGTCCACTTTGTCACCCCTCTACCATAAACACTTTCAAGGTCCACTGACCCCTCTACAATAACCACTTTCAAGACACACTGACCCCTCTACAATAACCACTTTCAAGGTCCTCTGACCCCTCTACAATAACCACTTTCAAGACACACTGACCCCTCTACCATAAACACTTTCAAGACACACTGACCCCTCTACCATAAACACTTTCAAGACACACTGACCCCTCTACAATAACCACTTTCAAGACACACTGACCCCTCTACCATAAACACTTTTAAGACACACTGACCCCTCTACCATAAACACTTTCAAGACACACTGACCCCTCTACCATAAACACTTTCAAGGTCCACTGACCCCTCTACAATAACCACTTTCAAGACACACTGACCCCTCTACCATAAACACTTTCAAGACACACTGACCCCTCTACCATAAACACTTTCAAGACACACTGACCCCTCTACCATAAACACTTTCAAGACACACTGACCCCTCTACCATAAACACTTTCAAGACACACTGACCCCTCTACCATAAACACTTTTAAGACACACTGACCCCTCTACCATAACCACTTTCAAGACACACTGACCCCTCTACCATAAACACTTTCAAGGTCCACTGACCCCTCTACCATAAACACTTTCAAGGTCCACTGACCCCTCTACCATAAACACTTTCAAGGCTCACTGACCCCTCTACCATAAACACTTTCAAGACACACTGACCCCTCTACCATAAACACTTTCAAGACACACTGACCCCTCTACCATAAACACTTTCAAGACACACTGACCCCTCTACCATAACCACTTTCAAGGCCCACTGACCCCTCTACCATAAACACTTTCAAGACACACTGACCCCTCTACCATAAACACTTTCAAGACACACTGACCCCTCTACCATAACCACTTTCAAGGTCCACTGACCCCTCTACCATAAACACTTTCAAGACACACTGACCCCTCTACCATAAACACTTTCAAGACACACTGACCCCTCTACCATAAACACTTTCAAGGTCCACTGACCTCTCTACCATAAATACTTTCAAGGCACACTGACCCCTCTACCATAAACACTTTCAAGGTCCACTGACCCCTCTACCATAAACACTTTCAAGACACACTGACCCCTCTACCATAAACACTTTCAAGGTCCACTGACCTCTCTACCATAAATACTTTCAAGGCACACTGACCCCTCTACCATAAACACTTTCAAGGTCCACTGACCCCTCTACCATAAACAATTTCAAGACACACTGACCCCTCTACCATAAACACTTTCAAGGCACACTGACCCCTCTACCATAAACACTCTTAAGACACACTGACCCCTCTACCATAAACACTTTCAAGGTCCACTGACCTCTCTACCATAAACACCTTTAAGACACACTGACCCCTCTACCATAAACACTTCCAAGGTCCACTTTGTCACCCCTCTACCATGGACTGTAGTTTAACTTACCTAATGACCTCATACACCAGAGTACCCCAGCACCATCAGTATGCCATATATGGTCTACATTTGACCTTTAGATTGACCCTGACAAGTCTGGTTACTAAGATGTTCATCGAGAGAAGTAGAAATAAGCACTAGATGATTACCTCAAATACATCCTCTTTTGACCTGCCTTCACTGCTAACAACAACCAGAGAATTTAAAACCATGAAGTGTTTTATCGCTAATACCTGAGGTGATATACAAGTACAATTCTACATACATGTGAGATTTGACTGTCCAAACCTAATCAGTGTAGAGAGCAGATAGAGTGGGATGGTTGCGGTCATTAACTGCACAATTCCAGTAATTTGATTTTTTTTTCTCTTCAGAGAATATTTCTATCGGAAGCACCCATGCAACCTCGCACCCCTTGACACTCACTCTCAAGTTTCCACGCAAACAAGGCATCTTAGATCAGTGAGCTTTTACCATGGTACAGCATGTTATTTGTCTGCATGTCCAGCACCAACATTTTCAGTTAAAAAGCTATCGGGGATGAAGTCCAACAAAGTTTGCCACAAAATGACCTTGACCCATATTCAAGGTTAAAATAACTCCTGCTGATTAACTAGGACTAGAACTATGATATTTGAGTGGCTATAAGGTTCCTGGGGTGATGCCCTGAGACAGCTAGTGAAAAGTTATTACCTTGACCTAACTATTTTCAAGGTCACAGCTATGGATCGGCTTTGTCAAAACAATTTGTCAAATGAATTATGATTAAGCTCATGATATTTTAATGATCAGTACATTAATGCAGGGTCCATATTCAAGGTGACAAGAGTTAAATTAATTAAAGCACTCAACCAGCTGTTCTGATTAATTGAAACGCCACAGTGTCATGATATTGGGCTTAATTGTTGTTTACAAAAGGAAATGACCTTGACCTATACTCAAGGTTACAGGATTCAACTTTATTAACACTTAAGGCCTGTAAGATTGACAAAGCAATGAATACCAAGTGAGTGATACAGGCACTTTTTGCCTCTTGTGGAAGGTGCCTATACCTGAAATTGAGATGTATGGAGTATTTTGGGTAATGAACAGCTTCAAATCTAGGTATATCAGTATCAAACTGGTTCTTCTCTGGGTCATGTCAACGTTTGTAAATTATATGTACAGTAATAGAGTAGAAAAAAATGAAATCAGACAGAATCAAGGTGCAAATGCATATATGTTATGTGTCAATTTATACATATGTAGGTATATAAAAGTTTAAATCAAGGTCAAACTATTCAATAAAAAAATAATAAATTCTAGGTTATTAAAAAGAATTTAAGATATCATCTATTCCAATAGCTTAGTGATTGGTGACCTTTGAACTTTGAGCAGCATACCTGTGTTGTTGAGAATCCTACATGTAATTACATTCATTCGTACTATATCTATGTAATGACTCTCGGCAAACAATCTTATCAATGGCCATATAATGGGATATTAAGCTATTTTTACCCATATCAATGTGATTGGAAGGTGTACATCTGTTGATGTGTGTGTGTTTATATATTCTATAGATTCCCAACAATTATTTATGTTTTGATAAAATTTAAAAAAAATCTAATTATTGATGATCATTAACAACACTAAATCAGCTGCTGTGTTATGCCATTTAACACTAGATTTTAAGATTTAGCTAAAAACTTTTAACCATATCCATAAAAGTATCTGTTTACCTAAACTAGTTATAAGTACTATAGTCATTGATTCTTAAGAATGTTTAAACGGTCTTTAATTGATATGATAATTTTATATGAACCACCCTTTCAATAATTTATCCTTCACTAAAAAAATAATATACATATTGCTATTGGACAGTGTTTTAATGCTTGAATGACATTTTCATCGATTATTTAGGTATATTGATTAAACTGACTCACATTCTGTAATTATTTATAAATGTCTGTGTATACTTCACACGTAAAAGCCAATGTATAGGTGACGTAAAGTCCTTACTGTATTTTATTATGTAGGTTTATGCATGGGCTGGCATATATACCTGGTGTGGTAGTATTCAAAAGTACACAACATACGGTAGTACATTCCAGTTATTTTCATATTTCCGTGGAGACTACTAGCTATGGAATTGATTATTTCCTGATGGTATTTACTAAAAAAAACCATTACGACCTTTAGACAAAGGTATTATAAGTAGAGATGATCAATGTCGATCATTATAGTCTACAGCTTTATATTTGATATATATTTTTATATCTAAATGACAATGTAGAAAGATTAAATGTTTACCTGTATACAGGTAGATGGTTTGATTGGGTAGGATTTCCCAGGATGTTTTTTAGGTATGAAGTAAGAAGGTACTGCATTGTTATAAGTATTTTTGCTGTGAACAATGGAAATTACACTGTATAATGACAATAGGACAGATTAGCTGAACGTACAGGTAATACAAATATTTCTAATTAATCTCCACGGTAATATGATTATAGTTACATAAATAACACCATTAAGATATTTACCTGTGTATACATAGGTACAATGTACTTGTCAAGTGAATAGTTGAGAACAGTTTGTGATTAAATAATTCAGGTGAGAACCTGAACCCAGAACTTCACATATATATCATTGATGTATATATATATAGATATGTGTATCATAGGTATTTTCCAGTTCCATAAATGTTTTACCCTATGAATGATAATTTAATTTTAGTTGGTGTAGGTAATTGTAGAGAAGTACAGATATATATGCTGTATTATCTGTGTATTTCCTGATAAAGTAAAACCAATCAGTGTGACTATATACAGGTAGACACACTTATCTTGAGGTACCTGTATATAATCTCTACTAGTCTGTGCTGATAGCAGGGATTTTCAAACAAACCAAACCAGGAGGACTTTGTCAAAGTGAATGGAAGTGAGTTTGAATAATAGAGTCGTTCATCCATGACCAACAAACAAGGACTAGTTCGCACACATAAAGCAGACTGTTTATGTACTTCATGCTTTTGTTGCCCTAGCTTGTTACTGATCATTGCTACCCGACTTTGGACCATTTTACCTGTGATTCACACAGCAAGGTGTTAGAATAATCAGACAGATAGCAGTATATATATAGGTGTGTGGGTGAAGTAGCTAGTTAGATCAGAGAGTTGGATTGGAGTGCATACCTGTTCAGGTAGAATTTCGAATCTGAGGATTATTAATGGGTGTGAAACCTGAACAGAGTTTCTAGACCCGGCCAGCATTTTGAAGGGGAAAACGCCTTCAGTTATCAGGATGGTATACACCTGTGTGTAGTACTTCGGAGATACGAGAATACAATCAAAAGGTAAGATTATACTTATAACACACAGGTATATAGGTAAGCAAATATCTACGAATGAAGAAAAAAAAAACCAATATTAACACGTTTCTGGACTAATTATCTCCAGTAAACTGTGTTAAGGGTAAATTCAAGTGGTATTTTATTGAATCAAATAAAAAAAAAAAAACTCGTTATATAAGTATCAAATGAATATGACAATCCATTGAGTCATGACAATATATCTGGAGATGTTAACCCGATATACACACTTGTTTATCAGACACAAAGGACACCATGTACAATGTTGTTTATGTGTAGCTGCATTTGTTGTCTACCTGTTATTTTTACCTCAGTAACATTAAACACTTAATCTTTTCAGAATTGTATTTTTTGAGTGAGAGTTTTAAAATTATAGGCCTATGTACAAATACCTACAATTTATGTTTTTATGTGAAATGTACAAAAATTACTCAAATAAGCAAACTGTCAAAGGTCGTCTGTCACCTCTCCACGGTGTAACATCATACCTGTTTTTATCCGATGTCGTTTTCACCTGAGTAACTATCAAATGTAAGTTGATACTTCGACATCCACGAGAGGCACAGTTTTATGATCAAAGACGCTGACAGAAAGTGGATTCATTTGTTGATTGAGTTCAGACCTCCTACAAAGACAGATTTGGATGTACTTTTATCTAGTTTTAATGTTGATTGTATAACTATCTCCATGGATGGTACAAATGACAGTGTATCGATGGATGGTACAACTGACAAGTATCTCCATGTGTTGGTACAACTGACAGTGTCTCCATGTGACGGTACAACTGTCAGTGTCTCTATGTGACGGTACAACTGACAGTGTCTCCATGTGATGGTACACCTGACAGTGTCTCCATGTGATGGTACAACTGTCAGTGTCTCTATGTGATGGTACAACTGACAATGTCTCCATGAGATGGTACAACTGACAGTGTCTCCATGTGATGGTACAACTGACAGTGTCTCCATGTGATGGTACAACTGACAATGTCTCCATGTGATGGTACAACTGACAATGTCTCCATGTGATGGTACAACTGACAGTGTCTCGGTGTGATGGTACAACTGACATTGTCTCCATGTGATGGTACACCTGACAATGTCTCCATGTGACGGTACAACTGACAGTGTCTCCATGTGATGGTATAACTGACAGTGTCTCCATGTGACGGTACAACTGACAATGTCTCCATATGGTTGTACAATTGACAGTGTCTATGTGGTGGTACACCTGACAGTGTCTCTGTGTGACGGTACAACTGACAGTGTCTCCATGTGATTGTACAACTGACAATGTCTCCATGTGACGGTACAACTGACAGTGTCTCCATGTGACGGTACAACTGACAGTGTCTCCATGTGATGGTACAACTGACAATGTCTCCATGTGATGGTACAACTGACTGTGTCTCCATGTGATGGTACAACTGACAGTGTCTCCATGTGATGGTACAACTGACAATGTCTCCATGTGATGGTACAACTGACAATGTCTCTGTGACGGTACAACTGACAATGTCTCCATGTGATGGTACAACTGACTGTCTCCATGTGATGGTACAACTGACTGTCTCCATGTGATGGTACAACTGACAGTGTCTCCCTGTGATGGTACAACTGACAGTGTCTCCATGTGATGGTACAACTGACTGTCTCCATGTGATGGTACAACTGACAATGTCTCCATGTGATGGTACAACTAATATTGTCTCCATGTGATGGTACAACTGACAGTGTCTCCATGTGAAGGTACAACTAACATTGTCTCCATGTGATGGTACAACTGACAATGTCTCCATGTGATGGTACAACTGACAATGTCTCCATGTGATGGTACAACTGACAGTGTCTCCATGTGATGGTACAACTGACAGTGTCTCCATGTGATGGTACAACTGACAATGTCTCCATGTGATAGTACAACTGACAATGTCTCCATGTGATGGTACAACTGACTGTGTCTCCATGTGATGGTACAACTGACAGTGTCTCCATGTGATGGTACAACTGACAGTGTCTCCATGTGATGGTACAACTGACAATGTCTCCATGTGATGGTACAACTGACAATGTCTCCATGTGATGGTACAACTGACTGTGTCTCCATGTGACGGTACAACTGACAGTGTCTCCATGTGATGGTACAACTGACAGTGTCTCCATGTGACGGTACAACTGACAGTGTCTCCATGTGATGGTACAACTGACTGTGTCTCCATGTGATGGTACAACTGACAGTGTCTCCATGTGATGGTACAACTGACAGTGTCTCCATGTGATGGTACAACTGACAGTGTCTCCATGTGATGGTACAACTGACAGTGTCTGTGTGATGGTACACCTGACAGTGTCTCCATGTGATGGTACAACTGACAGTGTCTCTGTGTGGTGGTACAACTGACAGTGTCTGTGTGATGGTACAACTGACAGTATCTCCATGTGATGGTACAACTGACAGTGTCTCTGTGTGATGGTACAACTGACAGTGTCTCTATGTGATGGTACAACTGACAGTGTCTCCATGTGATGGTACAACTGACAGTGTCTCCATGTGATGGTACAACTGACAGTGTCTCCATGTGACGGTACTACTGACAGTGTCTCCATGTGATGGTACAACTAACATTGTCTCCATGTGATGGTAAATTGACTGACAGTGTCTAAGTATAATGGTACAACTGACACTGTATCCTTCATACAAGTGACACTGTCCTTATGATACAATTTACACAGGCTCTGTGCCCAAAACTGGCACTGTCAACATGGTACACCTGACACTGTCACCATGGTACACCTGACACTGTCTCCATGGTGCACATGACACTGTCTCCATGGTACACATGATGCTGTCTCCATGGTACACATGACACTGTCTCCATGGTACACCTGACGTTGTCTCCATGGTACACCTGACACTGTTTCCATGGTACAACTGACACTGTCTCCATGGTACACATGACACTGTCTCCATGGTACACCTGACACTGTCACCATGGTACACCTGACACTGTCTCCATGGTACACCTAATACTGTGTCCATGGTACACCTGATACTGTCACCATAGTACACCTGATACTGTCACCATGGTACACCTGACACTGTCTCCATGGTACACCTGACACTGTCTCCATGGTACACCTAATACTGTCTCCATGGTACAACTGACACTGTCTCCATGATGCACCTTATACTGTCTCCATGGTACACCTGACAGTGTCTCCATGGTACACATGACACTGTCTCCATGGTACACATGACACTGTCACCATGGTACACCTGACACTGTCTCCATGGTACACCTGACACTGTCTCCATGGTACAACTGACACTGTCTCCGTGGTACAACTGACACTGTCTCCATGGTACACCTGATACTGTCTCCATGGTACACCTAATAATGTCTCCATGGTACACCTGACACTGTCACCATGGTACACCTGATACTGTCTCCATGGTACAACTGACACTGTCTCCATGGTACACCTGCCACTGTCACCATGTCACCATGGTACACCTAATACTGTCTCCATGGTACACCTGACACTGTCTCCATGGTACACCTGATACTGTCTCCATGGTACACCTGACACTGTCTCCATGGTACAACTGACACTGTCTCCATGGTACACCTAATACTGTCTCCATGGTACACCTTATACTCTCTCCATGGTACACCTGACACTGTCTCCATGGTACACCTAATACTGTCTCCATGGTACACCTAATACTGTCTCCATGGTACACCTGACACTGTCTCCATGGTACACCTAATACTGTCTCCATCGTATACCTGACACTGTCTCCATGGTACACCTGATACTGTCTCCATGGTACACCTGACTCTGTCTCCATGGTACACCTAATACCGTCTCCATGGTACACCTTATACTGTCTCCATGGTACACCTGACACTGTCTCCATGGTACACATGACACTGTCTCCATGGTACACCTGACACTGTCTCCATGGTACACATGACACTGTCTCCATGGTACACCTGACACTGTCTCCATGGTACACCTGACACTGTCTCCATGATACACCTGACAGTGTCTCCATGGTACAACTGACACTGTCTCCATGGTACACCTGACAGTGTCTCCATGGTACACCTAATACTGTCTCCATGGTACACCTGACACTGTCTCCATGGTACACCTGACACTGTCTCCATGGTACACCTAATACTGTCTTCATGGTACACATGACACTGTCTCCATGGTACAACTGACACTGTCTCCATGGTACACCTAATACTGTCTTCATGGTACAACTGACACTGTCCCTATGGTACACCTGACACTGTACTATACTGACATAGTCTGGGTGTTAATTGAAATTACGAAAAAGTTATCTATATCTATTCTTGATGCATCATGAATATTTTTCATCTATAATCTTTCCATAAACATCATTACTCTCCAAGCATTATGTCTGCTGTGATGGTATTGAATCTTGACAACAAGAGGCCAGGGCAACTTGCGTGGTGATGTTGAAACGAGATCTGAAAATAAATGTAACTTGTTTATTTCATATCTGCCTTTTATCTATTAAACGTATTGATTTTCCACATCAAACTAGTATTTTAATGTGAAATAAATAACAGTCTGATAGATGTCTTCTGCAAAACTGCCTTTATTCTTAAAAAGTTCTTTGAAAAGGGAGATGAAATAAGCTTTTGTTTGTGGCCTACTATGACGAACATTAACTACCGTATCTATCCTGTAATAAGATGTACTATAATATAGCCAACGTATATACTTCGACTTAATAGATAGGAGGTGGGCTTATTACAAGATATGGGCTTATTACCAAAATGATATGAAAGTCAATAAGAAATTAATGTGATAAACAATGTCCTTATCACTGTAGCAGAATGATATAGTCGTTCACTCTGAAGATTATTCAACATCCTCACCATATACATGCACCCTCTGTGAAATGAGGGTTTGGAACTGAAATAGATTGTCTATATATATATATATATATACTCTCTGGAATCTCTTTTCACCAACATTATCAGACTATTGACATTCGTAAAGACACAGGCTAATTACTGGAATACGTTATATAAGGATAGCAGTGCTTATCATTTTAGATGTGTGTTTATTAGTTTAAATAAGGTATGTAAATGTACATACAATTGAAACAAAGATACCACACAAAAATGTTATTAATCATTGTAAAAATTAAGACCTGTCATTTGTCTTTTTTATGTTGGTCTACACTTACTATTTGTAGCTTGTGTGTATAATAGATTTAGTATATATATGTATACACATGTGGATGATTTATATTCTTAGAATTAACTGTATGGTATGTTGAATCATAAAAAAGTAATTATCATATGTATGACTATTTTTATAGCTTGAAACTGCTTGGAGCATTAACAGATTTATATTTGGTTTTGTGACAAATTTGTACAGATAATTATGAGCTTAACTATTTTCGTATAAAATATTGAAAGATGATGTTCTGTATTACATATTCATATTGCAAAATAACATAAAATATTGAATAAACTTATTCTAAGATATGCTTTCAACCAACTAATTAAACTTGACCGTATTAAGTGATGTTATTTATAATTTTTAGACAGTTCGTAGAAATATTATATAGGGACATGCCACATACATTGGCTACTGGTAGAGGGTGTGGCTGTCTGACCTTATCAACTTCCATGTACATGTGACCTCTGCAGCTTAAGTGCATCACCATCAAGGTCGTTCAGTACACCTGTGTCCATTTAAGACTTGATAACTAGCTTCCTCTGGATTTTTAACCAACATTTTCGAATAGGTTTATATTTCTAAATTGAAACTTTTTGTTTGGATTATAATTGAATTCTGATAAATTTAAAAATTTTAGATACAAGGTTTAATAGAAAGTACAGAAAAATGATTCTGAACTTTTAATTTTTGTAACGGATAAGTTAACAATACTTTTCCGCAGTGTCTGATCTCATTACTCTAAGGGCAGATAATCTGGTATAATTTACTTATGATACAGGTAAACATGCATATATAGACATAATTCTACCTACAGATGTATCTAGCTTAAATGTCGGTGGTTAATTTATTTGGCCTCTTCATAATTGTACTTCATTTTCAAGGTCAACCTTGTGCTTTCTAATAAATACCGAAAAAATCTGTTCCTATAATTTAAATTTTATTAACTCCATGAAATAGCGATGATTGACGGAAGGACACATTTTTCACTATCAAAGCTGATAGAGTAATTACGATTCCGCAATAATGTTACAGTGCATGTTATGTCTTATCTTATAAAAAGGCAATTAGCATCTCAAATAGTATGTGGTACAATTAATATACTTTAATATATATACAATGTGGATAGAGAGTTAGAAGGAGAGATACGATTCAGGACTTTTGAGTAATTTAGATATTTCAATGCCAGTATAGCAGTTGACTTTGTATGAGACACTCACCACTATTAGATTGCCTGCTATTTACCCACAACATGATTGTATTCCTGAGGCGACTAATGTAGAACTAGCTACAAATCTTTATGACCGATTCTTGTGTAGAAGGTGAATTAAGTGGCTGTAATCTGCTGTTTAATTGCATTTGTAACACTTTCCTGTTCTGTTAGTTACTTGTGATGTAGTCCCACCAGTCACCTTTGGATAGCTCAAGGTACAGTGAGCCTGAGTGGAGTATCGTGCTACTGTGTCCAAGTTATTACATTTCCAGTGACCGTACACTTCTAAAAGTACCTGGTAGCCCTCGCGTTAATCCTCCATCACTGGACACTCTCGTTATATGACGTTAATTGTGGTATAAGGATTGATGTAAAAACCCTTGACAAACAAACTATTTGTTTAAGTTTGTTTGAACTCTGAGAGGAGGTTTATCATAATGCTAATTTGCTTACTGTTGACATATTTCAAAGTTCCCTGGTTTAAATAACATTTATATGAGCCATGACGTGGTCAGACCCGCTCAGAAATGTACCAGTGAGTGTTTCCGATCATCATGCAGCCAATTGTGTCTGCGCCACAAATTTTCTTACGAGAGTTTTGCTGAGTTTATCATTCCACAAATAAAGATGCTGATATTTTTATCATGAGTTATTTTAGTATCAAACATCAGTACAGTTTGCCGTAAAACTAGGAAATGTGATTTTTTTTTTTCAACTTTTGGCAATAAAATCTTGAATTAATTTATTTGGTTAAATTTTATGTTAATAGCTCCATTCTGTCAAGGAATCGGGGACATACTACAACTCTAATTTTACATGAGATATAACTATATAAAATAGAACGAAAACATTGAATTCCATTGAATGCTCTGCCTGGCCAGGAAGGAGGTATCCTGTGGACAATGGATGAAAGGGTGTATAATCCACAAATGGTGTTAATCCGACCAGATTTCTTTAGGAAGGAATGTGTCAAGTGACCGCCTTTGGTCAGTCAAGATTATTATTGTATGGTGAAACCCTATTATTATTGGTTGGTCAGTATCAAATATCAGTTATGGCCATCAGAATTCCATTATAATAAAAAAACTTGTATCTATTTGTTGGAGGTTGTCGGTGAGGAGGAGGTGGGGAGGGGTGTCTTTATAACACATTTACATATAGCAGATAGAATATTTAAAACGGTGCATGTTGTGGAAATGGTTCCCAAACTCTAAAATATATATCACATTTCTTATTTATCTATTAAAATATATATCACATTTCTTATTTATCTATATTCATGCACACATGACATTATAAAGATGTTCAGTTGCTGATATTGGAGACCTGAGCTTTAGGGGTTAGGTGCCCAATAAGAAGTTGACTAGATGTGGTATATTTTAGTGGGGAATTTCTATGTCTGCTCATTTCAATCAATAGATCATCTAAGGTGTGAAGTTCCGTCAGATTGTAGAAAAAAACAATTATCTACGGCACTAATTTACTGCTATGAGATTTTCTTATCCAAATGTGATTATACAAATAAAATCACAGATACAAATATACAGTAATACCAATAGTCCGTCCATATATGGAGAGGTTTTTTTTGGTGTTTGTGGTGGGATATAACTGAAGAAAGTGAATGTATGATCTTTGTATAGTGTTTTCACCTCCATTCAGAGGAGAATTCTAATGTATTGAAATGAGGAATCAAACAGGCGTGAAACATTTTCCGTCGGTCTCCACAACGACCTCATTCAGTCTCCTGGACCAGGTAGATGTATGTATTGAGTGACACCACAGGCGTTACCCAGCGTCAGGTGTATAGGGATGAATTTCAAATGAACTCATCAACTTAAACATGACACCAGGTAGATTGAAAAAGGAATTTCCTGGTTTTCATTTGGATTATAATTGTTTCGCTCAGGTAGATGAGAATATTTACACACGAGGATGGTGACAGGTATATATACATAACTTCATTCGGCCAGTGTGTTTATAATAAACAGTTTGTGATATGGTCGGACTAGATACCTACATGTACAGCTAGCCAGAGGCTGTATATACTTATGTTGATAGCAGTCACTATCTAAATATGGCCGTAATTTAACTTCAAATTACCTATTGGACTGGAATGTCGTACCTTTATGTATGTACACGAGTTACTACGATAATGGAAACTGCATATGTGTCGAGTGGCAATTGTCCTGTTGGAACTATTGTAAAAGGTTTTACACTCCCGATATAATAGGTGTACAATTTATAACAATCAATATTGTGTACTGTCTGAGAGGTGATCAGAAAATTGGATTAGTTACAGGCAAATTTGAGCCGAGCTTTTGTGGTAATTTTCAATAATTGAGGTAAGTACTTGCTATTTGCAGTCATATTTGAAATGAAATGTATTGATTTGTGACCCTTAAAGGGACTGTTTTTGTATTGTTACAAAAGAAGACAGTAATATTGTTCTGGTAGGTACTTTATACACCTGTATACAATCTATACTAGGTTAAGTTCAATATTGATATAATTTTTGTCTCGCCTGCGAAAAAGTTGCAAAGTGCGACTATAGTATTACTTTTCTGGTGGCAACAGCTTCGTCAACAGTTCCTTTAAAAGTTTGTAGTTTTCAATAAGCCACCTCCTACTTTAAGTTAATGTTTTATCCTTCTACCTGGGCTAATTATGAGATAAAGATGGTAATTAATCTTTTTGTAAAGGTGTTATATATGTCCATTATGACCATGCACTCCAGTAATTGGACAGCTTGACAGTCTTACAAAATTATATATTGTATATTATGCTGTTGTAGTTTTTGTTGACCTCTTGTCGCACATAAAAGTGTGCCTGAGTGCTAATAAAAATCTTGAATCATGAATCTTACATCAGCAAGACATCTAGTTGGATCACCTACAATAGATAGGAAATATCTATATAGAGGTCTCTTCAATTGCCAAGCATTCTCTATAGACAGGTTATATATGTGTCTTTTATAGAAAGTCTATAATTGAAAGATCCACTCTTAGTCTTGCCAAGAATTCCCTGTTGATTCTGTGTTAAAATTTGTTAAATGTCCTTGAAAGACGAGAATAATTAAACGTCTATATATAGCTACATGATAATAAAACTTGACACTGAATTAGAACACAAATACACCTACAACAGTTGTATTATATCTAGTGGGGCTCAATATTTGAAAATTGTTTTAACAAATAGTATTTATTTTGTTTGACAATTTTCGATTGATTCCTTTCCTCTGTTACTGGTTAGTATCCTTGGGGCTATTGGCAAAAGCTGGCAGTATATTGAAAATCAATGGCTGTCCTGGTAAAATTTCACATCTGAAAGAGCTTTAGACTTTTAACAAAGTTGTCTGTGTTTTGGTCAGACATATTGAATTTTGCAGTATTATTAAACTTAGGTATTCAGACAGGTGTTTTCCTGCAGGTTTATCGATACATGTTGGCACTATCACAAACATGTATTACATTACATGTTCTTTAGAACTTTGATATACTGAAGTGTTAATTGATAAAGGCTTATATATATAGTTTAGGTGTAAATTGATTTTAGTGATTCATTTTCAGCAGGTTTTTATAGTCAACCGTCATTAAAAATTTAAGATATAGTCAAGTAACAAGTTCAAAAAGCTTTTAAAGTTTCATATTAGGCTCATAGTTATAAAGAGCTTTACTCTGTATTTAATGTAAAGACATTTCATACAAAACACTATCTTGGTGAGCTTTCAACAAATTTTTGAGCTTTTGGTAATGAAGTATCAGATATTATTGTCAATAAAAATTTAAGCGCTAAAATATTAATAATATCATATTGTTTTATAAAAAGTTCAATGAGCTTTTAAAGAACTTTGTATTAATTGAACCTTAAGCTTCAGAGTTTTCGACAAAAGTTTATATCAATTAAGGTTTTGTAAGAAATCTTGCAGTCTCACTTTGACAAAAGTTTATAGAGTATTTGACATCTGTCAAGCTGGAATACCTGATGCACCGTGTTTCAAACAGTCTAGAATCATTTAAAAATAATAGACATGTAGTAGCACAAATGTAATATATTGTGGCCACATGTTCGCGGCCTCTGTTGTTGTTGAAGATAAAACCACATTGATATTAAGTAAATAACTTGTGGTTACCCGGTTTTCCAGAAATGTAGATTCATAATTCACTATTGAATCTTATCAGAATATACTAGGGTATTGTCCATGTTGTTTCTGCTGAAAGGTATACGTATGTGATTTCATTATCTAGACTTGGAATTTGATATCGACAACCGCACCTTGCTAAAACTGGTAGGTATGAATGAAAAAAAAACTACACATATGCCTTGCGGCTGAATATTTTCCAGTCAGACCATGAAATATAAGAGCGACTTTAAACGGCCAAGGTTACTCACTTATAAGGTAAATAAATCTATAGAACATAATAAAGGTATTTAAAAAAAGGAGAAGTGACTTGTGTTTATGATTGATAGATCTTTAATAGGTACAATCTTGGGTAGATACACAGTCCATGTATATCAATTCAAGAAATATACCAGTGCCGTATTTATCCTCTAATAAGCCTTGAGAAAGCCAACCTTTGACTCTTAGGGGCATGCAGGCTTATATGACATTGACATTCTTATTTGTGTGTATTTGTAATGAAATGCAACATATCGACATGGATGGGCTTATTACCAGACATGGACTTACAGTCGGATAAACCTGGCAGATTTTTGTATCTGTAGTGATCTCATGGTCAGGTACATACAGGTATATAGGTTAATTATTAGCATGAATCTGGGGTATGCTATAAGACAACACTATAAGTTTGGTTTGAGGATCTTAATCTTGCACTGTGAATTAGTAACATAAAGGTCAGATTTAATACACAATACAAAGATGGCCATATCTCCCTTACTTACATTTAAATCAAGGATCTGTAGGTTTGTAAAGCTTCAGAGTGACCATTGGTCAGTTTGCTGTGTATATAGTTTGTGTGGTCAGTCAGTACCATGAGTACAAGACCCACATATTATACTCATTGTGGACCAGAGGTCATTAGTTGTGACTATGTTGATTTTACAGATCACAGAAGAATTTGAGAATTCAGGGAAACATCATGTGTTAGTACGTGGTTAATTAAGGTATTGTAATTTCTTGACAGGAAGTTTTAATTCAGTCGGTATCATTAGTGGTGACCTTGACCTTTTGACCTTGCTATTCTTTTCATGGATTGCCTTTTGAACATGTTGTAAATTAACATTTCAACATTGGTCTGATAAACTGAAATGATTTGATTTAAATACTTGCATCCAGCAACACACACAAAAAAAAAACTCCAAAATTTTGAATTCATGTTTACAGCTTAGGGGGCCAACAACAAAACTTTTGATTCAAAGCAAGATGCATTAATTGGCTTGATATTTAGCAGGACAAATTGGGTTAGCATATGTTAGAAATTTACTGAACTGCAAATTTAATGGAGGGTGGGTACAGGGATTTTTGGAATTTGGAGGGATGTATTGCATATTACCAACTGAAATTTATATTGTACTCACATAAAATACCTGGAATTTTTGGGATTTACAGCAAATCTTAGATGTATATCAGGTGAAAAATCTACAAAGGAAGGTCAGATCCCTTTTGTTGAAAATCCTAAGTTATGTAGGTCACAAATGTCGGGTATGCCTTAGGATTTCTAAATATGATGAATCTTTAGTTCGTAGCTCTGACATATACTACATATTCATACAAGTTTAGAGGTTCAAAACAAAACAGATTTTATGGAAGTTTGAAGTTTAACAATAAGGGATGAAATTATATTTTCATCTTCACTGTAGAATACAATGTGTAATAACTGTACTTGAAATGTATGGTGTTGTTTTGAGGGTACAAAAAATCTTAAGTTTTCTGTTTGTTTGTAACAGATTTTTCAGAAACGAAAATGTTAAATATTGCTTGCTGCTGAATGGTTGCCTAGACTTCATGGTTGTCCAAGACAAAAAAAAATCCTTTTCAAATTTTTCATCAGTAAGCTTTCCTATCTGATCGTTACAGGTAGGTACAATCTGTTTCCTATCTGCATCTGGCAGGTGTGTGATATGAGGAATTATGGCCAGCCTCTGAATCCTATTATAGACTTACAGGTATTGGGTTAGGTACCGAGTCAAGCTTCTTGTGATCAATTATACTATATGTACTTATCATACTCCTAATATTGGGTTAGGTACCGAGTCAAGCTTCTTGTGATCAATACTATATATATATATACTTATCATTCTCCTAATAATGACCTGTCTCCTGGGAGCTATATTCAATACGGTATCATTGCTTGATCTTGGAATTATGACAATAATAAAAAAGAATAACAATTGGTCAACTGATTCACACCCTCTTCATCATATGTCAGAATAGATGTTTTGTATATCAAGTCATATATATCGAGTCTGAATACAGGTATTCAGTTTCAAAACTTAATTTGTGATATCTTTAAAAGATATTTTATTTTTCTGATATCTAAAGATTACTTTCCTGTTGTTTAAAATGATATACCCTGGTATACTATAAATCATTGAGAATGATAGAAAAACATTTGTTAGTGTTTAAAATATTCATCGTCATCTATTCATGCATCCCTAATGATTGCTATAAGATAGTGAGAAATGTCAGATATTAGGGTAATAAACCCCATGCCTGGTAATAAGCCAACCCATTTTTATTGGATGTTCTTAAGAATGCTAAAGATCTAATGCTCTTTCATTGTCCTGCAGTAATTAAGCATACTTCCTACTTAAGACTCAGAACCTTGTTTATAGGAAATCTGGATTAGTAGTGCCCTGTGTTAAAAGGACAACTGGATTAGTGGTTCCCTGTATTGAAAGGAAAACTGGATTAGTGGTTCCCTGTATTGAAAGGAAAACTGGATTAGTGGTTCCCTGTATTGAAAGGAAAACTGGATTAGTGGTTCCCTGTGTTGAAAGGAAAACTGGACACTATTGTGGTGCCTTAATTGCAATAACAGGACAATTGGATTAGTTTTGTCACACTATGATAATAGGACAATTGTATCGGATGGTGATCGGATTGAGGGACAAATGGATTACGATAGTAGGACAACTGCAGTGACCATGCATTAGTTTTCTTTAAAGCTTTATATATAGAAACCACAGGATCTACAACACATTTGATTAATGTTTATGCCATTACAAAGGTCTCATGAGTAGCAGAAGTTTACCAGAGGCTTTTCCCCACTACCTGAAATATTCTTCACTTAAATATCACATATCATAATTTGTGAAACAAATTTTACCACCAATATCAATTTTCCCACCAATATCATTTATAAAATGTAGACATACTTTGTCATAGATAATCTGCATAATTTTTCATTAGTATCTTATGAAACATGATAGTGTGAAATATATGTTACGACAGCTGGATTCTCCGGATTGTTCCTGACTTCATTGTATAGAGAACATTTTCTTATGTTTGAAGGAAGATGGTCATTTAGATACAATTATATTGAGTTATTTTGTTTTCATTGCTGATTTAAGGTTGTGGTTTCCTCAGATGATGTGGAAATAGAACACAGAAATATGTATACAATATACATAGTCAAGTAATTGTGGTTTAATTGAGGTGAAAATCCAATCAGATGGGATGTGGTGTTTATAGAGTATGACAAATTGTATACCTGGTTACCTCATCACGCTGACTCCTGGTTACCTCATCACGCTGACTCCTTCACACCTTAATTACAGGTATATGTTCGGGAAATAGACAGGTACAATTAGGTACAATCTATTACAAGTACATATCTCAGGTAAAAAGTGTATTGAAGGTATCAATTGAGCAATACAGGTGTACATCGCATGTCACGGTAATAATGTTGCAGGTGTCAACCAGGGAAATGTACAGGTATGTCATAGCTATTGTCAATCAGGGAAATTTACAGGTATGTCACAGTTATTGTCAATCTGGGAAATGTACAGGTATGTCACAGTTATTGTCAATCTGGGAAATGTACAGGTATGTCACAGCTAGTGTCAACCAGGGAAATGTACAGGTATGTCACAGCTAGTGTCAATCTGGGAAATGTACAGGTATGTCACAGCTAGTGTCAATCTGGGAAATGTACAGGTATGTCACAGCTAGTGTCAGTCTGGGAAATGTACAGGTATGTCACAGCTAGTGTCAAACTGGGAAATATACAGGTATGTCACAGCTAGTGTCAATCTGGTTAATGTACAGGTATGTCACAGCAAGTGTCAATCTAGGAAATGTACAGGTATGTCATAGCAAGTATCAATCTGGGAAATGTACAGGTATGTCATAGCTAGTGTCAAACTGGGAAATATACAGGTATGTCATAGCTAGTGTCAATCTGGGAAATGTACAGGTATGTCACAGCAAGTGTCAATCTGGGAAATGTATAGGTATGTCATAGCAAGTGTCAAACTGGGAAATGTACAGGTATGTCATAGCTAGTGTCAATCTGGGAAATGTACAGGTATGTCACAGAAGTGTCAATCTAGGAAATGTACAGGTATGTCACAGCTAGTGTCAATCTGGGAAATGTACAGGTATGTCACAGCGAGTGTCAATCTGGTTAATGTACAGGTATGTCATAGCAAGTGTCAAACTGGGAAATGTACAGGTAATGTCATAGCGAGTGTCAATCTGGGAAATGTACATGTATGTCACAGAAGTGTCAATCTGGTTAATGTACAGGTATGTCACAGCTAGTGTCAATCTGGGAAATGTACAGGTATGTCACAGCGAGTGTCAATCTGGTTAATGTACAGGTATGTCACAGCTAGTGTCAGTCTGGGAAATGTACAGGTATGTCATAGCTAGTTTCAACCTGGGAAATGTACAGGTATGTCATAGCTAGTGTCAATCTAGGAAATGTACAGGTATGTCATAGCTAGTGTCAATCTGGTTAATGTACAGGTATGTCACAGCTAGTGTCAATCTGGGACATGTACAGGTATGTCACAGCTAGTGTCAAACTGGGAAATGTACAGGTATGTCATAGCTAGTGTCAATCTGGTTAATGTACAGGTATGTCATAGCTAGTGTCAATCTGGGAAATGTACAGGTATGTCATAACTAGTGTCAGTCTGGGAAATGTACAGGTATGTCATAGCAAGTGTCAATCTGGGACATGTACAGGTATGTTATAGCAAGTGTCAATCTGGGAAATGTACAGGTATGTCACAGAAGTGTCAAACTGGGAAATGTACAGGTATGTTATAGCAAGTGTCAATCTGGGTAAAGTACAGGTATACACAGGTGTCAATCTGGGAAATATACAGTAAATTGTCACAACTGTCAATCTGGGAAAAAAACAGGAAATTGTTACAACTGTCAATCTAGGAGTTATACAGTGTGTTGGTCAGCTTGGTGTCAATCTGGGAAACTGGGATTTATAAAGATATGTTGGCTTTCTGGGAAATATAAAGTTATGTTGGCTTTCTGGGAAAAGTTATGTCATATTTGCCAATCTTGGAGCCATACAGGTATATGTTGCAGGTCACAGGTGGCATACTTAGAAATGAAAAGATATATGGCATCGAAGGTGTCAATCTTTTAATGGCTCTGCTGTTTGCTAGGATTTGTCTCACCAACTATAGTCAATGTTCTTTTGACTAAGCCTACATCAATGGGCTCCAGTGACTCTGCTATTTGTGGCGAGGTTTGGTCTTCAATCTGGATAATGAAAAGGTATATACATGTAATAATTGTAGTCATACAGGTTAACGATGAACAAATAAACTGATGTAGAATCTGGATACCATATATATACAGCTGTATATATATATAACTAGATTGTACAGTATATAAATATGTATTCTAGTAAGAAGACATTAAAATATGATGATTTCTAGTGACGTATCTAAGCAGGTCTAGATTCTCCAGCTGTGTCAGTGATGGTAGGATTAAGTAGACAACCTCAGTCTGACCTTAATCCGTTCTTTTCATGTCTCATCCTCTTACATATGTGTTCATTTCAGCAGTTCGCTTGAGAAATATTTGATATTCTAGACATGTACATTCTCAATCTTCATCAGGGATCTGCAGCCCAAACTTCTAATTAAATATGCTGCATACTTTAATTAACAAAATACTTAACATCAGCCGTGACACCACTGGTTCCCGGTTTTGAAATTTTTGTATTATTTTGGCTGATTCGCTGACTACCCCATCCCAATAAAAAAAAAAAATAGAAAACACATATAGCTGACCAAGTGGATTTGAAATATTGGTGAGGTTATAGGGATTTGTCAGACTTGTTGATTTCTCATTTTTTGTGAAGGTTTATAATTATAAGTCCTGAATTCTTTGGTATCTCTTTATGAGCTTTCATGATTTACTGTACAGTGTATATTGTTTCAGGCATTAAGCCCATGCTAAGTAATAAGCCCACCCACAGCTAATACAGTTCAGTAAAAACACTAACAAAATCAGTGTCCTGTAATATAAGCTGATATTCTCCTTTAATTGTAATTGACATGCTGGAAAGGCCCTGGGCTTATTACAGGGTAAATAAGGTAACTTAAATTTCTTTGTGAGCAACCATTATAACCAGTCCTTTTACTGTGACACGTGTGGCGAGATTCAGTGTCGGTGACCAGGAGGTCGGGGAATAAGAATACATTGACCTCTTCAAATGTTTGAATCGTATACCAATGTCATAGTGATGTACATATGTCTTGTCAGGACAAAAGGGAACAGAGACAGTATATCATTATCTACAGGCCAAATAATTATAGATCCATTATCGCAATCTCACATGATTTTATCAGGTCAACTGGACATCACCATATATGTAACCTGTTCATATTATTGTGAAAAATGATGATATTTTGTTAACATATATTTTATATAATTGTTTGGAATAATTCTTTGTGGAAACTGCGGGCAAGTTGATTAATGCTGGAACCACCTGTATCATATTTATGTCTCCATCTCGAATGAATGGGAGACTTCTGAACCATTGAGGATATGCTAATGTAGCTTGCATCTAAAGCTGATGTGCAGTGCTCTGCCGTTAGGTCACACTGACCTTGACCTCAAAATCAAAGGTCAAATAGGTGCAAGTTATCCAACAATTTCTTGTCAGGGTCATATATTCTAAACCATTGAAGATATTTCGGGTGAAACTTAGATCATACCTGAATCAACTAAATCTGATATTTGTGGACTAGAAGTTCCTATATATTAATGGCTCACTATGCTTATATTAATGTGATATATTGTAGAAGCAGTAACTAAAATATCACAAAATTACTTGAAATGAGCCCTCAGATGTTGGTCAATGTGTGACTATCTGTTTTAGCTTACTGTTATACAGTTTTAAACGGAGGAATGACGTTCATTTCTACCTAGATCGGCCACTGAAGCAAGAACGATGTATCATAAACAAACACAAAACCATTGTTCCTTATCACAAAATAAATGTCCCTGATGTTGTAAATGACAGTCTTCTATTGCCGACCTAAATTGCTGGTACTACTGTCAGGACCTTTTCTATCCCTCCTGTCACGAGGAATTAAATACCTATATATTACGGGCACTGCTGATATAGTTCTCAAAAGCTTACCGACTAATTATTTCCGTTTGAGTGATTTCTTTTAGTGTTGAAGTCATTGAGGCAGTAGTTGATGGCACGATGATAGATAGTGAAAATGACAATTACGATATTGATTAAATCCCAATGTGGTCAAGCTCTGGTCAAGCACTGGTCAAGCTGCCCTAGGCTTCGAGGTCAGTGTTGTGTGGGTTGGTCATTACAGCCCAGATCAAGGGGAGATAAGTCTATATCTTAGATGTAAAACATTAGTATTTATGTATATCTTTAATTTAAAATCCACATTTATCTGTTTTTGATGGCAACGTTATAGAATTTATGACAGAACTGGCCCTCAATCCATTTTCTGTCCAGCTTAAGGTGACCTCGTCTCTTCTGCTTGATAATCAATCACTGTATTCAGTCATAAAGATCTTCAAATTGTCATTATTTAGAAAAATCCTCTATCAGTTTTCATCAAGAAATATTATTTCATTGAAATTTATTTAATTACAATAATTCAATGTAAATCAAAAGTTTAGCCGATACAAAAGTGTTTCGTGGTAAACTAGCTGTCTTGGCCTCAAATTCACTGTATACATGCGATCAGCTATAGCTATGTACCTGCATGGTCAGCCGTCTAAATCAAATTCCCCAATTTACATCTTAGTGATTTGGTGGCTGCTATTGTCAAATGTAATTGAAAGGGAATTTGAGGGCCATAAATTAATTCATACATGAATTAACTGTAAAACATTTTTAGTGCACATATCCCCACACCTACAACATTTAGCCTTAATCTGCGTGAGGGTTGGCATTATTTGAATAGGAATCGTGCCTAAAAATGATTTCAAGCATTACAACTATCAGGCAAAATTGATCAGCGTCAAATAGAGCTTTCATCAAAGTTTGGAGCCAATGATATGATAAGCAGTTACCCGGTACAGTAAAACACGTTTAGTACGAACACGCTTATAGCGATTTTATGTATATTGCGAACTGATCCCGATTCCCCAGCTATTCTCCCTCTTACTTCTATGTAATTCTGTAATTATATTACGAATTTCACATAGCGAAATATTGTCTATAACGAACCAATTTAGCGGTCCCGTCGGCTGAAATTCCATGTTGTTTTAACACTATAGTACGAACCCATCTCCGAAGTCGGAGTCATGCCCTGGTGATCACGACGGTGTTTTCGATAGGCACCCGAGGGCACGTTTCAGGGTATATATTTGTACGGCTATTGAATCGGTGAGTTATGTTTTCGATGACCTCTGAATAAAGTGAGTTGTTTGTCGATGTTTATGTCAAGTTGTTAATCCATTCTTAGATGTCTAATTAGTTTGTACACAGTACAGGTATGTTTCACAATGGCTTTATCGTCAAGCGATTGAGAGCTAGTGAAAACGAGACTTCCGGGGTAAAGGTCACCGCGACCGATTTCGTCAGTATTGAGAACGTTTTGGACAGTGAAGACGAGGAGAAAATAGAGACAGAGGAGGAACATTCCGTAATCAGTGGTGTTACGGCGAGTGATTATTTACACGAGATAAGCCATTTTCTGGATTCCCAAAATGATATGTCAGATGTTTTTAGTACTTTGTACCAGAGACATATATATGTGTCTGTTTGTACACACTTGCCTCACACGAAAAGTTTCGGCAGAAAATTATAACTGACATAAAATAATTGAATCGCTTTTTAATTTGTACTTGCTTGTAATTTTATTTTAATATTTTCATACAGCGAAGTTTTTAAGAAAAACACTATAAAATTCGTAATACACGTAATACGAACTATCGATATAACGAACTGATTCAGTTGGTCCCCTGGGATTCGTTATAACCGTGTTTTACTGTATATGTTGGCCATGAAGAACCTTTTAATTCATGACTATAGCTAAGTATGTCTATTGATCAGTCTCAAAAAGACTTTTGACCATTTTTTAATTCTAGAATCTCAAGAAGACTTCATGGCTTTAACTTTAATCTGAAGGCTCTTCTAGGTTATTGTCGTTTAGATAGACTTCATGGCTTTAACTTTTATCTGAAGGCCCTTCTAGGTTATTGTCGTTTAGATAGACTTCATGGCTTTAACTTTTATCTGAAGGCTCTTCTAGGTTATTGTCGTTTAGATGAAGGCCCTTCTAGGTTATTGTCGTTTAGATGAAGGCTCTTCTAGGTTATTGTCGTTTAGATGAAGGCCCTTCTAGGTTATTGTCGTTTAGATGAAGGCTCTTCTAGGTTATTGTCGTTTAGATGAAGGCCCTTCTAGGTTATTGTCGTTTAGATGAAGGCCCTTCTAGGTTATTGTCGTTTAGATGAAGGCCCTTCTAGGTTATTGTCGTTTAGATGAAGGCTCTTCTAGGTTATTGTCGTTTAGATGAAGGCCCTTCTAGGTTATTGTCGTTTAGATGAAGGCCCTTCTAGGTTATTGTCGTTTAGATGAAGTTGCAACTGAGCAGGAGTTGTTCCGACAAGATTTGTCTGCAATTATACCTAAGTCTTGTTTAAGCGGAAACTTATAATATGGAGGTCAATCGAACAAGGAAAGCCAGAATGGGATGATATTGACTCTTCACTCAGATTGGTTCCTCCACGCAAGCTTGTTGATCTAACTGAGCTACATTACACAGCTCTACAGGCCCACGATAACAGCTGTCAATCATTTCCAACAAACAAACTGAAAACTGTTTTCATTAATTGGAAGAAATGGCAAAGCCTTGGAGCCTTTGACCTACATAAAGCTGACCTTGACCTTTGGGGTCGGTCCTAAACACCCAGTATTTGTACAGAATATTGAGTGTGCATTAATTGATTATCATGCCATAGAATTCAGTAATATGAGTATCAGTTTAAAATTTAAATGTTAAACATCTTTGCACCACTTTGGGGTATGAATCTCTGTGGCCATGCATTGATGAACTTATACAACTGTATAAACATCATGTATTTATATACAAACATAGATCAGTAAAGCTGTTAGTCAAGAAAATTGTCTTCATTCAGTGGGAATGGTTTTCTTTTTCATAAGGATATTTTGAAAAATTACTTAGAATATGTTAGTTTGATTAGCTATTTTCTTAACTGTATTTTTTATAAGGGAATATTAAAGATTGATTGAAACATCCCCCAAGTGGACTGACACGGTGCATCCATCTTGTGTGATTTATAGGTTATTATGATATGGTATACATATTAACAGAACAGGGAAAATCTCAGATAAAGTGAAGCATATGATAAAAATGTACTGGTAATACGTACGATACAAACATACTGGTAATGCGTACGATACAAACGTACTGGTAATGTATATGATACAAACGTACTGGTAATGTGTATGATACAAACGTACTGGTAATGCATATGATACAAACGTACTGGTAATGCGTATGATAAAAACGTACTGGTAATGCGTATGATACAAACATACTGGTAATATGTATGATACAAACATACTGGTAATGTGTACGATACAAACGTACTGGTAATACGTATGCAATTGACACTTGGTGAAATTGAATTGAAGTGTCCGATGAGTGACGGCTGTGCTGGCCAAATTCTGTGTGTATCGTCAATCTCCCCCTTAGTGGTTGGGCTTGTATAAAGGGTTGATTGAAGATTTCCATGAATGGAAATATTTCTGGTTGGGGAGATATGAGGCGTTGTATTGATTAGTCTCAGGTGGGCGTCGCCCGGATAGATCGCGACTAACAAAATGAATAGGCTACCATCTCGTGGTGTTTATATGAAAATTTGCGTAGGATAGCTATGGCGAATGCATTTTCTCTGTGACTAACATCTTACAGGTGTGCTTTCGGAAGTAACATATTTTTTGTCTGACAGGTAAATATGAGTTTACACATTCTCAAAGTTTTATGTCATTATATTTTGTTTACAAATTTGTTGAATATTTGACAGCCTCATTCAGAATATATTGCATCATTTGATATTATCTGTGGTTTGTACACACATTTTTGTCTCTAAATATATCTGCAAAAAGCCCATGTTTGGTAATAATTCAACCCACTCATGGTTATTGTGGACCAGTTTAAATGCTGTACCGAATGTTGTATTGACAGAAATCCAACCCTTTTCTGTGAAGGCTAAGCTTATCTATGTATGTATTATTGACTTATCAAGGATTTATTACAGGAAAACAATATGTATGTATTTAAAAATGTTTGTAAACAAATGCAACATTTGATTGCTAATGGTGCATGGGATTCAGGTGACAGCTGCATGAGTTATACCTGTCTTGATGAATTGTAAAGTAATGGCTGCATGGACACCTGTTCAATTATTACTTAATTTTGATATTGACATTCCATTAAATCCATTATAAACACAAACATTATTTGGAAATATTACACTAAATTACTACCAAGATGTGGTATTTTGAGATGCAGTTTCATAATTTTTTTTTACATATTTTACATATAAGTAGTTTATGTCAATTCTTTACACAATGAGGACTCTCCAGATCTGTCAAATTTATCAAAATAAGATTCTCAGCGGACGTTTAAGGCCGTATACAAACTATCTGTAGGACAGGTGTGTATTAGTCTGTACTAGGTGACCTTCCATCGACAGACGCATTCAGTCAGAACTGATGGGGACCGATCAGATATCGAAGTTTGATTCCTAGACAAATTTATCACAAGACATTGTGTGTCTCCGGTATGTAAAGTGTGAAATCTAGGTGCCACTTTTATGTGATTGATAACACACAGTCCAGACATGCTTGTTGTGATGCACTTGTGAACTTTTTGTGCTTTTTAAATTTTAAATTAGAAGTGGCAAACTTAGTCAAATCAAATTCTGCAGATTTGATGAGTTCTATACATCTGATGTGACATACTGTTGGCTTTATAAACTGTGAGATTCTCAGATGGATGTGATTTTAAATTGTTATTGTTTTGTTTTTGTGGTAAATGAGCAAAACATCTTTATAGGCTTAAGTAATGCCATGGTATTTTTACATATGTTTTTTCATGGGGAAGTTAAAGTGACTTTATATGATGTTATTTTGGTCACATTAACTAATATTTTGAATCACAAAGATTAAAAGCTGCACATGTAAATGAAAAAGTCAATTATAAAGAGGAAATCTCCTTTAGTAAGAATACAAATTTTAACTGTTGGAGGAGATCAATATATATCACAGAACTACAGTAATAATTACAATACAATGGAATTAGTTTTATCATGTATAATAGTCACATGCAGATGTTCCTAGAATGTTTACAGAAGCCCTTTTTTCTGTGTGGTAGGGACCTTTTGACCATCTGGCTTTACCGATTAGGGCAATCAATTGTCCCTTTGCCAAGGACCTGTTGTCTCTCTGGCATTGCCACCGATCTTTTGTCCCTCTGTCTTTGCCATGAACCATTTGTCCTGCTGGCTTTGCCAAAGACCTTTTGTCCTTCTGGCTCAAGCCATGAACCATTTGTCCTGCTGGCTTTGCCAAAGACCTTTTGTCCTTCTGGCTTTGCCATGAACCATTTGTCCTGCTGGCTTTGCCACAGACCTTTTGTCCTACTGGCTTTGCCATGAACCATTTGTCCTGCTGGCTTTGCCACAGACCTTTTGTCCCTCTGTCTTTGCCATAGACCATTTGTCCCTTTGGCTTTGCTAAGGACCATTTGTCCCTCTGGCTTTGCCATAGACCATTTGTCCCTTTGGCTTTGCTAAGGACCATTTGTCCTGGCGTTGCCATGAACCATTTGTCCTGGTTTTTGCCATGAACCTTTTGTCCCTCTGGCTTTGCCATAGACCATTTGTCCCTCTGGCTTTGCCAAGGACAATCTGTCCCTCTGATTTTGCTAAAGACCATTTGTCCTTCTCTGCTAAAGACCTTTTATCCCTCTGGCTTTGCCACTTTTGTCCCTCTGACTACCAAAATTATTTGTGCCTGTATCTTAATCAGGGAGCTGTCATCCCCTGGCTTTATGACAGACCAATCATCCCTGACACCAATATAGGGGACCTGCTATTCCCTGTATCTTAACTCCAGACTGGTCCTACCCATGGCTGGAGTCCTGGTCCTATCACTCATTATATACCTACAGTACTGGTTTCTACTATGTAATCACACAGAGCCAACAGGGACTTGTTTGATCAGTCTTATTTTCTGTTTATACAGCAGATAAATAAACGTGATCATTCCGTCGAGGTGTATATGGGTCGTCAGGAGAGAAATCACTGTTCCTCCTATACCTATATATATAATAATCAACTGAGATACATTATATGGATTTCTGTCTTCCTGATTGTGTTCTGCACACACACATATGAGGTATGTTGATGCTGCTGAAGTTAGATGTTGGTTTGCATACCTTTGTGAATTTACCTTGGATTTAAGCTGAATAGAGAAAAATCTCCAAGAACTAACATCCTTTATGCATGTACATGTATGTATGTAAAAGTTCATGCGGAGGTTTTTAGAGGGTCTCTATGGATTGTACAATTCTTCCTGCACACATTGGAAGATTGGTTGTTATTTATGGAATGTTGCTGAAATTTCAATTTCCGTTTGGATATGTGTGAATTTGCCGCAGTCTGTTAGTCCTTCTGGCTATTTACAGACAATCTAAGTGAGACTGTGATAACACTTGTAGGTATATATATATATCATCTTCACTGAAGTCATAATCTAGTTTACCAATCCGCTTCGCCGTCAGTAGGGAAATTATTTGAACAGGTAAATTGACCATACCTGTGAATAACTCGTTAAGGAGCTATATAAGTGATTGACCTAGAGTGGAATGTGCTACCGTACTAATTAAGAACATGTAATTAAGGCATTACTGGCACAGGTAAGTGCTGTAGTATGTTACAGGTAGACGGATAATGTGTATCTGTACAAAGTGACAATATATATACACTACTACCAAGGTAGATAATTGTTATAACCAAACAATACCTGCATCTCAGTATTACAGTCAAGTCTTACTGCGAGGGAAGGAAGGTATGTGTGAAATTATCATTGTTTTCAGTTGATAACAAATTATGTTTTGATTATGATTACTTTAGGAGAATTTTTATTTTACTGTTGTTTAAGGAGGGTTAGTTTCAACTTTTGTTGATTTCGGAGAATTTGTATCTATTTCACAGTTATTTAACTGCTACAGGAAATTGTCTACTATATCAAAATTACATACTGTACCTAGATGTAAAGGACAATGTATTGATTATAACATATATTAATGTAATAAAGTACCGTATTTAGTCGTGTGTAAATATTATTATTATACCCTGGTTGTATGGTTGTATGTGATAGCTATCCTTGAAAACTCTGGCCTACTTTTGAAGTTGATCTGATTATGAATGCTAAAAGTATGGAAGCTGATTTGTGTGGTAATGAAATCAGTTGGGATGATTATGAGTTTATGGACCTTGTCTGGTCTAACTAGTTCACTCCATAAACCAGGTATGGGGTGACCTATAGCTAACTACATACAAAATCAATCTCCATCTATAATGTATAAACAATGTATTAGACTTTGTGCCTTTAGGCTGTACCAGATATATTCTAATACTGTACTCATGTAGTGGGCAGTCTACCCCTCACACAGTAAAGTTAGGGGGTAATATAACGTTAACAGGACTGTCTGTCAGTATACCCCTCACACAGTAATGTTAGGGGGTAATATAACAGGACTGTCTGTCAGTTTACCCCTCACACAGTAAAGTTAGGGGGTAATATAACAGGACTGTCTGTCAGTATACCCCTCACAGTAAAGTTAGGGGGTAATATAACAGGACTGTCTGTCAGTATACCCCTCACACAGTAAAGTTAGGGGGTAATATAACAGGACTGTCTGTCAGTATACCCCTTACACAGTAAAGTTAGGGGGTAATATAACAGGACTGTCTGTCAGTATACCCCTCACACAGTAAAGTTAGGGGGTAATATAACAGGACTGTCTGTCAGTATACCCCTTACACAGTAAAGTTAGGGGGTAATATAACAGGACTGTCTGTCAGTATACCCCCCACACAGTAAAGTTAGGGGGTAATATAACAGGACTGTCTGTCAGTATACCCCTTACACAGTAAAGTTAGGGGGTAATATAACAGGACTGTCTGTCAGTATACCCCTCACACAGTAAAGTTAGGGGGTAATATAACAGGACTGTCTGTCAGTATACCCCTTACACAGTAAAGTTAGGGGGTAATATAACAGGACTGTCTGTCAGTATACCCCTCACACAGTAAAGTTAGAGGGTAATATAACAGGACTGTCTGTCAGTATACCCCTCACACAGTAAAGTTAGGGGGTAATATAACAGGACTGTCTGTCAGTATACCCCTCACACAGTAAAGTTAGAGGGTAATATAACAGGACTGTCTGTCAGTATACCCCTTACACAGTAAAGTTAGGGGGTAATATAACAGGACTGTCTGTCAGTATACCCCTCACACAGTAAAGTTAGGGGGTAATATAACAGGACTGTCTGTCAGTATACCCCTTACACAGTAAAGTTAGGGGGTAATATAACAGGACTGTCTGTCAGTATACCCCTCACACAGTAAAGTTAGAGGGTAATATAACAGGACTGTCTGTCAGTATACCCCTCACACAGTAAAGTTAGGGGGTAATATAACAGGACTGTCTGTCAGTATACCCCTTACACAGTAAAGTTAGGGGGTAATATAATAGGACTGTCTGTCAGTATACCCCTCACACAGTAAAGTTAGGGGGTAATATAACAGGACTGTCTGTCAGTTTACCCCTTACACAGTAGGGGGCAATATAACAGGACTGTCTGTCAGTATACCACACACAGTAAAGTTAGGGGGTAATATAACAGGACTGTCTGTCAGTTTACCCCTTACACAGTAGGGGGCAATATAACAGGACTGTCTGTCAGTATACCCCTTACACAGTAGGGGGCAATATAACAGGACTGTCTGTCAGTCTACCCCTCACACAGTAAAGTTAGGGGGTATTATAACAGGACTGGCTGTCAGTATACCCCTCACACAGTAAAGTTAGGGGGTAATATAACAGGACTGTCTGTCAGTATACCCCTCACACAGTAAAGTTAGGGGGTAATATAACAGGACTGTCTGTCAGTATACCCCTCACACAGTAAAGTTAGGGGGTAATATAACAGGACTGTCTCTCAGTATACCCCTCACACAGTAAAGTTAGGGGGTAATATAACAGGACTGGCTGTCAGTATACCCCTCACACAGTAAAGTTAGGGGGTAATATAACAGGACTGTCTCTCAGTATACCCCTCACACAGTAAAGTTAGGGGGTAATATAACAGGACTGTCTGTCAGTATACCCCTCACACAGTAAAGTTAGGGGGTAATATAACAGGACTGTCTGTCAGTATACCCCTCACACACAGTAAAGTTAGGGGGTAATATAACAGGACTGTCTGTCAGTATACCCCTTACACAGTAGGGGGCAATATAACAGGACTGTCTGTCAGTATACCCCTCACACAGTAAAGTTAGGGGGTAATATAACAGGACTGTCTGTCAGTATACCCCTAACACAGTAAAGTTAGGGGGTAATATAACAGGACTGTCTGTCAGTATACCCCTCACACAGTAAAGTTAGGGGGTAATATAACAGGACTGTATCTCAGTATACCCCTAACACAGTAAAGTTAGGGGGTAATATAACAGGACTGGCTGTCAGTATACCCCTCACACAGTAAAGTTAGGGGGTAATATAACAGGACTGTCTCTCAGTATACCCCTCACACAGTAAAGTTAGGGGGTAATATAACAGGACTGTCTGTCAGTATACCCCTCACACAGTAAAGTTAGGGGGTAATATAACAGGACTGTCTGTCAGTATACCCCTCACACACAGTAAAGTTAGGGGGTAATATAACAGGACTGTCTGTCAGTATACCCCTTACACAGTAGGGGGCAATATAACAGGACTGTCTGTCAGTATACCCCTCACACAGTAAAGTTAGGGGGTAATATAACAGGACTGTCTGTCAGTATACCCCTAACACAGTAAAGTTAGGGGGTAATATAACAGGACTGTCTGTCAGTATACCCCTCACACAGTAAAGTTAGGGGGTAATATAACAGGACTGTCTCTCAGTATACCCCTAACACAGTAAAGTTAGGGGGTAATATAACAGGACTGTCTGTCAGTATACCCCTCACACACAGTAAAGTTAGCGGGTAATATAACAGGACTGTCTGTCAGTATACCCCTTACACAGTAGGGGGCAATATAACAGGACTGTCTGTCAGTATACCCCTCACACAGTAAAGTTAGGGGGTAATATAACAGGACTGTCTGTCAGTATACCCCTCACACAGTAAAGTTAGGGGGTAATATAACAGGACTGTCTGTCAGTATACCCCACACACAGTAAAGTTCGGGGGTAATATAACAGGACTGTGTGTCAGTATACCCCCCACACAGTAAAGTTAGGGGGTAATATAACTGGACTGTCTGTCAGTATACCCCTCGCACAGTAAAGTTAGGGGGTAATATAACAGGACTGTCTGTCAGTTATACCCCTCACACAATAAAGTTAGGGGGTAATATAACAGGACTGTCTGTCAGTATACCCCTCACACAGTAAAGTTAGGGGGTAATATAACAGGACTGTCTGTCAGTTATACCCCTCACACAATAAAATTAGGGGGTAATATAACAGGACTGTCTGTCAGTATACCCCTCACACAGTAAAGTTAGGGGGTAATATAACAGGACTGTCTGTCAGTTATACCCCTCACACAGTAAAGTTAGGGGGTAATATAACAGGACTGTCTGTCAGTATACCCCTCACACAGTAAAGTTAGGGGATAATATAACAGGCCTGTCTGTCAGTATACCCCTCACACAATAAAGTTAGGGGATAATATAACAGGCCTGTCTGTCAGTATACCCCCCACACAGTAAAGTTAGGGGGTAATATAACAGGACTGTCAGTATACCCCTCACACAGTAAAGTTAGGGGATAATATAACAGGCCTGTCTGTCAGTATACCCCTCACACAGTAAAGTTAGGGGGTAATATAACAGGACTGGCTGTCAGTCTACCCCTCACACAGTAAAGTTAGGGGGTAATATAACAGGACTGTCTGTCAGTATACCCCACACACACAGTAAAGTTAGGGGGTAATATAACAGGACTGTCTGTCAGTATACCCCCCACACAGTAAAGTTAGGGGGTAATATAACAGGACTGTCTGTCAGTATACCCCTCACACAGTAAAGTTAGGGGGTAATATAACAGGACTGTCTGTCAGTATACCCCTCACACAGTAGGGGGTAATATAACAGGACTGTCTCTCAGTATACCCCTAACACAGTAAAGTTAGGGGGTAATATAACAGGACTGTGTGTCAGTATACCCCTCACACAGTAAAGTTAGGGGGTAATATAACAGGACTGTCTGTCAGTATACCCCTCACACAGTAAAGTTAGGGGATAATATAACAGGCCTGTCTGTCAGTATACCCCTCACACAATAAAGTTAGGGGATAATATAACAGGCCTGTCTGTCAGTATACCCCCCACACAGTAAAGTTAGGGGGTAATATAACAGGACTGTCAGTATACCCCTCACACAGTAAAGTTAGGGGATAATATAACAGGCCTGTCTGTCAGTATACCCCTCACACAGTAAAGTTAGGGGGTAATATAACAGGACTGGCTGTCAGTCTACCCCTCACACAGTAAAGTTAGGGGGTAATATAACAGGACTGTCTGTCAGTCTACCCCTCACACAGTAAAGTTAGGGGGTAATATAACAGGACTGTCTGTCAGTATACCCCACACACACAGTAAAGTTAGGGGGTAATATAACAGGACTGTCTGTCAGTATACCCCTCACACAGTAAAGTTAGGGGGTAATATAACAGGACTGTCTGTCAGTATACCCCTCACATAGTAAAGTTCGGGGGTAATATAACAGGACTGTCTGTCAGTATACCCCTCACACAGTAAAGTTAGGGGGTAATATAACAGGACTGTCTGTCAGTATACCCCTCACACAGTAAAGTTAGGGGGTAATATAACAGGACTGTCTGTCAGTTATACCCCTCACACAATAAAGTTAGGGGGTAATATAACAGGACTGTCTGTCAGTATACCCCTCACACAGTAAAGTTAGGGGGTAATATAACAGGACTGTCTGTCAGTATACCCCTCACACAGTAGGGGGTAATATAACAGGACTGTCTGTCAGTATACCCCACACACAGTAAAGTTCGGGGGTAATATAACAGGACTGTCTGTCAGTATACCCCTCACAGTAAAGTTAGGGGGTAATATAACAGGACTGTCTGTCAGTTATACCCCTCACACAATAAAGTTAGGGGGTAATATAACAGGACTGTCTGTCAGTATACCCCTCACACAGTAAAGTTAGGGGGTAATATAACAGGACTGTCTGTCAGTATACCCCTCACACAGTAGGGGGTAATATAACAGGACTGTCTGTCAGTATACCCCACACACAGTAAAGTTCGGGGGTAATATAACAGGACTGTGTGTCAGTATACCCCCCACACAGTAAAGTTAGGGGGTAATATAACTGGACTGTCTGTCAGTATACCCCTCACACAGTAAAGTTAGGGGGTAATATAACAGGACTGTCTGTCAGTATACCCCTCACACAGTAAAGTTAGGGGGTAATATAACAGGACTGTCTGTCAGTATACCCCACACACAGTAAAGTTCGGGGGTAATATAACAGGACTGTGTGTCAGTATACCCCCCACACAGTAAAGTTAGGGGGTAATATAACTGGACTGTCTGTCAGTATACCCCTCGCACAGTAAAGTTAGGGGGTAATATAACAGGACTGTCTGTCAGTTATACCCCTCACACAATAAAGTTAGGGGGTAATATAACAGGACTGTCTGTCAGTATACCCCTCACACAGTAAAGTTAGGGGGTAATATAACAGGCCTGTCTGTCAGTATACCCCTTACACAGTAAAGTTAGGGGGTAATATAACAGGACTGTCTGTCAGTTATACCCCTCACACAATAAAATTAGGGGGTAATATAACAGGACTGTCTGTCAGTATACCCCTCACACAGTAAAGTTAGGGGGTAATATAACAGGACTGTCTGTCAGTTATACCCCTCACACAGTAAAGTTAGGGGGTAATATAACAGGACTGTCTGTCAGTATACCCCTCACACAGTAGGGGGTAATATAACAGGACTGTCTCTCAGTATACCCCTAACACAGTAAAGTTAGGGGGTAATATAACAGGACTGTGTGTCAGTATACCCCTCACACAGTAAAGTTAGGGGGTAATATAACAGGACTGTCTGTCAGTATACCCCTCACACAGTAAAGTTAGGGGATAATATAACAGGCCTGTCTGTCAGTATACCCCTCACACAATAAAGTTAGGGGATAATATAACAGGCCTGTCTGTCAGTATACCCCCCACACAGTAAAGTTAGGGGGTAATATAACAGGACTGTCAGTATACCCCTCACACAGTAAAGTTAGGGGATAATATAACAGGCCTGTCTGTCAGTATACCCCTCACACAGTAAAGTTAGGGGGTAATATAACAGGACTGGCTGTCAGTCTACCCCTCACACAGTAAAGTTAGGGGGTAATATAACAGGACTGTCTGTCAGTATACCCCCCACACACAGTAAAGTTAGGGGGTAATATAACAGGACTGTCTGTCAGTATACCCCCCACACAGTAAAGTTAGGGGGTAATATAACAGGACTGTCTGTCAGTATACCCCTCACACAGTAAAGTTAGGGGGTAATATAACAGGACTGTCTGTCAGTATACCCCCACACAGTAAAGTTAGGGGGTAATATAACAGGAATGTCTGTCAGTATACCCCACACACAGTAAAGTTAGGGGGTAATATAACAGGACTGTCTGTCAGTTTACCCCTCACACAGTAAAGTTAGGGGGTAATATAACAGGACTGTCTGTCACTATACCCCTCACACAGTAAAGTTAGGGGGTAATATAACAGGACTGTCTGTCAGTATACCCCCCACACAGTAAAGTTAGGGGGTAATATAACAGGACTGTCTGTCAGTATACCCCCCACACAGTAAAGTTAGGGGGTAATATAACAGGACTGTCTGTCAGTTTACCCCTCACACACAGTAAAGTTAGGGGGTAATATAACAGGACTGTCTGTCAGTTTACCCCTCACACAGTAAAGTTAGGGGGTAATATAACAGGACTGTCTGTCAGTATACCCCTCACAGTAAAGTTAGGGGGTAATATAACAGGACTGTCTGTCAGTATACCCCCCACACAGTAGGGGGTAATATAACAGGACTGTCTGTCAGTATACCCCCCCCACAGTAAAGTTGGGGGGTAATATAACAGGACTGTCTGTCAGTATACCCCTCACACAGTAGGGGGTAATATAACAGGACTGTCTGTCAGTATACCCCCCACACAGTAAAGGTAGGGGGTAATATAACAGGACTGTCTGTCAGTATACCCCTCACACAGTAGGGGGTAATATAACAGGACTGTCTGTCAGTATACCCCTCACACAGTAAAGTTAGGGGGGTAATATAACAGGACTGTCTGTCAGTATACCCCTCACACAGTAAAGTTAGGGGGGTAATATAACAGGACTGTCTGTCAGTATACCCCTCACACAGTAAAGCTAGGAATACATTCTACATCACATCTTCAAAAGAAAGAATTTACTACGAGGAAGTCCTGATTGACTCAGCCAAGAGTTTTATGTCTGGAAATATGAATATAGATTTACATGAACAATAAGGAAATTCTTTAACAGGAAAACATACCAAATTCTGAGTTTCTTTAAACCTGATATGATATCTAGGACTTTTTAGCTGGTTTGTCACTCAGCTCAGTGAACAGCTATGGTCATTTTGAGGTGGCGATTTGCTTGTAGTAGTTTGTGACTATACCAATATACAGGAAGCCCGTCACATCCCATCCAGAGCAGTTAGGGAAAGTGTCTTGCCCATGGACTCAAACACGACAACACAGACTAGCCCGTTTCTCAGGATATGTAAGAAAATAGTTGTGAATTACTGTAGAATGATCTATGTAACAACATTTAGATTATTGATTTTTTCTGACATATTCTATAAGATAAATATTCGGAATGAATTAGGAATATTTTTTGGATATTGATGGATTTCTGAATTACTGAAATGGCATTGCAACGAATGTCAGTTCAGGCCTTTGGGGATGCATTTTGGTTTTTTCATATAAAGTGATGTAAGTTTGATACGGATGTTATGTGATATTGGGGTGAAGTTTGATATGGAGTACTAGTGTTATATCTGTATATATAATCTACCTTTGTGTGGATTCAGACTTAAATACCAATGAGCACTATTTGTGATGTTGTGAAGTTTATGTTACATGGAGATGCAGTTTGATCAATCATCTGATAAATCATACAGAAAAAAAAAATGTACCTGCATGTACACTTGTTACATCATACAGGTTAAACCTATATGTACCTGTACGCTATGTAATGAATTGCTTTTAAAGCTTTGTATCAATACTTAATTCATTTTGTCAGCTTTAATCATTTTAATTGGTACTTAAACAGAAAAAGTGTAGAGAAATAGAAATGTCCTGATCACATATCCATTTTGAGATTACATGCAGTTTAATTCATTCCACTCTGATTTTTTTTTTTTTTTTAGAGTTACAAAATATCTCAGCGAGTCCTTTTATAAATAACTCAAGTTAATTAAAATGGTCTTGCATCTATGAAGTAATCCAAAAATATATCTCCTATAATGATAATAATAAAAGCCTGGTGGAGTACTGGAAGTAGAGGGTGCAATATTGCAGGGGAGTGAAAATGTGTGCATATATCTATGAACATTTGTACTGAAAAACGTTGGGGATTTTATCCAGGATAATTATGGTATTCCTTTTCTGAAAATAATTACACAGTGCTTTTTTTCTTTTTTTTTTTTTTAGATTTACCTGTTGAGAGCTAAATACTTATATAATTATTTAAAGTGTTAACTAGGAGAAATTTGAATTATAAAAAAATCATCATAGTAAAATTTGCTTACTGTATTTATATTCAGGAATTGAAAATTATTCACTATGTAATAGGCCATCTGTTTGTTTAACATTGTGTGATGACAAGTGGGGAAACATCTGTTGAGATGTTGTTTTAAATACAATGTCAATCCTGATGTTTTTATTGTCTTTACTAAGGAGTCCTACTATCTACCTGTAATTAACAGTGATCTCTGAAGGTCACTCAATGTCATCCAGATGTGAAGTCTTCTGTCAAATAGTCAGGTGATTAAATTGTACCCCTCAATATATATATGTATGTGTGACCGAATGGTCTTAATTCTCATCCCTGTTACAGCTGGGTGTGGTACTCTAGCCTAATGCAAGGTATAAGGTTTTCTGTATAACAGATAGGTGACACAGTGTTATTGACTCTGAAACGGCTAGGAAAACTTATCACCAGCACCGGAGATCATTGCCATTGTAATAGCGTTTATCACTCCATTAGAGACTGTTTTGTGGCCTCGCGATCCTTCCACATGGCTCGGTAGGTAAAACTGGATGGTATTTTATCAAACGTACCTATCAGCTGATAAATGTCAGCACTGTTATACAAGATTAGTTAAGTAAATAAATGTTTTCTGTTGAAGCTGTACATTAGGACAGAACTTACCTCTATGTATACATTTTATAAATAAAAATGCACACCTGCAGAAATGTTGACAACAAAGTGAGGGCAACTCAAATATAAGTACATTAAAAATTAGGGGCAGTGTTATTTCATTTGAATCCAGGAACAAATTTGATTTGTTTCTAGTTATGATAATTGAAATATCTCTCAGGTATTCAAATTTGATATTTATTAATTATAATGAAACCAATATTATGATCATTGCTAAAAGGTAATGGTGGCAATATAGTGTTTAATTACCTTGTTTTAATGTATTTGATGCCCGTCAATTTCACAGCATCATTAGATAATATGAAAATTGTCGTTAAACATTTCAGTTAAAGTCTTTTTAAATTTTTGTGTTACTTCCAAATGTTTGTGGTAATTGTGGCGTTTCGTTCACACAATATCATGGGAATTTAAATGAAAGAGAAAGTAATGTTCAAAATAATTCAGATGTCTGGTATCCATTCAAAAATCTGAACCATAAAATTAAGATTAGGTAACTTTATGTAAATTCATTGCACATTTGAATTTGAATTTGCACATTTGAATTTTAACTTGGAGGGGGAAGAGATAAATTTGATGTGTAAGAGGACAAAAATTTGATATTTAGCACTAAAAATAAATGTATCTACATACTTATATGATACCAATACCATTGTTATCTACCAATTAAATTAAAGCCCATACCTGGTAATAAACCCACCCACCCACCATGTCTACTAGCTGCAGTTCAGTGAACTTTAAGCAATAATTCCGTACCCTTACTATGAGGCGAAGCTTTGACCCCCTGGTCATCGTACAGGATGACTATGGTAAGGAGCAAATCTTGAAGGACCTAGGATTTAATATGTAAACTATTGCGTGGAGTTTTGTATACAAACTTCTTAAGGCTTACGTTTGACATCCTCCCATTGAAGTGGAAGTGCTTGTGTGTACTTTATCTGAAGGGATGATCAGCTTGCTATAGATTTTATAGATATAATGGATACCTGGGTACATGGTGACCAGTTCATAAGTAATTATAGTTAGAATATTTATTATCAAATCAGCCCCCTCCAGAGGGGCAACATTTCAGCTGTGAAGTTAAGTTAGAGAAGGCATTCTATTTTAAAATTGAAAATTCTGAAAAATTTTAAAAGCCCTTCGGCTTACATTTGTAGATGATCCTTATTTTCAGATAAATATGGTACTATGATAAAAGCATAGAATTGTCACACATTTGAAAATATTGAGGATTATGTTCCAAGCATGGTTTTTTTGTTTGAAGTTGGGCATTAAGTCAGATGTCCGGTACGTTGTTTTATAGTTGAAGTTGAGTGTTATAGTTAAATGCTGGTGTTTTATCGTTAGGGTGTTTAAATTAACACTATTTCCTCTTATCTAGGAAGTGTGTGCTTCAGTAATGCTTCCTGAAGTATCTTGTTTACCTTTGTTTTAGAAATATCTTAATCTGTTAAGTTACCTGGGAAAATCAAGGGGAATAACTTTTCAGTAGTTCACGTTATATTCAGAAATGGACTACCAGTAGTTATATATTTCTGATATTGTATGTCAGAATTTTTTACATGGAATTTTAATAATGTTGATTTTTTTTTTTTTTTTTTTTTAAATATTACAAAATGTTACAACTTTTAAATCTTTAACTTTGAAATTGTGAATTGAGAGTTACAAATATATACCATTTCTGGAATCACTTTATAAAAAAATAGTTCCATACATATTACATAAAGATATTTTCCCAGTGACTCAATTCATTCATTCTGTACTTGTACACATTGTAGACTAAGGGAGGTTACTCTTTACACTGACAGGTTGTTTTATATTACAGCAGGGCCATGAGTGCCAAGACTAACAGGAAGGAGTTCAGTCCAAAGCAGTTCATGAAACAGCCTCAGAACAACGGCAATGTGTCTATCACATATCCTTCTGAACCACCGGATGACGAGAACATGAACGAGATCGTCAGCGATGACGTTGACCTGGCTGTCATTATGCCAGACGGACGTGTCAAGCATGTTACAGTTAACTCAAAGTAAGTCTATACAGACCATTTACATTATTTTTATCAGCTGAATTATCTAAAATGATAGAAAAGTATGTATTAGTCCAGTGTAAGGGTAGTTTAAGGCTATGATTAAGAAAAATAAGGATCTGTATATAATTTTGTACATGCAATATATTCATTTTGTATCTCTATGATAAAAGTTTATAGGAACTATTTATCTGTAACTGATATGTTTGTATGTATTAATTATGTTTGTGAAATATATAAGTTTGTATAGTTTTTAGGAGCTATATTTCTATAACTGATGTATACTATATACTGGTGTTAACTATGTGTAGATCTCATGTTAAATCACTATACTCCTAATTGGGAAACTTGATAACTAATTAGCCGCCCACTTAAAGCCTGGTCATTGTTATCATGTTCCTTTCATCACCTATAACCACTAGAACAGATTCCACCCCCTGGTGATCCGGGACCTAAATTAGAGGGTAATACAGAGTGTATTAGACCACTACAGGTGATTTATACCACAGACCAGCCTCCGAATCTCTTAGTGGAGGGATATACAGGTATAGGACAGGGGCAAGTCTTATACACAGCTGTTAAAAATAAAGCTACATAAACATTCACCCTCATAACTACATAGTATACATAACCTTTATTAAACATGTATATCTAGTGAAATGCGGATCCTTCATTTACAACATAAATACTTACAAAATAGTATGTATAGCTAGGTTAAGCTGAGTAAACATACCTGCTACACACTCTACAGCTGCTATCCATGTGGTCAAGTACATCAAGTGCAAAGCATTGACAGCTTACACATGCAAATTTGTGAGTAAGAAAACTGACTAAACTTTCTAGCTGGAATCTGTTTTGCTCATCAATCAGGCAGTGTATGTAACATTTGGCCATATGTTGAGTGGGAGTTTTTCCAGTGGAAATGAAAGCTTTCTGTTTTGTATAACAATATGTTACTGTTGCTATCACAACCGACTGGGTGTGATTTTTTGTTGCTTTCATTTCAGTATAAGGCCAAGCTGAATAAAACTGTGTTGTACATGCATGATCAGGTGTGATGCTGAAATTTCAAGTTCTAGTTTAGGTTTGATATTTACCCAGGATAGGCAAACAAATGTTGTTTAACATGTTATAAACCCAAGCAAAAAAATTATTTAATGTCTACAACGTGAAGTGATTATGTTTTTGTATTTATGAATATTAAAATATTTTTTTGATTCTTTTAAAGAAAAGATTTTCAGCATAAATATAGTACCACTGACGTCAATAGATTTGAAGATTGTATGTGTTTACAAACCTTATAAATCAGGAATCTTCTGCTAACTGGAACACTGAATTTTTCTTTACTATACTATGAATATAAATTACTTTATGCAAATTATTGTAAAAATTAAATGTTTTAATTATGCATTGAATTGAAATTGGTCACAGACTCTAACAAGAAGTGTATATATACGTAAGAATGGATGAGATTGTAACACACAAACATGTGGTCACTTACTACAGATGATGATAGAAATAAATCCTGTTTAAACTTAAATTATTATTAAATTCAAAACTCCCATGAAACAATTTTTTTTTAAGATCTATTTTTAGCTTAAACTTTGATATATTCATAATCATTTGAAATGGGAAACATTTTCAAGCTGTTTTCCAGGAGAATATCGCATTACATCTCTAAAGGGAGATAACTCCTCCAGCCTTCAGCTGAGTAGTTCTCTTATCAAAGAAAATCAATTCCAAATGGTTTTTATTGACCATTTAATTCTGACACATGAAAATGGTTGTTATAGACATATTTTAACAACAATAATAATAATAAAAAACTCAATATAAACTAGCTTACCTATTAGGTATAATAAGCAGAACAAATCAACTTTAATTTTAACATTTTAAATGTTTTGTTTTGTATTCTGGTTGGTTTAGTAGCCAAAATTAAAACCTCAAAAAAAAAAAAAAAAATATTAAACCAAAAAGTATCTGTTCATTAATTCATTCATATTTTGCTTTATCAATATATTCAGGAATTTAATAATATAATTTCCAAATGATATTACCTTGCTGAAATTTGAAAGTCATAAAAGCTTTGTTCATTTAAAATAGGTCTGATGAAGTAATTTGATCTTAAATACAATTCTTAAAAAACATTTGTTTCTGGAGTAATTTTCTATCTTCTGGATAAGTAAAGGTTTTTTTTCTCACGTGTCATTTACGGTCCTATGATGCTACCCAGATGTGGCCTATTAGAAGGAAAGATAATCAGTGTTCGTGACATAGGTTAGGTGTTACTGAGACTGGGGCGTGTCTACAGGGACAAGAGAGTATTACTTACTTCATTGTGGTGTTTTATACATCTGGTGGATATATAGAAAATCTGGACTGGCCAATTAAAGATGTGTCTCCCTGTCAAATCCAAATAAATCTAATTAAAATCTTGTATTCATAAACTAAATCAATTTATCAGTTTACTGAATGGGAGTACAAATCATGATATGATTTAAATCAGATTAACATCAAATTCTTTTGAAGTTTTTTTACAGATTCATTTTTGTGAATTTCAAATGGTGTTATTAATCTGTTGTGTAAAGCATTTTAATGTAAAAATGAAATTGTATATGTGTTAATCCAGCTCTTGAAATGTTTGTCATTGTAGACTTGCTGTTATATGAAATTAAAAGTTATTAGTACCAAAATGTTGAAATATAACTAGCATTTCTGACTAACTTGACAAATAATTGTATTGTTGCCTGGGTTTAAGTCAGCTATTCATAAAGTCAAGACAATACAGTAAAATTTCTTAAGACAAATAGGCGTGTTATGAATTTAGAAGTAGCTATTTCTAAACCAAAAATGTATTCTGCATATTACAGAGTGTTCCCTCTAGTCCAGTGAGAGGATATAACAAACTGTATCCTCTCATCCTGTAGATGTTTGACTGTTTTTAATGTCTGTTTCAGTAAAAACTCACATCAACTTAGGTCACATATCTGTGCCTGGTTCAATGATCCATGTTTTAATGAGTTATATAAGGGATCAGTTTAAGTTTTCCTTTGTAGTCCAGTCCACAAGTTCTACACTGCCCAATTTCACACACACCCATTCACCACAGGAATGTCAGCCTTATATTGTATCACTTGTCAACATTTGTGTGCTGTATTGTACACAAAAATCAGTCTAAAACTCCATTATAAAATTATCTTTGGAAAGGAATTAGACAGAAATTCTGTGATGGAAGGAAGATGAAGTATTAAGTGAGCATATTTCTTTTCCAAAATATCAATATCAATTAATAATATCAATGTTTCAAAAAAAGGATTAAATTGAAATGAAAATAATGATTCCAAATCTTGATTTTTTTCTCCCAACATTAATATAATTTTTCAATTTTTACAGAAAAAAAAAAAATAAATAAATAAAAATAAACATTTGTCAATTAAAAAAAAGTTAAATTGAGATTTAATTCTCAACTCTTTTGACTAAAGATTTAAGATTGACATCTTTTTTGTTTGTTGACAACTAGCCATACCAATGAGACCTGTTCACAGGTATTGATTAGGATTGTCACAAGCATAGTTGACAATAAACCTGTGTGGGCTTCAACTATTCACCAAACAATTGTACCGTATACGCTTACTCACACAGAAGGCTGTTAAAAATTCATGTGTCTATTAATTCAATGACAGGTGCATTTTTGGCTTCTCTGAAACAGACTATAACTATTTTTTTCAAATATAGATAAAAGTGTATGTATATAGAAACAGAAATATTTCCTTTATAGGTTTCTACTTGTTTTGATACAGGTATTTCATCTATTTCATTTAAGTCGGAGGGGGTTCTTGTGTACTATGGTGACTTTCTTGAAGGGAAATTGATTAAACTGCAAACACTTATAGTTGAGAATGACAATTTTGTAGGGTCAAGGTGATGATAAATATTTTAAGAAATTATTTCTAAGCACTTTAATTGGCCTCATTCTTTTAAGGATTTTCATCAAGCTACACATGCATATGATTGAGAATGACCTTATATCTCGGATAGTTTTTAGGGTCAAAGGTCAAGGTCATGGTTGCTTTTTTAAGAAATTATTTCACAGCACTCTAATGGCCTAATTGTTTTAGGGATTTTGATCAAACTACACATACTTATGAATGACCATAATATATATGACTACATGTATTTGACTTTAAGAATTGTTGGGTCAAGGTCATGTGCAATTCAATTGCTGGAAATATTTTTAGAAATTATTCGTCAGTGCACTCAGATGAATTTATTATGTTATGTAACACCCAACATATTGGGCTAAAAGTTCCCTGTTTGTACTTATTAAACTTCGTTTGAATCTGTCCATGCCTGGTAATACACAATACATGGTGTTCTACAGTAAAAAGCAAACAAATAGTATTTCATTAGTCTGCAGTAAACCCAATCCTACATTAAATTAAAGTTCATCCAATGGCATCCTAAGTTTTAGAGATTAAAAAGCTACATGTTCTTAACCCACTAGAAACATTTTTTGGGAACCCTTGGATTTTGCAGATGTACAGGGATGAAGTCAGAACCGATATAATTAATTTTCTTTTGTTTGACTTAGCTAGATATCTTTCCTGCTTTGCAATGGACAGACACTTAACCTCTGGCATAGGACAATGAAATTACTTAGGTAGTAATATTTTATTGAAATGCAGTAGAAAAGGGTTGACTCATTTCTGAACAGTGAAATTTTGCATTTGGTGATAATTTTTTTCTAACAGCTATAGACATTGTGAGGCTTATTCTTTATGAATACGATTATTGTGTGGAGAGTGGATGATTTACGGAGCCCTCCTAGAAATGTCAAGGATCCCCTACAGTATAAACAAAGACGTATAGTCTCCCAGACAGTGGTAATCTATACTACACACAAGCTGGTCATGTGACTTAGTGTGTGTATACTGTACAACAGTAATGTTACTCTGCCTCACTCCCTCACATTACCTGTAGGGCTGTCAAAGGTGCATGATCAACATTTAGGGGCTGAAACGGACCCACCAGGGACCCTCTCTGACCCCTAGGGTCCCATTTTAGGCCACACAAGTCTTAATGTGAAATCTGTGTGGTGAATTCTGAAAACAGAAATCATGTTCAGGCGGAAAAAGAAGCAGGTGCATATGACAGGTGTAGGGAATGGGACTAACGATACAGTAGGCCAGGTATGTCATTGTTATAAGTCACTCTTATTAAATTTCTTTTATTTATCTCTCACATTTCAGCATACCTATGTTAGACCTCCTGGTCAATTTAGCAGCGTCCAGTCGACTGAATCCAACAGGATATACCATCATACTTCTGTCAGAGGAGACAGGAAAAGCCCGTGATTACAAACCAAATCAAACCATTGGATCTTTATGTGTTAAAAGCAGTGAAAGTTCTAATCGTGGAAAACATGCTACTCTAGAGTTAAAGTCCAAAAAGTCGGACAAGAAATCGTCGAGTAAACAGTCCCAACCTTTCGAGGTAAGGTGTTTTTTCTCACATCTGTGTTATTGTTAAACATCTACCTGTTCTGGACAGAGTTTAATTTCACGAGGTCAGATTTAATGAAGAATGACTGGCGACAGGTGAAACTAGTATAATACCTGTACATGGTGTATTAGAAATGTATGCAGGTATTTTACAGGTAAACGTTCACTAACAATATGTATAACAATATATTATAATATTATAAAAACACTATAAAATCTGACGAAATACAAGTCACATCAATCCACTGTCCAACCAGTATAATATAAATAATGTATCTTAAAATTGATGCATAAATGAATTAGGTTAACAAACGGATTCTTGTGTGTGGGATGGGTCATTTGTGTGGACAGAAATTTTCTCTGTGTATATTGAACTGAAGGCCTGTAATGTTTGGCTATAGACTAACACTATAGTACTTACAATACACAGATATCTCATAGTGAACTAGGAAGGATGTATCAAATTTGAAGTCTGATATTGTGTTAGGCTTACATATAACTAATTGACCTGGAGTCCATCAAGAGCCTATGATTTCCCTTCCGTCCTTTGAATCTCTTCCCCTATCTATTGACAATGCAACATAACATAACACCTGAATACCCTTTCCTTAATTCTCTCCCTGCATCAACCAATTTCCAACCCCTCATCAACTATCTCCCTCCCTGAAATCTCTCCTTCCCAGAAAAAGTATCTCCTCCTCTAATCAGTGGAGTCCACTAATCTATCCCAGCTCCCCCTCCCAAACAACTGTATCCCCCTCTCCATCAACAATCCCCCTCCCAAACAACTGTATCCCCCTCTCCATCAACAATCCCCCTCCCCAACAACTGTATCCCCCTCTCCAACAACTGTATCTCCCTCCCCAACAACTGTATCTCCCTCTCCATGAACTATCCCCCTCCCCAACAACTGTATCTCCTTCCCCAACAACCTTATCTCCCTCACCAACAACTGTATCCCCCTCCCCAACAACTGTATCTCCCTCCCCAACAACTGTATCTCCCTCCCCAACAACTGTATCTCCCTCCCCAACAACCTTATCTCCCTCACCAACAACTGTATCCCCCTCCCCAACAACTGTATCTCCCTCCCCAACACCTGTATCTCCCTCTCCAACAACTGTATCCCCCTCCCCAACAACTGTATCTCCCTCCCCAACAACTGTATCTCCCTCTCCAACAACTGTATCCCCTTCCCCAACAACTGTATCTCCCTCCCCAACAACTGTATCTCCCACCCCAACAACTGTATCTCCCTCCCCAGCAACTGTATCTCCCTCCTCAACAACTGTATCTCCCTCCCCAGCAACTGTATCTCCCTCCCCAACAACTGTATCTCCCTCTCCAACAACTGTATCTCCCTCCCCAACACCTGTATCTCCCTCCTCAACAACTGTATCTCCCTCCCCAGCAACTGTATCTCCCTCCCCAACAACTGTATCTCCCTCTCCAACAACTGTATCTCCCTCCCCAACAACTATCTCCCTCTCCAACAACTGTATCTCCCTCTCCATGAACAATCCCCCTCCCCAACAACTGTATCTCCCTCTCCATGAACAATCCCCCTCCCCAACAACTGTATCTCCCTCTCCATGAACTATCCCCCTCCCCAACAACTGTATCTCCCTCCCCAACACCTGTATCTCCCTCCTCAACAACTGTATCTCCCTCCCCAGCAACTGTATCTCCCTCCCCAACAACTGTATCTCCCTCTCCAACAACTGTATCTCCCTCTCCAACAACTGTATCTCCCTCCCCAACAACTGTATCTCCCTCGCCAACAACTGTATCTCCCTCTCCAACACCTGTATCTCCCTCCCCAACAACTGTATCTCCCTCCCCAACAACTGTATCTCCCTCTCCAACAACTGTATCTCCCTCCCCAACAACTGTATCTCCCTCTCCAACAACTGTATCTCCCTCCCCAACACCTGTATCTCCCTCCCCAACAACTGTATCTCCCTCCCCAACAACTGTATCTCCCTCCCCAACAACTGTATCTCTCTCCACAACAACTGTATCTCCCTCCCCAACAACTGTATCTCCCTCCCCAACAACTGTATCTCCCTCCCCAACAACTGTATCTCATTCCCCAACAACTGTATCTCCCTCCCCAACAACTGTATCTCCCTCCACAACAACTGTATCTCCCTCCCCAATAACTGTATCTCCCTCTCCAACAACTGTATCTCCCTCCCCAACAACTGTATCTCCCTCCCCAATACCTGTATCTCCCTCCCCAACAACTGTATCTCCCTCTCCAACAACTGTATCTCCCTCTCCATGAACTATCCCCCTCCCCAACAACTGTATCTCCCTCTCCATCAACAATCCCCCTCCCCAACAACTGTATCTCCCTCCCCAACAACTGTATCTCCTTCCCCAACAACTGTATCTCCCTCCCCAACAACTGTATCTCCCTCCCCAACAACTGTATCTCCCTCTCCATCAACAATCCCCCTCCCCAACAACTGTATCTCTCTCCACAACAACTGTATCTCCCTCCCCAACAACTTTATCTCCCTCCCCAACAACTGTATCTCCCTCCCCAACAACTGTATCTCTCTCCCCATCAACTGTATCTCCCTCCCACAAATATGTTTCCCTCACCCATAACTATATCTCCCTTCCCCCTCCCCAACAACTGCATATCCCTCTCCATGAACTCTTTCCTCCTCAACAACCCTATCTCCCTCCCCAACAACTCTGTATCTCCCTCATCAATAGCCACCACCCCAAACTTTCCCCCTCCCTAGCAACTGTAACCTCTCCATCAACTATCCCTCACTCCCCAACAGCTGTATCTCCCCTCCCCCCCATCTATCTCCCCTCCTCCAACTGTATCTGCTTACCCCATCTATCTACCCTATCAAGCAACTGTATATCTCCCTCAATTATCCCCCTCCCCTCTAATGGTGTGGACCTGGACTATCTATCCCTCCCTATAAATGATGTCCCCAACCAACCATCTCCCTCCCCACTAATTATTCCCTCTCCCCACTAATTATTCCCCCTCCCCATTAATTACTCCCCCTCCCCACTAATTATACCCCCTCCCCATTAATTAATCCCCCTCCCCACTAATTATACCCCTCCCCACTAATTACTCCCCCTCCCCCCCACTAATTACTCCCCCTCCCCACTAATTACTCCCCCTCCCCACTAATTATACCACCTCCCCACTAATTATTCCCCTCCCCACTAATTACACCCCCTCCCCACTAATTATACCCCCAGTCCCCCCACTAATTACTCCTACTTACTCCCCCTCCCCACTAATTATACCCTCCCCACTAATTATCCCCCCCCTCCACAACTAAGTATTCCCTCCCCGCCCAACTCATTATTTCCCCCTCCCCACTAATTATACCCCCCCCCCCCCCACTAATTACTCCCCTCCCCACTAATTATTCCCCCTCCCCACTAATTATTTCCCTCCCCACTAATAATTCCCCCTCCCCAATAATATCCCCCTCCCCACTAATTACCCCTCCCCACTAATTATACCCCCTCCCCACTAATTATTCCCCCTCCCCACTAATTATCCCCCCTCCCCACTAATTATTCCCCCTCCCCACTAATTATTCCCCCTCCCCACTAATTATCCCCCCTCCCCACTAATTACCCCCTCCCCACTAATTATACCCCCTCCCCACTAATTACTCCCCCTCCCCACTAATTATTTCCCTCCCACTAATTATTCCCCCTCCCCACTAATTACCCCCTCCCCATTGTCCCTCTCCCATTACCCCTGTATCACCACCTATACACAGATATACATTATTATATTGTGTTGACATTAGCATGCCTAGAAGTCATAGTTTTAACTCTATACACTAGTCAGCCTATTTGTCACTACCTGGAAGTACACCTCATTGCCCTGTCAACATTTCAGCTATTTGATTTAAGACGGTTAAATTCTTACGCATTTCCTTAGAAACACAATACCTATCCTATATAGCTTTCCTTATTAACGATTGTGTCAAAATTTTCAACCTTACATGGTGATTTTTATCAGATTATTTCAGAACACCTTGATGATAATTTAAATCAATTTGTATATATTTTTTGCTTCTTAAAAAAAAACTGAATTGGATATTTTAAAACTATTAATATGGATGTGAAATGATTATCAGATTGAGATGAATGTACTACCAGAAGGAAATCTTGATTTTTTATTTCAAAGTTGTGTGATGAAAAATACATTCAAAATGAAATTTTAAAACTACATTGTACAATTCTATATGAACTTTACTGTATGAGTGTAAGACAATTGATGAAACAAAGAATGCCACCTCATGAACAATGATAATGAACAATTAAAAAAATCCACTCCATGAATATTCATAGGGACGAATCTGGAAAAGACAGTCTTGTGAATATTTATAAGATATAATTTGGAGCACTGATGTACCCTGGGCAATGAATGTGGACAGGAAATTGGTGTTAAATATTTATGTTTTCCACCAGCCAGGTTATCAAAGACTCTTGTACTCCCATCATTGTCTAATAGCTGTCTCAGCTGTATGTGTCGTTTCACTGGCCCATAGCAGCATGTGTCATTTCACTGGCCCATAGCAGCATGTGTCGTTTTTAACTGGCCCATAGCAGCATGTGTCGTTTCACTGGCCCATAGCAGCATGTGTCGTTTTTAACTGGCGCATAGCAGCATGTGTCGTTTCACTGGCGCATAGCAGCATGTGACCTTTCACTGGCCCATAGCAGCAGGTGTCGTTTTTAACTGGCGCATAGCAGCATGTGTCGTTTCACTGGCGCATAGCAGCATGTGACGGTTCACTGGCCCATAGCAGTATGTGTCGTTTCACTGGCCCATAGCAGCATGTGTCGTTTCACTGGCCCATAGCAGCAGGTGTTGTTCCACTGGCCCATAGCAGTATGTGTCGTTTCACTGGCCCATAGCAGTGTGTATTGTTTATCTGGCCCATAGCAGCATGTGTCGTTTCACTGGCCCATAGCAGAATGTGTCGTTTCACTGGCCCATAGCAGCAGGTGTCGTTTCACTGGCCCATAGCAGCAGGTGTTGTTCCACTGGCCTATAGCAGCATGTGTCGTTTCACTGGCCCATAGCAGCTTGTGACGTTTCACTGGCCCATAGCAGCATGTGACGGTTCACTGGCCCATAGCAGCATGTGTCGTTTCACTGGCCCATAGCAGCTTGTGTCGTTTCACTGGCCCATAGCAGCATGTGTCGTTTCACTGGCCCATAGCAGCAGGTGTTGTTTCTCTGGTTATAGCAGAATGTGACGTTTCACTGGCCTATAGCAGTGTGTATTGTTTATCTGGCCCATAGCAGCATGTGTTGTTTCACTGGCCCATAGCAGCATGTGTCGTTTCACTGGCCCATAGCAGCAGGTGTTGTTCCACTGGCCCATAGCAGCATGTGACCTTTCACTGGCCCATAGCAGCATGTGTCGTTTCACTGGCCCATAGCAGCATGTGTCGTTTCACTGGCCCATAGCAGCAGGTGTTGTTTCTCTGGTTATAGCAGAATGTGACGTTTCACTGGCCTATAGCAGTGTGTATTGTTTATCTGGCCCATAGCAGCATGTGTTGTTTCACTGGCCCATAGCAGCATGTGTCGTTTCACTGGCCCATAGCAGCAGGTGTTGTTCCACTGGCCCATAGCAGCATGTGACCTTTCACTGGCCCATAGCAGCATGTGTCGTTTCACTGGCCCATAGCAGCATGTGTCGTTTCACTGGCCCATAGCAGCAGGTGTTGTTTCTCTGGTTATAGCAGAATGTGACGTTTCACTGGCCTATAGCAGTGTGTATTGTTTATCTGGCCCATAGCGGTATGTGTTGTTTCTCTGGTTATAGCAGCTTGTGTCGTTTCACTGGCTTAGCTGAATGTGTGATTTTATATCTAAATGTAGGCCCTTGATACCTCATAGGTATCAAAACGTAGGTCCTTGGTACCTCATAGGTATCAAAACAAACCCAAGCATGTATTTTCCGAGGATTCCGAGGATTATCCTCGGAGAAAGCTCGGAATCCTGGGAGAAAGCTCGGAATCCACTGAGAAAGCTCGGAGAAAGTTCAGAATCCTCAGAATCCTCGGAAAATACATGCCTGGGATGGCCCATGGTGTCACTGTAACAATTAAGTCCTAGAAGTCAGAAATTACTGTATGATCCAGTTAGTAATTCATTATTTAACTTATCCTATTCTTAACTGAATTGCACATGTATCTAAAGGTTACCTAATATCTTGTCTTTGTACCATCCTTTGAACTTCATGATGATTAATCGAAGTTGATCCAAGTATTTTCATAATTCCCCAAATCATTTTCATTTTAATGACTGTATTTCTTTTAAAAATATCTGAAATAACTCAAATATAAATGGCTAATATATATATTAGGACAATGAAACAATATTTATTAGTATTTTTACAGAACAACAATAGACAATTTGTGCTCTTTTTACCAGGCTGGACTTGCTGCTGGATAAATACAGTAAATTTATAACCCATTACATAGTTTTCTGTATATCTAAATAGAAAATGGAAAATTTCCTGAAAGGTTTACTAGTATTAGAAATTAAAGAAAACTAGTGTCATCAGATATGAGGGAAAATTATAGTTAAAACCCCCTTTAATGTATTAGACTGGCCCTGTCTAAACTATTAAAAATATTAATAACACTGAGCTGGATAATTTTGGGCTTTATGAAATGTCAAATTCAAACAAGGGGGAGATAATCTAGTGTTAGAAATCAGCTTAGTAATTCTTTATAAAAAAAAACTGGTGGCCAATCTAATAATGCAACAATTATGTACATTAGTCTTTTTTTCTGGTTAGGTATTATTAGATAGCTTGTTCATCAGACTCAGAACTGAGACCTGATTACAAGTAATAAACAATTCCAGACATTCAAGCTCACAGCTATGCCTCCATCGGATCAATTAGTGCAAACACAGAACTCTACGGTGAAGGTATATAATATGATGCATATAAATGATGAAATGTTTTCCACGTGCATTTCCTGACAGTTGACAGGGCCGTAACTACGAGTCGTAGAATTAATCCAAGTCTGATGGTAATGATAAATAAAACAATTAACCTACATAAGTAAACTCATGCTTGTAATTTTCTAATACGTTTTTAATTATGAGATTGGGTTAGCATTTGGGAACAATTATTTGATATACAGACTCTTAATAATTAACACAAAATCTCAGTAGGGAGTGAAAAACGTGAAACGTCGCATTTTCATACGCAGATAAAGTTAACATGGATAGGACGTCCCATATACTGTTGTACTCGTTATAGTATATTACGAAAGGATTTTTTTAAAGATTTTTTTTAGGAGCCTGTGTGCATTACTGGTCTATTATATCGCAGTCACTAAAAAGCACTGCTTACCTGAGTCTTGTCTGGAACATATGTAACAGTGTTTTATGAGATCGTAAATGAAAAACAAATGTTTTCACTTGAAGAAGATTTTGACTCCCAACATATGTATAGTGGTAAGCCCTGTCTCACCATCTGTCTGTGAGCTGTGTTTATCCCATCTCACAGGCAGGACTAGATTACATATTACATATAAATGCTTCTTATTTCTGCTAAGTAAATATTCTGAAATTATGAAGGCTAAAATTAAAATTTGAAAGTATCTTATCTAATATATTTTTATGATATTATCAATTTATTAGAAATATTTCAGATTTCTGTTGTTTTATTTTATTCTTAATTTCTTGTTATTTTGATAAGTTGATGGTGATTTGTTGCTAGATATTTTTCTATCCAATTTTAATACTTAAGATTGAATTAAAATTATAAAGTTTTTAGAAAAATTCCAGTTGATAACTAATTATTGAAGAGATGATACATTTTTAGTTGATTTTATAAAACTGCAAGTTGACTTTTAAAATTAAAGCCTTCGAAGCTCATTGACATTTACAATGTTAATTACCATCTTCCTTTGTGGTAATAAATGCATGTTCAGACATTCAATACACATACAGGGGATACATGTGTAACACACATACACAAGGACATGTACATACATACAAGGGCTTTATTATGGGAAGTTGAAGCTGGGAAGGATTACTGTATTTCCTGGTCATTTTAAGTGTGATGTCAGATTTGTTTACTCCCTGTAAATCCGATTTACACCAGGATGTCGTTTCTTGGTCAACTCTGCCAGGTAAAAAACTGACTGTCTTTATTAGTCTGATGTTTAAAACTCTTTGTAAAATGTTTCCTCAACGATCAACTTGGCATCTTTCTTTTAATTTTATAAAGCGTCGAACTGTCAATCTAGTATTACATACATAGTATGTGTATATATTTACAAACACCTCACTTTTGTTATGACTGCTATGAAGTAAGGGTAGATTTCTCATTGGATTTTGATTGATTTATTACAATTTCGAAAATATCATATCTTTTCAAAAAAATCTTCCACAATTTCGCAAAATTTGTGCGATTAGAGATTTGTTAACCTGAATTGGAATGAACTTTTGATTTTTTATGCAGTTTTTAAAGTTACATAAAGATTTGAAAATTCTTTCATATCTCAAAATATATACACTGTTTATACATAGGAAATTGATTCTGTTTAAGGTTTATTTTTTGTTGAAACTCACTAAAATGTTGTGGCTATGAGAGATATATAGAATGTAGCTATACATGTAGTACAGTATATGACGTTTGTATCTGCACTGTTGTCTGTCTATGCTGCATACTCTCTATGGTTTAGTGCACGTACATACCCCATTATAACATCTTAACACGTTGTGTATAGGATGTTAAAAGCTCCTGAGAGATTTGATAGATCAACATTTCTAGGATTCTGGTCATACAATATTAACCAGTTGGCATGTTTTGTAATTGATTTCTAATCTTGAGGTGCAGATGTCATTTTATTACATGCTTTATCCAGCTCCATTAAAAATTAAAATAATTTGTAACATTTTCAAGGCATCTGAAATAAATAAAGGCAGCGCTTAATAGTTGGCTCATCATGGACATGGTTACATGCATGGGTGCACAACAGACACAAGACTTAACCCATTGAAACACTGCAGCTAGCTCTTATAGAGATAATACAGCTTTTTTGGGGTCTTTTTATACATTTGTATATCATATGACTATCGAGTACCTTTATAAGCCCTAAAAAGAAGAAATTATATTCATAAAACTTAAGATATTCCTGGATACACTGTAAAGTCCAATTAGATAATGTCCACCCCAATTAACCCACCCATATTTATTCAAGCTTAAACTGCAGGCCCAATATACCTCTTTTCATTAAACATAAGTTAGCATGGACCTGTTGGACCTCTTGCCATACCAATTCGACAATTTTATGACCTGTTTCATTGATCATTTTAACATTTGTGAAATGAATGAGGCATTAAATTAAATTGAGTGGTGGGATTATGATAAATGTTATTTATAGCATTGCTAGTGGAAGGGTAGAAGTGCTATATATAGATATGGCTATAAACATTGTTTACCTGATATGTATTACATACTTATTTAAGTATTTTTTTTTTATTATGCCTTAATTCTGACCTTGATATGAGACTCTTTGATCTTTCGTTCAGGTATATCAGGATTGTTGAGAAATATTTAGTTGTACAAGACAATATATATGCATTCCTAGTATAGGCTATAGTCAATGTTCCAAACCAGTAATTCTATATACCACGGCCCTGATCAACGATCTTGGCCAGCGACCGTGTAACGTTCACAGGTTTTCCCTTGGACTGAATTCTAGCGGATTTCATTACGTCAGATAAACATGAAGAGTTTAAAATGTTGACCTGTTTGGCGAAAGGTTGACATACCTCTAGTGTTTGGTGGTTTTAGCTACCTGTGTTTATTTCACCTGTATCGGGAGGACGGTAGCCTACCAACATGTGCAGTATATGTTGTCTAGATGGTTTAGCTTCGGACGTCCAGGTAATGTAGATCACGAGTACCTGTGGGGGAATCAGGTTTCATGTATATGGTGTAATATAGTCCTACAATAACCTTGGACCATCTCTAGTTTTGTGTCTAATCGACTATATATGTATATAACTTGTTTGAATAAGAACAGGAAACCAAATGTGTATATGGACATATATTGTAACGCCTGAGTATGACAGTATATACTAGGTATGATAATAGATATCTGAACTCAATGTGTATTAGATCGAAGCTCAGAAATATGTTGTAGTTTAAGAAGTTTATGGTAGCTATTGAACAGTATTAAAGGAATCTGCCAAGAGGATACTAGCTGCTTTGGGAGGGGGAAATGGGGACAATGATGACAAAATGAATGAGAAATCCTTGTGACACCAATCTTAAACCTGCAGTTTGAATGGGTGTGTTTGGCTTTGTTATCTTAAAGGAAATACACCCTTCTTTTAAGATATCACCTTTATATTAGAGGCCACCTTTTTCAGAAACCATCTTTATATAGAGACATCTTTTCTATTTTTAGAGGTACCTTCCATTAGATAGCTTTTCTTTAGAGACACTTTCCTTTAGAGATACTTTCCTTTAGAGACACTTTCCTTTAGAGACACTTTCCTTTAGAGACACTTTCCTTTAGAGACAACCTTTCTTAATCTACAGACACCTTCAATTAGAGAGACACTTTCCTTTTGAGACGCCTTCCTTAAGGGACAATGTTTCTTAATCTAGTCGAGACGTCTTCATTTAGAGACAGCTTTTCTTCAGACACCTTTTCTTATTGACATAGAGACACCTTCCTGTAGAGAAACCTTCCTTTAGGGACAGCCTTATCTTAGAGACACCTTCCTGTAGAGACACCTTCCTTTAGGGACAGCCTTATCTTAGAGACACCTTCCTGTAGAGACACCTTCCTTTAGGGACAGTGTCTAAGACTATTTCACTGTGCTAAAAAGAATTTGAATACCCAAGGTAACTTTTCAATCAGATCTCCTATTTCTTTTTGGGAGTATATACTATTCTTTTTCCTAATAGATCATTGGATTTACTAGATTTAGACAGGGGTCAATATATAGATGGTGGTGAAGACAGGTTTCATTTTACTTAAGAAGTCCTATGGTTTATTGTAGGATGCCTTTTGTTTAGCCAATTAATGTTGGTAAGTAGGGAAGGTTTCACCATTTAATTAGTTTTTATCCATTTTGAAAAATTTGTTGAAACTGAACTTGACAGATATTCTTCTGATTACGGGTATGAAACAGCATACCTGGGCAGGCTGGAGTAAACTCAGGTAGGATGAGGTCAGAGAAAGTGTAATAGCTAGTAGGTATCATTGTCGGGCAGGTGTGAAGATTGATCGGGGTAAGACAGCCTATAATCACCTGTGTACTGATCTAGTGATGTTACATCTAGGTCATATGTCACAGGTATTTGTACGGTAATCTTCTTTGTGGTTAACATCAGTAGATTAAAAATAATTCAATCTTCGGAAAATTTCTCGGTTGAAGTTTCATATGTGCCACCTGCTTGATATATAGGTCAGCAGGTGAGACAAACATGACATTCGGTGAAGTCACAACAGTCTCAGAATATTGTAGACTTTCTTACTTCTTAAAATTATTTAAATATGTTCCTGAACTATGTTGATTTAAATGTTTATATTGACCGAGAATTGTCAAAAACTGTCTCCATTATTTAAAATAACATGTCCCTTTGAAATTTAAATACATCGCATTGACCTAGAATAGGGATCTATATATGTTATACATATGTATATATATTAATACAATGTATTTCGAAAATTGCATCAGATCTTTCAGAGTCATTTTCCTTCTTTTGATTTTTTTTCAGATTGATTAAACTAATTAAATTATTTATTAATTAACTGTGAAATGTCTAAATTGCCAGGAGTATATTCTCACTATCAACAAGACAATCAGTCATTATCAGTCATTGGGTTAAAATCCCCAATACGTATGGTCTTTAAGCCTTTGTGTGTGTGATATTAGAACTCAGTTATGCCCTGGTCGTATTTTCACAACCTATTCAGTAGCTTATGTATTATACCATATTTTATATATATATTGTACAGTTAGTCTATATATAGAACTACCTGAGAAGCCTATAGAGGTCCTCCCAACATTTAACATACTTACATTGTCCATTGATAAAAGTTTAACAGGTCTAGTTTCTTCGTTTCTATTGTAAGGTTCCTTTGTATGGTGTTTTGAAAACACTCTAGAGCGGTTGTGTATTCCCCAGCTCTGAATCGTCAAATATTATGCTGACCTAAAGATTTCAAATTGAGTGAGCTGAATGTTTACTAAACCATTTTAAAAATCTACTATGTTTTAGATGAATGGGCAATTCTGAACACCATTGGTAATTTCAAAGTTTAAACAAAATTATTCTCTCTTTACAAGCAGAAAAATACAAAGCCTACATGAATATAGGGACCCATGGATTGATGATTTTAGAACATTTTTTTACAATATTTTTTGGCATTTTTCCGTATAGTTACGGTGTATTATGAGAGACCCTAACCACAAGGGGTGTTTGTGCACAGAGTTTATGATTTATATTTTCGATATCTTGCATCTTTTTATATAGTATAAATACTGGTACCCAGTATGAGATAGGAATTAGAGAAAATGGTATTTTAAGATATGTGGTCTCACTAATACTGCAAAGTGTGGATAGGTTTTTGTGATAGAAACAGTTAGAGGAAAGTCAGTAGATAGTGAAAGTGGGGGAAGCTTGGATAGATCCAGATCTGATGGTATTATTAGAGAGACTGAGGGGGTGTTAACAGGGGCAGAGGTGTGGGAAGATTGGTGTCAGGTCCACAATGGTAACAGCTATTAAGGACAGAGGTGGCCCTGGGGGTGAAGGAGGGAATGTATCAGAAAGATGATGGGAGAGGGAAAAAATGGGCCCTGGGGAGGGGGTGTTGTGGGGAGGATAGAAATAGTCTTCAAGGTGGGGAGGGGGAATGCTGTTTGGGAGGGTATAAATAGCCCTCAAGGTGGGCAAGGGGGATAGTGTGGGGGAGGGTATAAATAGCCCTCAAGGTGGGGAGGGGGAATGCTGTTTGGGAGGGTATAAATAGCCCTCAAGGTGGGGAAGGGGGATGCTGTTCAGGAGGGTAGAAATAGTCCTCAAGGTGGGGAAGGAGGATAGCGTTGGAGAGGGTATATATAGTCCTCAAGGTGGGGAAGGAGGATAGAGAGAGGGTAGAAATAGTCCTCAAGGTGGGGAAGGGGGATACTGTTTGAGGAGGGTAGAAATAGTCCTCAAGGTGGGGAAGGAGGATAGCGTTGGAGAGGGTATATATAGTCCTCAAGGTGGGGAAGGAGGATAGAGAGAGGGTAGAAAAAGCCCTCAATGTGAAAGAGGATGATGTGTGTGGGAGGATTGGGAGGGTAGATATTGACATTGAGGGTGGGGGAGGCTGTGTGTAGGGGATGGGGAGGGTAGATATTGACATTGAGGGTGGGGGAGGCTGTGTGTGGGGGGATGGGGAGGGTAGATATTAACATTGAGGGTGGGGGAGGCTGTGTGTAGGGGGATGGGGAGGGTAGATATTGACATTGAGGGTGGGGGAGGCTGTGTGTGGGGGGATTGGGAGGGTAGATATTGACATTGAGGGTGGGGGAGGCTGTGTGTAGGGGGATGGGGAGGGTAGATATTGACATTGAGGGTGGGGGAGGCTGTGTGTAGGGGGATGGGGAGGGTAGATATTGACATTGAGGGTGGGGGAGGCTGTGTGTGGGGGGATGGGGAGGGTAGATATTGACATTGAGGGTGGGGGAGGCTGTGTGTAGGGGGATGGGGAGGGTAGATATTGACATTGAGGGTGGGGGAGGCTGTGTGTAGGGGGATGGGGAGGGTAGATATTGACATTGAGGGTGGGGGAGGCTGTGTGTAGGGGGATGGGGAGGGTAGATATTGACATTGAGGGTGGGGGAGGCTGTGTGTAGGGGGATGGGGAGGGTAGATATTGACACTGAGGGTGGGGGAGGCTGTGTGTAGGGGGATGGGGAGGGTAGATATTGACATTGGAGGGTGGGGGAGGCTGTGTGTAGGGGGATGGGGAGGGTAGATATAATTGACACTGAGGGTGGGGGAGGCTGTGTGTAGGGGGTGGGGAGGGTAGATATTGACATTGAGGGTGGGGGAGGCTGTGTGTAGGGGGATGGGGAGGGTAGATATTGACATTGAGGGTGGGGGAGGCTGTGTGTAGGGGATGGGGAGGGTAGATATTGACATTGAGGGTGGGGGAGGCTGTGTGTAGGGGGATGGGGAGGGTAGATATTGACATTGAGGGTGGGGGAGGCTGTGTGTGGGGGATTGGGAGGGTAGATATTGACATTGAGGGTGGGGGAGGCTGTGTGTAGGGGGATGGGGAGGGTAGATATTGACATTGAGGGTGGGGGAGGCTGTGTGTAGGAGGATTGGGAGGGTAGATATTGACATTGAGGGTGGGGGAGGCTGTGTGTAGGGGGATGGGGAGGGTAGATATTGACATTGAGGGTGGGGGAGGCTGTGTGTAGGAGGATTGGGAGGGTAGATATTGACACTGAGGGTGGGGGAGGTTGTGTGTAGGGGGATGGGGAGGGTAGATATTGACATTGAGGGTGGGGGAGGTTGTGTGTGGGAGGATTGGGAGGGTAGATATTGACATTGAAGGTGGGGGAGGTTGTGTGTGGGAGGATTGGGAGGGTAGATATTGACACTGAGGGTGGGGGAGGCTGTGTGTAGGGGATGGGGAGGGTAGATATTGACATTGAGGGTGGGGGAGGCTGTGTGTAGGGGGATGGGGAGGGTAGATATTGACACTGAGGGTGGGGGAGGCTGTGTGTAGGGGATGGGGAGGGTAGATATTGACATTGAGGGTGGGGGAGGCTGTGTGTAGGGGGATGGGGAGGGTAGATATTGACATTGAGGGTGGGGGAGGCTGGAGGGGGTAGATATTGACACTGAGGGTGGGGGAGGCTGTGTGTAGGGGGATGGGTAGGGTAGACATTGACACTGAGGGTGGGGGAGGCTGTGTGTAGGCGGATGGGTAGGGTAGATATTGACACTGAGGGTGGGGGAGGGGAGATATTATGTGTCAGGGACACCTATAGAAGGTAATGTTGTGTGTGGGAGGATGTTATCTAAACAGTCTATATCTATTCTATATCCGACATTATCAGTTCTGGTCTGTGGTATGTGTCTACATGTGTGTTATGTTAGACTGATAATGTTCCTCTTTATCCATGTCTACTGCACTTCTGGTGCACCTGGCTCTCCATTAGAGGACCCTCGGTTGGATTCTTTGATTACAATGAAGGATTAAAGCCTTAAAGCCAACTCATCTGTAGTCTTGTTATTTGCTAGGTACCTAGATTGACACTGTCAGATATACTGTGTATTGATTCTTTTATTTTTGTCTTTAATCATTCAAATTTAATATATTGTTGATATTTTTTTCATATTTTAAGAAATTGCAGACTCAATAATATGAATACATAATTTGGCTATAATACTATTGAATAGCTGTTGTACTGAAATTTTAGATCATTTTATTTAATCTAGTAGTGTTAAGTGATTATAGCCTGTATTGTTATGAACTTGCACTAACTTGATAATCAGATAATTGTAAATATAAGTCCTTGCCCATAAGCCCACCTTGGGTTGGGTTGGGTTGGGTTGGGGGTGGGGGGGAGGGGGGGAACCTGTCATTGTATGGAATCCTGTCACTGCAGGGGATCCTTCACATCTTGGAACGGAAATTGGATTTTCTCTTTATAGTTCATCAAGATGATTATCAATACAGCCATGCCAAGGACGCCTAGTACGATGTTGCAGTGCTAAGAGTTCATTTACCTATTTCATTACGATCTTGAAATGATGCCAACCTCATTTGAATATAATTATGATATAATTGTACTATAAACAATGTTTAAAAATCAGTTCATTAATTGCTTTTTAAATCCAGTAGAGAAATAATTTGGTAAGAATTAACTTTTAGAGGCTCATTCAGTCCACTGTGGCCATAAATCATGATAGCATGCTGTAGGAAGTTTTCATTTTGCTTTGGTCAATTGCAACTTCATGTCATTGAAATTCAAAGAATGTTTTACTTTACAGGAAATATATAGACCAACATTTGAATTTGGGTCTGTAAAAATATGATTTTATTATTTCATTTCTTAAAAGAAATGATAAAACTTTTAAAAAAGAAAGTTCTGTTTCCTTATAGGCATGCATGGTGTTTTGCATCAACAAAAATTCAAGCATTGCCAAAGGCTAAAGACATAGTCAGTAGATGTATGAGTTTTATTAATTTCTATTTCCCCCTGTCTTTACAGATGACGTACCGGTTTACAGTGAATCTTCCCCAAAGCCAGAAAAAGGTCCTACGGATCAGTCAGACGACACCCCTAGATACTGTCCATCGTCAAATCTGCGTGGAGAAACGACTAGACCCCATGCGCTACATATTTCAGCTCCCTGGGGACCCACAGGGCATGGTGGACATGTCTAGGACGGTCGGGGAGCTGGGAAGCAATGAAATCAACCTTATCGCCAGGAGTAAGTTCTTAATCATGTAGAGTCGGCTTCATCTTTCTTTTAATTCCTAAAAATCGTAACATATAGGAATTGACCAAATTAAAAAAAACAAGCTATGCCGTATATATAGTGCTGTATACATATTAGTTTTCCCTGTTGTCTAAAAGTAAATTTCTTCAATTGGAAATGGCTATTCTATCCCTCCCACCTTTTTAATTTACATGTGTACTTTTATGTAAAAAAAACACCCCCAATGAAAAAATATATATTTTTCAAAATATTTTATGTGTAGCACTGCATGGTCATCCATTCAGTTGCATTGTTATGGGTATACATACTTCTAGTGTATTTGACTCACGATAGAACTATTCTTGGCATGAAGCTTGATCGGCTCTATTTCTTTCACACTTCATATTATTCCTCAAGCAAGGGAATTTCATTTTACTGACTTCTAGACATAACAAGCATGTGACTGGCTCCTTATGTAACATCGTTATGACCCAATCTACCTGTACAGGTGTAATGTTATTAATTCATTACCTCACCATGACGATTAGGTGACAAGTGTCCTCGGCCATGTTTACCTGGTATCGTTATGTAACATTTTTGGTCTAACATGTCCACCGTTAAGAAAAGTGTTTACCTGTGTCAGGTACAAGTGTAATGGAGTGCGAGATTTGTCCCCGGGGTGCCCAGAGGGACTTAAATAGCACTGACCTCCTGCAGGTGAAGGAGTATTTTACCTATATATATATATCTATAGCTACACCTGGGTGATTTGTCACGCCTGACTGGTGTCTGATTTTGATACCTGTACACATTCCTTATCTCCGACTGACAGTACTTACCTGATGTTGGTAGGTGTGGCTCAGTTACATCTTGTGGGACACACCCCTCCTTATGCTCAGACGAGGTCTCCCTTTTATACAAAACTGACCGTTTACTAACATGGATTAAACGCGCATTAAGGAAATCCAACTTTAGTACGGAATTTCAGGTGGATTAACGAGATTTCCAAGGTATGCAAGTACTTTTTATAAAACTGATATAAGTTTGTTTAGTTTAGACAGAAGGCCTCGAATTTTACATCTATGTAATTATACTCTTATGCAAACAATTGTATATGATACCTTGGAAAAAGTATATTTGATGCGTTTGAACATTATTACATATGAAGATGAGTATGATTGTATGTGATCTGTCATGAACAGAATTCAATCGTCATTAAAAATCTTAGGTGTACAGTATATATATACCTTTTCACTATATACAACAGACAAATCTAGGTCAGGTTTTAGATATAGAGATAAACTTAAATACTTACTTATGTACATCTATACACGCGGGTGTATGTGTTCACCAAAAGGGTATGTGTAACGAAAGGTAAGGATCTTCTGTCTACATGTCATGATAGCTGTCTTGACCTTGAGGTGTTTGTAACAATTACTTACTATATATGATATACGGTCCCTTCTATCTAACTAGAGTTTTTAGGTGCTCTCAAAATGTTTTTAACGAAAAATTAGCCTATATCAGTACTTACTTAAATATACCAGACCATTTATTTATAATGAAAGGGTTGTTATGGTTCTGTTGTTTGTAAACAGCTGAAGGCATTGATTTCGACGGCTAACATTTACCCTATAGACATATATGTTGACACAAGCTTTTAAAAACATTCCTTACTTTATAAATATTCAGATGTCATTTGTTTTTTCTTGATTATATTGAAAAAGAAAATTTATGGTGACTGTTGAATTTCAGTTATGTCAAGATCTTCATACATATTAATAATACTATTTTTTCATCAAGGATTATAAAATCGTAACTTGTTCTAAAGAGTTTTTAGGTAGTTAAATGTTTGGCAAATAATTGTTGTATCATTTCAAGATTTTCATTTCCATTACTTTGGTATTAGAAGTTGGTGTACAAACAACTGTTAGGTATTGTAGGAATATTGTCGAAGATTTCATGTAGGAAATATTACCAAATGGAAATAACTGCTACCAGACATTGATAACACCTTGCTATACATACACACATGTATCTATTGATAATGGTGATATTTTCATAAAATCAAATGAAAGGTGATGTCATCAGTGCATTACAGCCTATGAATAATCTCTGAATATTTCATAAGCTATAATTCCCGATATAGATTTCATTCAGGAACGATAAAATAATTTGATCAGGGCACTATTTTGACATTATAATAGCAATTTTTCATGGAATTTATTTATTTTCAGATAATTTAATATTGTATACTATTGTTACAAGATAATGCCAAAGCTAATCTGCCACAAAAGATAGTGAATTACCATAATTTGTAACCTTTAACCCGACATTACAAAGATTCTGTTTTTATTTGTATGATAATTAATTCATACAGACACCTTTGATGTGACTGAACCTAGTCCATCAGTCACTTTGAGGACACACTTTGACCATACAGGATCACGGACTCTGAACTATGTCCAAGGTTTACAGGCGTATCATGAGTATGCATTTTTCAATACTTTGATCATGACCAGTCTGCTGAGTCTGGTAACAGATGGTCAGTGGTCAGTCCGGGAGTTTCCTTCAGTGTCCAGTACATATAATTCTAAATAAATTATATGCATGTCAGAACTCTCCATCACCTCCCTTCATATAAAGTATTTGCATGAATGAACTCGGGCATCAATCTGTAATTCATCTAGCACTTACTTCCCAAAAATCTGTAACCAATTTTTACAACTGGGTAGACTAGATGGCACAGTGTAGGGAAATTGTACAGCATAACATTTATATTGACTAATATTGACTATAACAGGTGTCGTCTGAAATCTGGTACCTAGCTGTTTTAAATCTTGGATAGACTATATATATATATATATACAGTTGAGGAAAATTGTCTTGTTCAACATGCAGCACAACAAGATATGAATGTATACTCTTTTAATATTTAAAGATAATTGAATTAAAGTATTAAAATATTTTTTTAAAAGTGAAATAAATGTAATTTTAAAGATTGAAAATGAACTAATTTTGTTGTTGTAATTTTGGGCTCCAGAAGTTATTGAATATATATACCATGTATCTGTATAGAGATAAGATTTTATGTACAAGTTGCCTACAGCTCTTGTCACTATCACTGTCGCCAGCCATTGTTAACAATTTGTACCTATACCTTATCTGAAGGATGGTCAAGACTTTTGTCCCGAGGGGGGCGACATTAGAAAGATATTAGTCCATCATAAAGCTTTTATCAGCTTGAATTACCAAGATTGTTGACTCTATTGATATCTTAATTAACAGGTGTTAGTATAGTGATAACCTGTCAGTATAGTCATCACTCCATCTCCCTATCAGGTAGCAGTCCAATGTCTCCCTATAAGGTAGTGGTCCACTGTGTCCCTATAAGGTAGTGGTCCACTGTCTCCCTATAAGGTAGTGGTCCACTGTCCCCCTATAAGGTAGTGGTCCACTGTCTCTCTATAAGGTAGTGGTCCACTGTGTCCCTATAAGGTAGTGGTCCACTGTGTCCCTATAAGGTAGTGGTCCACTGTCCCCCTATAAGGTAGTGGTCCACTGTCCCCCTATAAGGTAGTGGTCCACTGTCCCCCTATAAGGTAGTGGTCCACTGTCCCCCTATAAGGTAGTGGTCCACTGTGTCCCTATAAGGTAGTGGTCCACTGTCCCCCTATAAGGTAGTGGTCCACTGTGTCCCTATAAGGTAGTGGTCACTGTGTCCCTATAAGGTAGCAGTCCACTGTCCCCCTATAAGGTAGTGGTCCACTGTGTCCCTATAAGGTAGTGGTCCACTGTGTCCCTATAAGGTAGCGGTCCACTGTGTCCCTATAAGGTAGTGGTCCACTGTCTCTATAAGGTAGTGGTCACTGTGTCCCTATAAGGTAGTGGTCCACTGTGTCCCTATAAGGTAGTGGTCCACAGTCTCCCTATAAGGTAGTGGTCCACTGTGTCCCTATAAGGTAGTGGTCCACTGTGTCCCTATAAGGTAGTGGTCCACTGTCCCCCTATAAGGTAGTGGTTCACTGTCCCCCTATAAGGTAGTGGTCCACTGTGTCCCTATAAGGTAGTGGTCCACTGTGTCCCTATAAGGTAGTGGTCCACTGTGTCCCTATAAGGTAGTGGTCCACTGTGTCCCTATAAGGTAGTGGTCCACTGTGTCCCTATAAGGTAGTGGTCCACTATGTCCCTATAAGGTAGTGGTCCACTGTGTCCCTATAAGGTAGTGGTCCACTGTGTCCCTATAAGGTAGTGGTCCACTGTCTCCCTATAAGGTAGTGGTCCACTGTCCCCCTATAAGGTAGTGGTCCACTGTGTCCCTATAAGGTAGTGATCCACTGTGTCCCTATAAGGTAGTGGTCCACTGTGTCCCTATAAGGTAGTGGTCCACTGTGCCCCTATAAGGTAGTGGTCCACTGTGCCCCTATAAGGTAGTGGTCCACTGTCCCCCTATAAGGTAGTGGTCCACTGTGTCCCTATAAGGTAGTGGTCCACTGTCCCCCTATAAGGTAGTGGTCCACTGTGTCCCTATAAGGTAGTGGTCCACTGTGTCCCTATAAGGTAGTGGTCCACTGTCCCCCTATAAGGTAGTGGTCCACTGTCCCCCTATAAGGTAGTGGTCCACTGTGTCCCTATAAGGTAGTGGTCCAATATCTCCCTATAAGGTAGTGGTCCACTGTCCCCCTATAAGGTAGTGGTCCACTGTGTCCCTATAAGGTAGTGATCCACAGTGTCCCTATAAGGTAGTGGTCCACTGTGTCCCTATAAGGTAGTGGTCCACTGTCCCCCTATAAGGTAGTGGTCCACTGTCTCTCTATAAGGTAGCGGTCCACTGTGTCCCTATAAGGTAGTGGTCCACTGTGTCCCTATAAGGTAGTGGTCCACTGTCCCCCTATAAGGTAGTGGTCCACTGTCTCTCTATAAGGTAGCGGTCCACTGTGTCCCTATAAGGTAGTGGTCCACTGTGTCCCTATAAGGTAGTGGTCCACTGTGTCCCTATAAGGTAGTGGTCCACTGTGTCCCTATAAGGTAGTGGTCAACTGTCTCCTTATAATGTAGTGGTCCACTGTGTCCCTATAAGGTAGTGGTCCACTGTCCCCCTATAAGGTAGTGGTCCACTGTCTCCCTATAAGGTAGTGGTCCACTGTCTCCCTATAAGGTAATGGTCCACTGTGTCCCTATAAGGTAGTGGTCCACTGTGCCCCTATAAGGTAGTGGTCCACTGTCCCCCTATAAGGTAATGGTCCACTATCCCCCTATAAGGTAGTGGTCCACTGTGTCCCTATAAGGTAGTGGTCCACTGTGTCCCTATAAGGTAGTGGTCCACTGTCCCCCTATAAGGTAGTGGTCCACTGTGTCCCTATAAGGTAGTGGTCCACTGTGTCCCTATAAGGTAGTGGTCCACTGTCCCCCTATAAGGTAGTGGTCCACTGTGTCCCTATAAGGTAGTGGTCCACTGTGCCCCTATAAGGTAGTGGTCCACTGTGTCCCTATAAGGTAGTGGTCCAATATCTCCCTATAAGGTAGTGGTCCACTGTCCCCCTATAAGGTAGTGGTCCACTGTCCCCCTATAAGGTAGTGGTCCACTGTCCCCCTATAAGGTAGTGATCCACTGTCTCTATAAGGTAGTGGTCCACTGTGTCCCTATAAGGTAGTGGTCCACTGTCTCCCTATAAGGTAGTGGTCCACTGTGTCCCTATAAGGTAGTGGTCCACTGTCTCCTTATAAGGTAGTGGTCCAATGTCCCCCTATAAGGTAGTGGTCCACTGTCTCCCTATAAGGTAGTGGTCCACTGTGTCCCTATAAGGTAGTGGTCCACTGTCTCTCTATAAGGTAGTGGTCCACTGTCCCCCTATAAGGTAGTGGTCCACTGTGTCCCTATAAGGTAGTGGTCCACTGTCTCTCTATAAGGTAGTGGTCCACTGTGTCCCTATAAGGTAGTGGTCCACTGTCCCCCTATAAGGTAGTGGTCCACTGTCCCCCTATAAGGTAGTGGTCCACTGTGTCCCTATAAGGTAGTGGTCCACTGTCTCTCTATAAGGTAGTGGTCCACTGTGTCCCTATAAGGTAGTGGTCCACTGTCCCCCTATAAGGTAGTGGTCCACTGTGTCACTATAAGGTAGTGGTCCATTGTCCCCCTATAAGGTAGTGGTCCACTGTGTCACTATAAGGTAGTGGTCCACTGTCCCCCTATAAGGTAGTGGTCCACTGTGTCACTATAAGGTAGTGGTCCACTGTGTCCCTATAAGGTAGTGGTCCACTGTGTCCCTATAAGGTAGTGGTCCACTGTGTCCCTATAAGGTAGTGGTCCACTGTGTCCCTATAAGGTAGTGGTCCACTGTCCCCCTATAAGGTAGTGGTCCACTGTGTCCCTATAAGGTAGTGGTCCACTGTCTCCCTATAAGGTAGTGGTCCACTGTCCCCCTATAAGGTAGTGGTCCACTGTCTCCCTATAAGGTAGTGGTCCACTGTGTCCCTATAAGGTAGTGGTCCACTGTCCCCCTATAAGGTAGTGGTCCACTGTCTCCCTATAAGGTAGTGGTCCACTGTGTCCCTATAAGGTAGTGGTCCACTGTGTCCCTATAAGGTAGTGGTCCACTGTGTCCCTATAAGGTAGTGGTCCACTGTGTCCCTATAAGGTAGTGGTCCACTGTGTCCCTATAAGGTAGTGGTCCACTGTGTCCCTATAAGGAAGTGGTCCACTGTCTCCCTATAAGGTAGTGGTCCACTGTGTCCCTATAAGGTAGTGGTCCACTGTGTCCCTATAAGGTAGTGGTCCACTGTCCCCCTATAAGGTAGTGGTCCACTGTGTCCCTATAAGGTAGTGGTCCACTGTCTCTCTATAAGGTAGTGGTCCACTGTCTCTCTATAAGGTAGTGGTCCACTGTCCCCCTATAAGGTAGTGGTCCACTGTCCCCCTATAAGGTAGTGGTCCACTGTCCCCCTATAAGGTAGTGGTCCACCGTGTCCCTATAAGGTAGTGGTCCACTGTCCCCTTATAAGGTAGTGGTCCACTGTCCCCCTATAAGGTAGTGGTCCACAGTCCCCCTATAAGGTAATGGTCCACTGTGTCCCTATAAGGTAGTAGTCCACTGTCTCCCTATAAGGTAGTGGTCCACTGTGTCCCTATAAGGTAGTGGTCCACTGTGTCCCTATAAGGTAGTGGTCCACTGTCCCCCTATAAGGTAGTGGTCCACTGTGTCCCTATAAGGTAGTGGTCCACTGTCTCTCTATAAGGTAGTGGTCCACTGTCTCTCTATAAGGTAGTGGTCCACTGTCCCCCTATAAGGTAGTGGTCCACTGTCCCCCTATAAGGTAGTGGTCCACTGTCCCCCTATAAGGTAGTGGTCCACCGTGTCCCTATAAGGTAGTGGTCCACTGTCCCCTTATAAGGTAGTGGTCCACAGTCCCCCTATAAGGTAATGGTCCACTGTGTCCCTATAAGGTAGTAGTCCACTGTCCCCCTATAAGGTAGTGGTCCACTGTGTCCCTATAAGGTAGTGGTCCACTGTGTCCCTATAAGGTAGTGGTCCACTGTGTCCCTATAAGGTAGTGGTCCACTGTCCCCCTATAAGGTAGTGGTCCACTGTGCCCCTATAAGGTAGTAATCCACTGTCCCCCGGCCTATAAGGTAATGGTCATTCTAATAGATGTCTACAATGTTAGAGAAAAGGTTCCAAATCAAATGAGTCATAAAGAAAAATCTTCTGTCTTTTAATGAAATGAACACCTTGATGATCAGTCATGACATTATATTATCTTAATTAAGCAGGAAAAAAATAAGACTTAATGTCTTTAGAGAAAGTATTGATTATATTTTCTATGAAACATATGTCAATCTGACCTTATACTTTCATTATAAATTAACAGGTATGATATACACAGCAAAATGGATTGATGATACTTTAGATGCATAAACCTGGAGATTCTGAAGTGACTTTGACCTTGACCTTGAAGTGCATATAAAAGTTGCAAACTCGAAAATTCCTAAGTAACCTTGTTGTGTATATATACAGTATACTCCGAGGTGAACTTGAGGTGCATATACAGTAATTGACTTGAAGATTCTGAAATGACCTTGACCTTCAGGGGCTTTTACAATACAGATATATACATGTATATATCCCTGAAGATTCTGAATTGACCTTGACGTTCATGGACTTCGAAATACTGATAAACCTTTATATATTTCCCCTGAAGATTCTGAAATGACCTTTACCCTCAGGGACTTTACAATACTGGTATACATGTAAATTGCCCTGAAGATTCCTGAGTGACCTTGACCCTCAGGGACCTTATAATGTAAGTATAGACATGTATACTGCAGTGAAGACTCAAGAGAGACCTATACTCTAGACAAAGGTATTAAGATACTTATTACACATGAAATACAGGTAGAAAATAGATTACTTACAAAATAAGCATCTCTTTTCTGGTATAATGAATTGTTTTCCTGTTGGACAATGAATAAAAATGTGACACTTGGAAAACTAGAAAGTATGTTGAGTCATGCAATATGTCACTTTTTACGGATTGTTTATATACTCCTACAGTATATTAAATAATGTCTTATTACTTGTGAAAATCTCCAAATTGCTAATCCTTTAGGCTTTGTTAGGAACGGCTCAGATGTATCCCTCTATTAAGCCCTTCATTGCGTCAAATTTTATGTAACATTTCAATAACACAAACAATGAAATCTATGATGATTGTCCCAGTGTTGGGGCGACTTCATTCTGATCAGGGGCTTTAATCACAGGTGTTCTGGTATATTATAGACTGGTCAAGATTTCTTAGCAGTATTCTTCGAGGTTATCTCCCCCTGAATTTTGAAATTAATCGGACATATTCAAGAGATTGAAGTTTTGAAATGATAGTTATAGGTTGTACATGTAGATATTTCTATATATATAATTTATATTAGATGATAGTTATAGGTTGTACATGTAGATATTTCTATATATATAATTTATATTAGATGAGTACACATTGATTTATATACATAGTTATTTACAGATGTATTTGGACACTTCCAAATCCTGCATGCACTCAAAGTGTTTAAGATGTAGATAAAAAAAAAATTGTTGAACACCTCTGTAATTATATCAAAACATCTATGAAAATCTTCACATGGAAAAAAAATCCTTTCACTTAGATATAACATTTAAGAAATTCTTGCTTGCCTACAAATTTGTAGAAAATATTTTTGAGGATGAAGGGACAGGAACAAAAAAGTATTAACAGGTTTGGAGGTATCCCAGTTACAGGTATTTCCTCTCTGATAAACATGTAACGTCTAAAAATCTTCTCCAGTCGAGTGTAGTGCAATGTTTTCTACAGGACCTGGTTGTATTTAGTGCAATCTCCAGGAACTCGTGTGCTTGAGAGCTCGTTAAAGTAATCTGCTGTTTTGTTGTGTATGGATCTCGGTGAGGCAGATTGATTGTTATACAGGAATATTGTGTTTGATGTTCGGTTTGATGAGTCGACCAAAGGCTTTCACTAATGTTCCTCTCTTTACCTAGTAATATTACCTTGTACAAACAAAACATGTGTTCGGCAGCTTGAATGTTCCAAGCGATTTGATGTTGTTCGGGGAGAATTTCTCTGTTTTTATTACATCATTTTTAGCATAAAACACATTGAGTTAAGAAGAATATTTCAGTAGTCTGCAGATTAAAAAGCATTTCTTTGGTATCAGGTTTGTTTGAAATAATTAGCGTTAAGATATTTGGTATAGGTCTGCAATACATACATGCAGGAAGTGACTTGTTCTCTGAAACGAAATGAAACAAAATAAAAGGCCAAGAGAAGCCCTGTATCAGTTTGAACAGTACCTGCTATGGTTTTAGATGGGGTATACACTGTATATATGTATCATTATAATTTCTAATCACTTATTTGTTTCTAGCTCTTTTTTTAGTCACACAAGAGGCATTATCGGCATGCTCATGCCTTAGACCAGAGACATATGGAATTAATTTTTTGATAAAGCCCATTTTAGGTGTTTGCATAAGGATGTATCAGTAATCCGAGTTTGTACAATGTTTTTGACAGTGAGATAAAGCTTTGAAGTCCCTCAAGATACAATTTCAAGACATGTTATCAAATTTTAAATCTTGTCAATCACTTGATATAATTTTGGATCCTCCATGTAACTTTGATACTTTGATGTCCCTGCCGAGAAAGTAGGGCATATCACTGCTTTTTCAGCTGTTGGTGCTTCCACCAATGACCTGAAGATAGGTATCCCTAATTTGTCTATGTCGGTGACGTCATTGTCAGAGATAACTCGCCACCGTGTGTTGGCTGTACGGACAAACAAGAGATCTCTGTGTCACCGAGTTGTCCTCTTGTCCCTGGCAACAAACTCAACAACCCTGGTCATAACGTCCAGCCCCAAGCTTTCTGTCTACAAATCCCTGTGCCACATACATGGTTGTGTTAATGAGGCTCGATCTCCAAGCATTCTCATGAACTTGAACATCAACATCTTTTTATGTCTTTCATGTTTCTGAAAATTTGAAGTATACCATATTGCATACTATAAATTTTCTGCCCTTTCCAAATATGATCTATAATATATGATCTTAAATTGTTGTTGGTATGTGTAGATATCAGTGTCAGTTTAACACAGTTTTGGGGTGAGGGACTGGGAGGAAGAGTTGATCGTACGTTATACACAATGTATGTCTAGTCTGGATAAATAATACCCTCACGTTCATATCAATGTCAATAACCTTGGGTAAAATTTTGGTTCGTGTCAATGACAAACCCAGAGTTAATTCTGCTATAGATTCTTTTGACAACCTCAGGTAAAATATCTAAATCCTGCGTATCTACATATGGTAAACTGTATCAAGAACTATTTATAACTGAATAGGCTATTGTATATTAAACTGAAACCTTTTGTTTTACAGTGACAATGGACAGTGCCAAGTCGATGCCGGATTTGTCTGTCAATCGAAGCCAATCAGTCAGAGTTGACCCTTCCGCAGCGTATATGCCAATGGCTGGCGAGGGCAAGAAAAAGAAAGGGTTCTTCTCATTCCTCAAGAAAGACAAAAAGTTTAATTTGGTAAATGTTTTGTTTTTCCATGTTAAAATTCATAACGTATCCTTGAAATGGCACTGTGTACATCATTAAGATATATCAGAGCTGAAGTTGAATCGATATGACAATTAAGTTTTGATCAGTAGAACCTTACTCCTGAGCCCTTCATACAGTCTATGGTTTGACTCGGACTGTATTACTATATGGTGGCTACAGAAGGGATCTTCACAATGTTTCCATAAAAATGTTTCCAACGTTTACAAAACTTTAGTGATATCTTATCAATTAAATCATAGGTGTTGTTTGATTACAATTATCCTATCAAAATGAATATTACATTCTACATAAACAATGTTGCCGTTAAACGTAACATTTCAAGATGGACTGGTTCTTTTGTCAAGCTATGACTGAGTGAGCGACATGTATGAATGTTTAAGTGTACAACAATGTGACATTTCTGTTCCTGGTTTTCCTGGTTTTGATTGCTGTAGGATTCAGTGTTGTATACACTCTCTATGGATAGGCAAACTGTCCTTGGTAATGTGACATGAACATATTAATTTTTGTCCAGGTAAACAATACAAATCACTCACCTTTATAATGGAAGTCCTCCTTGAAATGTTTAACATACAATGTACATTATGTTTGTGTAGAAAGCAAAACTCATTTTGATAACACATATTCCCAAACTGATGAATCTAATTGAAGATACATTTGTAGTTTAAACATATCGGTTCAGTGAAGTAGAAGGTACTTACCCTGGAGCAAATTGTCTTGCTCTGTTTGAACTTTTCTAAAGGATTCTACAGAAATCTATCTGTAGTGAATTGTTTTTCCATATTTCATGTTTTTTTTTATTACCACTGTGACTAAATATTTATCTTGACAATAAAGAACGAATCATCATCCTGTGATGTTCCCTTTTGCAGCAGTCTGCGCAAATGGAGGTAGATCGGGGCCCACCCCCAACTCAGATATCAGGGGGCAGCCCTCCTCTACGCAGAAAGTCTGACCAACAGGTGGCTCGGCCACGCACCATGTATACCTCAACCACTGCCATTGACAAGGAGATACGTCCGAAGTCTGTGATGGTTTCTCAGACTGAGGTTTTACCAGAACCAAAGACAAAAAATCAGACAATAAAAGAAAATGTAATTCCACCACCACGAACGAAAAAACGGAAAGCACCAGCACCACCTCCACCTCCTCAGGCTCAGCCTCCCCCAAAAACTGTTCAGGTAGAAATCAGTGTTGAGAAACAAAATATTGAGAAAGAGGCTGTGGTGTCGGAGAGGTTGCCTAGCGTCAGTGAAAATATGGCAACAACATCAGTGTCAGCAACATCTGACAAAAATCGCACAGAACAATTAGCACAAAAATTACATTCACGGAATAGTTCAGATTCAAGTGGCTATCATGAATTAACATTAAGTGGGGCCGAATCGCCTGACGCGGGACGTATAGACGAAAACTTACAAATAATTATAGACACTGCATCAATAGATAGTGGGGAACAAATGAATGGGGATAGTGGAATACGAGATATATCACCACCTCGGAGAAAACCACATCCAGCTCAGGCCATGGACATTGGGGCAAGCCAGACACTGCCATTACAAAAGGAAAATAAAAAGGGGCCCCCTCGCACTAGGTCTCTTGAACGTGATGAACCAAAGAAAAAAGCTGCCGGGAAGAAACGAAAAGCTGCTCCTCCGCCACCTCAAACAGGTATGAAGTGTACGTGTATCATATAGTAGTAAAATAAAGGTTACTCTGTTCCCAGAGTTAGCCCCCTTGCTTACAAGAGTTATTCACCATGCATAGAAGAGTTATATCCCTTGCTTACAAGAGTTATCTCCCCTTGTGTACAACAATTTCATCATGTCCAATTTTATGTATTTGCACAGATAACATAGTACTACCTTAACTTAGAAATATGATGCACAACATTTCTTAACTCCATGCCCTATATATACAGAAACCATGTGATCCTTTTCGCATACTTATATACTTGCTTGCCTTTATAGTTGTACAGTATCAAGTATAATAGAAAGCTTCTTGAACACTGATTATTGCTAGCTTAATGACTTGGATGTTCATATTAAGTTTTCTGTAAAATAATTATTGTTAATATTAATTATGACTAGGCCAAACCATCGTCATGTTTTTAGCTTGCTGGAACAAGAGTTGTTAGCATCTGTAAACTGCTAGATTAAAGTTTTTATAAAACAGTGTTGTGTCAATACTAATGGGGTTTTAGCTGAGGGATTTCACATGTGTCTTCCTTGTGACAAGATCTTTTCTTTGGTAATACATATTAAAACCTGTTTAGCTTGACTATGTCCTTTGACCTTTAACCTTGGCCACAGTATGTTGACCGTATGAGATAGAGCTTTCATATTCGACACATGTTCCTTGTAACAAGACATTTGAAAATCTGAAATAGGTTGTTATTCCCGAAGATAAACAATGTTATTGCCCTTTGTTTATTCTAATTGAAGACTCTGAATTGCTCAAAATAGTTTTTCTCGTAAAGTTAAAAATTTTTTTTTTTTTTTAAAGTTTAAAATGTTATCATGGCCTGTAGGACATATTGACTGATTATAAATTCCTCGGGTTAGAATTCCGACTGTTGTGTGTGTACTTTTGTTGTAAAATGTCACCTTTAACAAGCTTTAACAATTGGCCACAGGCTACCAACGTAAAGTGGCTGTACATTTTACGAGGCTGTAAGTGTGACTATAGTAGATGGGTTTCAGAGTAAAATTGATGTTTTATGAGGTGAGAGTTTCAGGGTATTTTTGCTGAATACTTGTAGCTACAGGCTAGGTTCGTAGTGATAGACATAGGATGTATATGGAAACAATGCAGGTGGAATTTTCAGTAATTAATTATTTTAAATTCGTCCCTAATGCAATTTGAGTTCATACTGGGTCAATTCATTTCTATAGTAAAAAGATAAAAAGCGATCATTGATGAAACATTTGGTCATTGTTCTAAATCATTGGAGTAAATATTGAGAAAATTTCTCTTCCACAAAAACATGTATTTATCCCTTATATATTTGTAAATGGATAATTGAGGAAAACAATCTGTAATGTATGTAGATTAACAGAAGATTCTAGTGTGTGATATGACCATTATAATCTCTAATTAAACTTCCATGTGTTTCATCATACAAGTTGATATGTCCTCATTTTTATCTCAAAAAATTATAACCTTAAATAAAATATAGAAAAAGAGAAAGTCTGGTCCTTTATGCAATTTTTGTGAAAAATGTATCCTTTTGAATTACCTGAAGATGCTGTGATTATTTGGTAAATCCATGAATATTTAACCAACATGAACATGTAATAAAACACATCCACTGAAATGTTAATGATTTTCTATTATAGTAAGATAAATAGTTGTAGTCTATATTAACCAGATATTATGCTTGATTGTGTGAATTTGCTAGCAGGATTTGACTGCACCTTTTTCTTTGCTTACAACATAACAGCTGCCATCCCTCCATCTTCCTCTGATCACCTCTCACCCGCAGTAAACTCCCAAACAGCACATCCTCAGCCAGCGGTGGCCATCACCGTGACCTCTGACCCTTCCCATCCCAGTCCTCCTCCAACAGAACCGACCTCTGGGTCACCACGCAGCAATGATCAAGAACTCACCGCAGGTAAGCAATTCCGGGGTCAATAAACTTTTTAAAAAGTGTGGAATGTGAATCACGTCTAAACTATAAATTATGCTTTGATGGAAAAAAATATTAAGCGAAGTTTTAATGGATAAAACTTTTAATGATGTTTTGATGGATAAAACTTTTAATGATATTTTTGATGGATTAAAATATTAAATGATGTTTTGATGGATAAAACTATTAATGAAGTTTTGATGGATAAAGCTTTTAATAATGTTTTAATGGATAAAACTTTTAATGATGTTTTGATGGATAAAACTTTTAATGATGTTTTGATGGATAAAACTTAAGGGTGTTTTAATGGATAAAACTTTTAATGATGTTTTAATGGGTAAAACTATTAATGATGTTTTAATGGGTAAAACTATTAAGGATGTTTTAATGGGTAAAACTATTAATGAAATTTCGATGGATAAAACTTAAGGATGTTTTAATGGATAAAACTTTTAATGACGTTTTAATGGGTAAAACTATTAAGGATGTTTTAATGGATAAAACTTTTAATGGTGTTTTAATGGGTAAAACTTTTAATGATGTTTTGATGGATAAAACTATTAATGATGTTTTGATGGATAAAACTATTAGATATGATTCTTGAATGGATAAAACTATTAAGTGAAGTTTCAATTGATAAAACTATTCATTGTGATTCTTGAATGAACAAAACTTAATGGTGGTTTGATGGATAAAACTTAAGGATGTTTTAATGGATAAAACTTTTAATGATGTTTTAATGGGTAAAACTATTAATGATGTTTTAATGGATAAAACTATTAAATGACGTTTTAATCGACAAAACTATTAATGATGTTTTGATGGATGGATCTATAAAATGATGTTCGATGGATTTATTGCTTAAAACTATAATCGTGATGTTTTAATGGAAAGTTAAATATGTTAAATTTTTGCAATTTGATCAAAAACATCCTGTCAATAAAACAAGTTTTAAAGAGTTTATATCAATGAAATTTCCAGGTAGAAGACATTAAAAGTTCAGACTTGCACAAGCCCCATATTTGTAAAATTAGAAAAACCTTTAAATATTGTTGGTTGGATGTAGTTTTCATGATGTTTGTTTATTTAGTTGAATACGGTAAACTGGACTTTCACAAGTCTCTTTGACATAACAATGTGATTCAGTTAAGACCCACCACCTGACGGTTGCGTGATTGATATTTATTGATATTCTGCAGCACTTGTAGGCTGCTTTAGGTTGCTGTAAGCTTACCTGGCCTGTCTGTTACATTCCACGGGAGATTGAGACATAGCCTGATCTAGCCTAGCTGACCTATATGCCAACTCGTATTTGTTGTGATTAGCTTTATGCACCATTATATATGACTTATATGCGCAAAACTTAACTGCGTGGAGCGATATCTGAGCTTGACTTTTAAATTTCAGTTTTGTGTTGTGTCAATTATAATAAATGCTAGGTACTCTGTTCTGGTCTGCGGAGCTGTAGAGTTAGCAAGAAGTCTTTCATCTGTTTCTAATACTGTAAACGTGGACATTTACCCGAGGGGGAAATTTACGCTAATTATGTGGAGTCCTTTTGATCGCGAAAATTTCCACAATACAAGTTATTTTCTATATCAATTTTACCTAATCTAGAAATACAAATAGGTGCATTGATCGCAAAAATTATACCCCATCCGTATAGTTTACATATCGAAATCGTGAAATTAATGCCCTGCGAAAATAACCATGGTTACAGCAGATCTTTTGCAATTCTAAAAAACAAATGTTCAGTTCAATCATAATGAAAAATGTTTTAAATATGCAATGCAGCAGAACACCTAATATTGTACTACATTTATGTATTGCCATATTTATTTCAGGTGACTTGATATTCATATGGCTGTACATGCCGTAGGTACAACTGTAGAATAGTCGCTCTAACAGAATGATCACCTAGGTCAAATTACAGGTGAAACAGTTACCTCATCCTCAGGCAGGTTGATGTCACTCAATACACCTGATCGTTAAACATCTGCTCATACCTGAAAATCAATGTAATCCAACTGCCCACATTGACTGACGTGACAGGGCATTTTGGTATATAAATGGACTACAACAATGAAAATTAGTATATCAATGACTTCTTAATGAACATAATCATGTTTTTTTATATAAATTTCAATAGGTCATGTAATGTTATTTTTATCTATTTATTTCGTTTTTATTTACAGATGATGAGGATGCTCTGGCCGTTGCAGAAGTGATGGCAGAGTTTGACCGCGGCCTTGAAAGTCCGAGAATGATGATGGTGGAAAACGATTCCATTAAAACAGAGGACATTGAATTAGAGCAGCCAATCAAAAACCAGCGTCCATGTTCATTTGTAGCTCCTCCCCCTCCGATGGAACCCCCACCTGAGGACTCCGAAAGGGTAGACTACAGTGTACTTTCGCGGGTTGACATGGTTGACGTTGGTGTCGAGACGAGTGACGACAGTGGTTCCGAAGGCCCAGAGAGCTCTCCTGTTAGCAGTGAGTATCGTTACTTCCTCTTTGATTTCTAAAACTACAAACATTCTATTTTTTATGAAAAAAAACAAATATTTTCAAGTCGCATTAGGAATTTGATACATTACACAATATAATTGGTGTGTTTTATGGGATTTCCTTAAGGGTTACGACATCAAAGCAACCAAAGGATTTAGTTTCAATGACGTCAAATGTAGAGACATATATAAGATTTTTTTTTTTACCGCCTTTCAAATTTTTAATAATTTGGCGTTCCATTTTACTTGAATCCATTTTGAATCTTTTTCATTTAGAAAGAATCTGAGCTGAAAATATCCAAAATTTTTATCACATAATTTTATTATCTGAGAATCAATAAAAAAAAATATTCCCAGTAGATATTAACTATCATAGTATAAATATAGAGTTTTTCTTAAAATATGCTGTAGATTTTGTTCCATTAGAGTTCATTCTACTATACACTTCATAGTTTAGTGAAAACCACACAATATTAACAAACACTAGTTCCTTGCTTGAACGAATAAACCTGGATACAATAACTTGTGACATACATCTGCCTGTCAGGTATTTCAGGAGCGATTAAATGTCGTTCACGCGTGGAGAACGTGCTGAAGTTTTTTCTTGATAGATCTGCTTTCTTTTTGTTCAGATTGACAGCACAGAATTTCTCGCTCAATCTTCGTTTCATTTTTATTTCCACATTTTCATGTTAAATTGGTGTGACTTTAACAACTAAATTGTGTGTTTCTCAATATAAACACTTCTTTTTGACTTGTGTGATGTTTGAAGTTTTCAAAACTGTCTCTTTGCCGTGGGATATGCTGAACCATGTGTGCAAAGCGAGGTCGCAGGACCGATGTGTGAAATTCAGTGGACCGTATAGACTTGCAACTATTGAGTCATCGGACCGTTTAATCCTGCATAAATTAGCATGTCTAGCACGTTTGATAAATTCTGTACATCAGATTTTTTTTCCGTTAGTGCCCCTATATCAAAAGAGAGTTTTCACAAAATCTTTATTTTTAACCCAGAAATTATAACCACGCAGTATCTTTATTTTGTTAAAATTCATTGGAACTGTTAGATCTGGGTTATATGGATTTCAAAGCTTGAAATGATTATAATCATCAAAATACTTTTGACAAAATTTGAGGATTTTTGAAGAGAAAAAAGAAATTAAATACATTTGCTTATAAAAATTAGATTAATCAATCTTATAAACTGAACTAAGTTATTACGAAATTTAAGAGGTTTTAACCCGGATTTCACTAAATCATGTGGCGATTATTACAAGGTTATTACTTTTCAAAGGTATTTCCATTTCCTGCTCTCTCAACATGTGATCGACTCCCCACCCCAATCCCTTTTGCCCGTCCTCTCAGTTTTGTAAAAACTTCATAGATTTGATTTGTCTGAGAAAACTGAATATTTTGATAAAAGTCACTTCATAGCTACGAAACAGTTTTCCATGCCCACATTCAAGGCCCCTTAGAATGTGGTCCTATCATCCCCTTAGAATGTGGTCCTATCAGCCCCTTATAATGTGGTCCTTTCATCCCCTTGGAATGTGGCCCTATCGGCCCATACAAATGTGGCCCTATCAGCCCCTAAGAATGTGGTCCTATCGGTCCTTTGGAATGTGACTCCTTCAGCCCCTGAATACAGCTCCTTCAGCCCCTTCAGAATGCTGCCTCTCATTCACTTTTAGCCCTTCCACCTTGCCTGGCTTTTGTACTGAACAACATTAACAAACGCACTGCATGACCTCAAAGATCTGTCATATTATCTCAGTGAGGACATTCATCACCAATTCTCTGCATCATTGGTACTAACCTAGATTTATAGTCAGAATCACTGACACCTCTATCACAAATTGCCAGAGCTAGGTAATAATGCATTTAACACCTTGTTTTTTATTTTACAACTATGTCATACCAAAAGTTAGATTTTAAAAGTCTTCATGAATTTGACTGAGACATTTTCTCTGAAGCAGGTGATTAATACTTTATGTGTGAACACAGAAATACCTTTGAAATAAAATTTAGTTAATATTTGTAATAAAAATCCAAAAAGATTTGATGAAACCTAAAGTATTTTGACAAAATGCCAATTCTGAGAAAAAGTAAAATTTGAAATATTTTGAGAAAATTTCCAAAATTTTGGCATACAGTGATGCAGAGAAAGCTGATCACAATTAATTTAACCATTATTAACATTGATTAATACTGTTAACACAATACAACACGTTAACACCAATATTTAATGTGTATTAACATTTTATCATCTCTAGTCAGGTAATGTCTTCTGAAGCATTCATTTTATTTTGAATCTTTTTCACTTAAAATTTTTAGTTCTCATTTAAAGAGTTTAATGCTGTATAGATTATTAGTTTTAATTATTTCATTTTTTTAACAAATGGACAAAAGAACTGAAACTTTTTTAGTTTTTCTTTATCTGTTCTCTGTGTATTAATAATGAATTAATTTTTTTTTTTTTAATTGAACTTTTTTAGAACTTTAAATATTCTATCTGCATTTTGGACATGATACATTAATCCTTTGTAACATCCTTCAAATTCTGTGATATTTGTTGATTATGAAATTTGTTTAAGTTTTACTTAAAAATGATTCTATTTGCTGGATTTGAAAATACAATGGAACAGTTATCCAGACTGTCCAAAATTACGATTTCCTAACCGATATGTTTAGGTAACAACAACCTGTCTATAAAGGTCATTTTAATACGTAATTAATGATATGAACCTCTTTATATGAAGGCCACCTGCATGTAAGAGCCACTTATTTTAATCCTTTTAGTGACCTCTATAGACAGGTGTGACTGTATATAGACCTTTATAAAAAGGATATTTTTATCTGATCCCTTGATTTACCTTTATAGACAGGTATGACTGTATATATAGACCTATATCCCTTGATTAACCTTTATAGACAGATGTGACTGTATACAGACCTCTTATCTGATCCCTTGGGTGACCTCTATATACAGGTGTGATTGTATACAGACCTATTATCTGATCCCTTGGGTGACCTCTATATACAGGTGTGATTGTATACAGACCTATAAAAAACATGTTTTGTCTGTTCCTTTGGGTGACATTTATAACATGTGTGACTGTATACAGACCTAAAAAAGTATGTTTTATCAGATCCCTTGAGTGGCTTCTATAGACAGGTGCGACTGTAGTGAAATATTTCAATTTGGACATTTTGGAATTTGGAATTTATTGTCTGGACTAACATGAATCCGTTGTATTTGATTATCCACCTTTAACATTTTAACTGCATGTGACATATTCAATTTGTAACTGCATGATGAAAAATATGTGCCAGATGTCAATTTTAAAGTGTTGAAGACTGAAGGAGTTACCTCCCTTCTGTTTTCATAATTTGTTAAAATTGAGCATTTACCTTCCATGTCAAAGCTGGCCAGAAAACATCACTTAAGTTATATGAGTTTTGTTTTAATGGTCAGTTTTAGAACCTGAAATTTATATTTAGAAAACTTGGTATTATCTTTTGTTATTCAATACATACATTGGCAAAAATATATTTTCTGTTGGTACACACAGTAGTAACTTGTGAAATACTCTGTTCCCCACTGGAATAGCATTAGGTACTCCTGACAATTTCTGTAAAACAAACTGGTTACAGAAAATCTATTACTCCTTTGGAAAAAAATTAACCCCATTTTTCAAAAAAAGTTTTAAATTAAAAAAAAAAAAAGAGAGAGCAAAAAAACAAAAAAAATAAAACAAAATTTAAAATAAAAGTATTTTCTCAGAATTTTTCCATAATGTTAATAGCTCATTTGAAAAAAAAACTTCCATCCAGTGTGTTGGTAAGTTTCAGGTATTGAACAGTTCTACTGTGATGTGGCAATGCATTGTTGGCTTGAAAAGTACTTTTGGTAGAAAATGATAACAAAATGTTAAAGACGTTAAACTGAAGTGTTTGCATTCAAAATTGTTCTTTAAACAAAAAAACGATACAGGTCTTAAGGGAATTGTTTTTAATATATGGATCAAAGATTTTATGTTAAATTTTGATGAAGGCAAAATGTAAATTAAGCTGACAATGCTAAAAGCAAAATATATCCAAATAGCCAGTCACCTCTACTCTGGCATGTTGTAGTATGGGACAACATGTTACCAGGTAATGGGTGACATGTTACTGGCTATGAGGATTGTCCAAATGATCATTGATGGCTTGTTGCTGAGATTCACACAATATTTTAAAATTGAAAACCATAAATAAATTTGGAAAAAAAAATGAAGAAAAAAAATGAAAAATGAAAAAAAAATTATTTTCCCGGGAGACAATTTTTTTTTTTCATTTTATTTATGATTATCAATTAATTTGATGAAGATTGATGTTAATCTCAGCACTGCATCCTATGGATAACAATACATATATATATATATATTGAAGTTTATTTACCCAATATGCTATATATATTTTGCATATTGGTTTGCATGCATGTTCAATCCTTTCTACAACACAGGAAATCAGATGGCACAATTAAAAATATAATAATCACAATTCTTGGATGATCTACATAACTTTATTTCAAAATTATTTTTTGGCAGAAAATAAAGTACAGCTGCAAAAGTTGTAAAAGTATGAAATCATTAGTGGAGGAAATTTTGTTTGATATGCATGTGAAAAAACATTTAAGGATCACATGGTCAGTATAGATGATGAAAATAATTAATTATAAAATGGTGACACCCGAGCACTAAAAACAGGCTACATTCAGGGTATAGTGCCCATATATTAGTACAGAGCATGTGCTGTTAAGACATTCTGCATACAACCATGACAGTGATTGGTGGTTCTTCAATTCAACATACAAGCTGAGATTAATTTGACAGCATTTTCAGCAGGCACTGAGTTCAATAAATACATTCCTTGGACCTGCTTAAAAGTTTGTCAAAGTAATCAAGTTTCTCATGATGAATTAGAAACTCATTGATGAATAGTTTTGTACAAAATTTAAAGCAGCATATGCTCAGAAATATACATTGGGCATTAATTTATCTTAACTAGCCTTCAGTGCTCAGTGTGGGTGTGGGTTACCATGTGATCCGCTGTCATTAATAATATTCATGTGATTTTTTAGAGAGAAGTGTTAAACAGACAGAATTATTTCTGTTTTATCAACTTTTCTGTGCCTGTGTTGTAGAAAATATCTATGTATATATATACATTCCCGTAACCTTGACCTTTTATGGTTGGTATAGCTATGCTTGTGACCACGCTTACCTCCCCTTGTTTGTCTGCAGTCCACAGTCGACCTGAGAGTCGCAACAGCTTAAGCTCTGTAAATACTATTGACGACATAAATATGGCCTTTGAGCTCACGATCGCAGCGGCAGAGCAGGCCATGATGGATGAAACCGATAACGAGGATCAAGGTACAGCTAGGAAACCTGTTTCATCAACTAGTCGCTAAAATTGTCATATCGTATATAAAAAATATCATACCGTATTCATCAAAGTACCAGAAAATTTGTTGAAATGCTTTACATCAGTGATATCTCATAACCAAAATTGTAATTCTAATTTATTCATCAAAATTGCCTAACTTATAGAATTAATATCTGACAGAAAATAATGGGGATCAAGTACTCTAAAAATACCAAAATGTATTTCATCACCAAACTTACTTGTATCACTACAATGTCTGATATTAAAATTTGAATTCATTAAAATCTCCTAATTTAGCGAAGCTTCTTAAATAAATGTCTTGAAAAAGAGCAATTAAATGTCTAATGATCTTTTCAGAAACAACAACAACAACAAAAAAAGAATGCAAATAAAAGGAAAAATATCCATCAAAATCGCCTGAAAAAACAATGCTATCACAAAATGATGATCCCTTCTCACCAGTAGTACTTCAAAGCTTACCCAATCAGTGGATGCTATGGAATTAAATTTTATTTGTTATACACAGTTAAGAAACAATTTTTACCCCATCCTACAATTAAAAATGATTATAATCCTTATCAGTATATCATGGTATACATTTGTTGTCCTCATTGACTTATAAAACTCCAGAATGATACCTCCGAGCCATTTTAATTGAGAAGCTAAGTAATTAAGGGTAATAAGAACAGGAAAATGTGCGTATGCACTGTTTTAATTAATCTACTACCATCATCAAGTTTGTATCTTATTATCAAGTTTGTATGCTTCACAGTAAGGTAGTATATATCCTTAAGTATCCATGTCACAGTAAGGTAGTATACATCCTTAAGTCTCCATGTCACAGTAATGTAGTATACATCCTTAAGTCTCCATGTCACAGTAAGGTAGTATACATCCTTAAGTCTCCATGTCACAGTAAGGTAGTATACATCCTTAAGTCTCCAGATCACAGTAAGGTAGTATACAGCCTTAAGTCTCCATGTCACAGTAATGTAGTATACATCCTTAAGTCTCCATGTCACAGTAAGGTAACATTCATCCTTAAGTCTCCATGTCACAGTAAGGTAACATACATCCTTAAGTCTCCATGTCACACAGTAAGGTAACATACATCCTTAAGTCTCCATGTCACAGTAAGGTAACATACATCCTTAAGTCTCCATGTCACCGTACGGTACGTAACATTCATCCTTAAGACTCCATGTCACAGTAAGGTAACATACATCCTTAAGTTTCCATGTTACACAGTAAGGTAACATACACCCTTAAGTCTCCATGTCACACAGTAAGGTAACATACATCCTTAAGTCTCCATGTCACAGTAAGGTAACATACACCTTTAAGTCTCCATGTCACACAGTAAGGTAACATACACCCTTAAGTTTCAATGTCACAGTAAGGTAACATACTCCCTTAAGTCTCCATGTCACAGTAAGGTAACATACACCCTTAAGTCTCCATGTCACATAGTAAGGTAATATACACCCTTAAGTTTCAATGTCACAGTAAGGTAACATACACCCTTAAGTCACCATGTCACAGTAAGGTAACATACACCCTTAAGTCTCCATGTCACAGTAAGGTAACATACACCCTTAAGTCTCCATGTCACACCGTAAGGTTACATACATCCTTAAGACTCCATGTCACAGTAAGGTAACATACACCCTTAAGTCTCCATGTCACAGTAAGGTAACATACTCCCTTAAGTCTCCATGTCACACAGTAAGGTAACATACACCCTTAAGTCTCCATGTTACAGTAAGGTAACATATATACACCCTTAAGTCTCCATGTCACAGTTAAGTAACATACAACCTTAAGTCTCCATGTCACACAGTAAGGTTACATACACCCTTAAGTCTCCATGTCACAGTAAGGTAACATACACCCTTAAGTCTCAATGTCATACAGTAAGGTAACATACACCTTTAAGTCTCCATGTCATACAGTAAGGTAACATACACCCTTAAGTCTCCATGTCACACAGTAAGGTAACATACACCCTTAAGTCTCCATGTTACAGTAAGGTAATATACAGCCTTAAGTCTCCATGTCACAGTAAGGTAACATACTCCCTTAAGTCTCCATGTCACACAGTAAGGTAACATACACCCTTAAGTCTCCATGTTACAGTAAGGTAACATACACACTTAAGTCTCCATGTCACAGTAAGGTAACATACTCCCTTAAGTCTCAATATCACACAGTAAGGTAACATACACCCTAAGTCACCATGTCACAGTAAGGTAACATAACCCTTAAGTCTCCATGTCACACCGTAAGGTTACATACATCCTTAAGACTCCATGTCACGGTAAGGTAACATACACCCTTAAGTCTCCATGTCACAGTAAGGTAACATACACCCTTAAGTCTCCATGTCACAGTAAGGTAACATACTCCCTTAAGTCTCCATGTCACACAGTAAGGTAACATTCACCCTTAAGTCTCCATGTTACACAGTAAGGTAACATACTCCCTTAAGTCTCCATGTCACAGTAAGGTAACATGCTCCCTTAAGTCTCCATTTCATGGTAAGGTAATACACATCCCTAAGTCTCCATGTTACAGTTAGCTAACATACATCCTTAAGTCTCCATGTCACTGAGTAAGTAACATACACCCTTAAGTCTCCATGTCACAGTAAGGTAGCATACATCCTTAAGTCTTCATGTCACAGTAAGGTATCATCATGTACATCTAGAATAGCATATAGTTTTGCATGTCTATGTCTCGAAGGTAGAGATTTTATTCCATCTATATTATCACTATACAAGCTGATGGAAAACAAATTACCTTTTCTATCTTGCAATAATGTTACTGATCTTGAGATATTATGTGCATGAAAAACAAATGTCTTGTCACAAGAAAAAATGTTGGCACTTTACCATATTCTGCATAGCTATCAATCCTGTACTTTCTAAATTTTCTTACCTTTTTTGAAAAATAAAAAACAACCTTTTTCAACATGTCTCTCAGAACTTGATATTTTCTTTTTAGATGGAAAGAAATACAAGGAAGAAGTATCCAAATTTGTCAAGGGTATGAAAAAAATGAGTCAGGAGGAGGATACCATCCCCAAGGAGGACGTTATCTCTAAGGAGATGGTTGTTGCCGAGGAAAGTACTCCACCTCATACAGAGACCAAGCCTTCAGATGAAGCAGATGGTATGTCAAAAGAAGAGAAAAGGCGCAGTAAGTCAGAGGACTATGAGGTGTCGGAGATCACTTACGATGTTACAATTGATAGTGTGCCTCCAGAATTCCAGACCAGTGAACCTGTTAATGAGGTTGTGGTCAATTTCGATGATAATGATGATGAAGAGGAGGTAACAGAATCAATTGAAGTAATTTCACCTTTTGAATATATGAGGTCTACAAGTCCTCATGATGGACATTCCCAGGAGGAGGAGGAGGTAGAACAAAAGGAAGTTTTAGTGTTCAACATGGAGGACCGTAAAAGTCCAGAATCTCCAAGGACTAGTGAGGTTATTTCAGTGGCTGAACCTCCTCCACCTACAAACGAGGTTTTGATCAAACGACCTCCATCTCCTCCAAAAGACAAACAGCCAGAGGCTCTTGTGTTCACTCTGGATGACTTGCAAAATGTCAATTTCTCTGGTGCTCGAAGGAGAGAGGTCAGATCGGTGCCCCCACCCCGGGAGGAGAAGGTAAAGCAGACTTCTGGGTTGGTCAGTAAAGAGGTGATCCGGTTAGATGAAGGGGAAGAAGAGGTTGTGGTACGTCGTGTGTATACGGAGGACAATGAGGGCTTTAGTAACCCTGTCATAGACATTGAAAGTCTGCAGATGGAGGATCGGGGGGAGATAAGTGTCAAAGACCGATGCACTGAACTGTCCTTCTCTCCTAGTTCTGAGGGCGAACAAGAACACGTCCTTGAGGAGAAATCTATATCCATGATCAACCTCCCAGCTAAACGGCAGCCAACTGCTGTACAAGAGGAGGAAGTTATTAAAACCTCCAAGGATCAGAAATCCTTTTCGGCGCGTGCTTTATTTAAGGAACCATCAAATGACCGGCCCCAACATAAAGTGAGTGTGAATGATTCCGGTCTTGATATGGATATGAATGGATCTGAAGTGAATGAGGAGGAAATTGAGGATGTTAATAATCAACAACAACTTGAGAACCAGTTAACGCAATGGCAGCAACAGCTCCGTCAGAATCAGGCTTTGTTGTCCTCAACTGATAATCTAAGTACGGATGATAATGCTGCTCAACTTCAAGCCCAACTCCAGGCTCAACTCCAGGCCCAGCAGGAGATGATGATGCAAATGCAACAAAGTATGCAACTCCTTGCATTACAGCAAAAGGGTGAACAAGAATCACCAGTTCCGGCTGTCAAAGTTGAACCGGAACCCTACAAGCAATCAGCGGCTCCAGCTTCTATCCCAGCAGCGCCCCCTGCTCCTCCTCCCCGCCCCGTCTCTGCCCCAAAATGGCAGTGTAAAGACTGGTGGTAAGGCACTACCATCTAATGATACAAAACCAGCATCCTCGGTGGCTGTGAAACCTAAGGGCAAGGGACGAAGGATTATTGAACCTCCCAAGCTTGACCCTAGAGAAGAACTCATGATCGCTATCCGTAATTCTAATGGCATGCATTCACTGAAACAGGCAAGTATCCAGGGGTATTTACATTGCGTAGTCTAGAATCTTCTATGTCCAATATAAATTTATGATTCATTCTGAGATAGCAACTGTAATTTATAGAATTATTCCTGTTTCTTGAAGAAAAAAATCCTTTTATTTTTGTGAAAATAGATTACTGATCCACAACACATGAACATCAATAGTGCAACAACTTAAAAATTTGGTGTGATGAACTCATATTTGGTATGGTGACATGAACATTTGGTATAATGACAAAGCCATTGGTATATATATAGTGACCTTGACATTTGATAAATAACCTTCAGATTTTGCATAATGACATTTTGTATAATGACCTGAGATTTGAACATATTGGGAGTTTTGCTATGGCTACCTTGAAATGATGATATTGCCATTAGATATATATAAAGTGACCTTGACATTTGGTTTGGCCTTATCATTGGCTAAATTTAGTGACCTTGACATTTTGCAGTATAGTGACATTGAAATTTGAACTTGAGATTTTGTATGTCAACAGCAATTTAAAAGGTTTAATATGAAGAGATTGAATTCAGCGATAGGAAAAAAAAACAAATTTTTCTTGTTATATAAATGAAAGACCTTACTTTTATTTCTCTTGTAACAGGTTCCAGTTAAGAAGACAAAGTGGCACAAAGCACTACATTGAACAGGACTGTATGTTATAAAGGTTTTGATTGGCCAGATCTATATATCTGAGCATATGCCTTTATAAGGGCATATCATTCCCTTGGGTACAAGAATATCCAGTTAATGTGAAGAGGTTGGCAACTACACCTGAGGTTGTTCAGTTCAAGTGAACTGGATATGGTCTTCATGTGGCTATGATCATTGGATGTGGATGTCACATGACCGAGAAATGGATGTCACATGACCTGGATAAAAATGTCATGGGACCTGGATATGGATATCACTTGATCAAGATGATGGTATCACATGATATGGACACATGTGTCACATGACCCACAGTGACCATTATATCTATATCACATGACTTGGATGTGATGGTGATAGCATATTAGAAACAAGATATATTTTAATAGACTGAGGAAGATTGAAAATAACGCCATAGCTATTAAAATTGTCTACTTAGTATGACATAGAAATGTTCATGCAAGATATTTTTTCGTTAGAGTTAAGGTAAATTAATTTGGACAGTGAAAGCATGCTTTTATGCACAACTTTCGTATTTAATTTCAATATGGGTTTGATTTGATTTAGACCTGTTATTTAAATCTTGCTTATCTTAAAGGCCTATATGGCCTGCTTCTAAGCAAGCTGTCATAGTAGTACATTGTATTGTGTTCAGAATAACACATTTTCAGGCCAATGTGTTCAAGTCTGGGGTACTTTTCCAATAGTTGTTTATAACAATACATTCACCTCAGTCTTCAGATTTCCAGAGCTTAAATCATACAAATATTGAGATCTGAGGATACATCGTAGGATTCTTAGCTGACAGAGATTTAAATCAATGATGTTATAGTTTGAGAAATGTTGTGAATTCTAGTACTTTGATAATTTTTATATAAATGTTGATAATAAGATGCAATATTACAAGTGTACTTAGCAATGTGATTTCCCCATTGTGAGTTTGTTGACCTCCTGGTGATTTCTCCTTTGTGAGTAATTACCTTGTGAAAAATAATTGATCATGAATTTTTATATCGATGCAAAACGAATATCTTAGATATTAGAGAAGATTACAGTAACAGAATTTAAATGTCTGTAATTTCCTCACAAGAAATTAATATTTAAACTATAGGTTACAGTCAGCAGTTAAATCATTACTCTATATTTTTTCCCAGTAATTGTGGCTGATTTTAAATTTACCATATCAAATGAATAATCAAGGGTTTTTTGACAAATATTTCACAGAATCATACAAATTTGATAAGTTTTTGTTTGTCATGACAAGTGCCAAATACACAATGATATTTGTATATCATATCTTAATGTTGGGGAAAAGTTCTCATGTTGAAAAGTGGATGCAGGGGAGATAACTCACTGAAGTTTTCACATTTTTAGCAACTGAAAGAACCAACTTGAAATTGATTAAAATTAATTAATTTTGGGGTTCTTGATTATCAGGATAATTTTCAGGTACCTGCATGAAGTTTATTTTTAGTAGCAGTTTTTGCTTCATAAATATGAGAATGTACAGAATTTATTTTCAAATAAATGAGACAATTATGTCCATATATACATGTATTTAAAATACCCTGTTCAAGGAATCAAAGACTGTGAGTTATGTCCCTTTATTAAATTTATTTCTTAATCTAAGCATATCTTTTCCACAATATTTTTAGATAATATAGGCTGGACCTATTGTATTTCTTTAAAGATTAAAAGATAGCATAAAAATGGGAAAAAAATCTGTCACAAATATGATTAATTTCCGTTTCGAATGCATGCATGATGAACTAATTGCCACAGCGACTTACAACAGATTTATTTGTTACTATATATATTTTTTTTCTGTAGGTAGTGTAAACAAATTACCACCCTTCAGTGGTCAATGGATCATTTTCTTTGAAATGTTGACCATTCCAATTTGAGTTATGGATGGGTGTGAAGATAAAATGATATTTTCCTGTTTGGATCAGAAAAGGTCAGATCCCGACGTGAAGAGCCAGTATTTTGTGATATAGCTATATTGAATTATAAGTCATAGATATACATGTAGATTTTGTATATGGTAAAGTGCTATTTTTCTAAGAAAATTAATATTTGTATAAAATAGTTAAGTTGATTGATGCTTTTAAGTCTACAGAATGAGTAAAAATATATTCAACTTTTTTTTTACCAAATCAGACTTGCATGCTTCTCTTAGATTAATCTTTAAATCTAAGGATTGTCTTGAGAGAGATGTCAGTAACAATTGGAATGTTGAATGAATATTTCTATGAATTCTGTGCAGAAATCAAGCATCCAAGTTAAAACTAGATTGATTTAAATATATAATCTCTAGGAAAACAATTGTCAATATTTTCAAAATTTGTCATTGAAAATCAAACAGCTTTTTCCAGAGTTGGCAGACGGCAAATTTGGAGGTGTTTGGTGTTGTTGCCATGGATACCATTACACACATATCATGCAACCTATCACATGTTATTACTTAGCAAGTGCAATGTTTATTTCATACAAATGTTTATATATTGTTTTGTACATACAATGTTTATGCCCCAACATTTAAACATGAAGAGTTTTGTTGTAATGTAAGTTACGAGTTATTTTATTCTGTACATAGAAGTCATTGTCTTCCCATACATGATAATATCAAGTTTATATACATTCATATCCATATGATATGCTAATTTGACATTTAAGATATATATTTACACCGTTTACAGTCTTTTTCACTCACTAACTTATTCCCTGTAAATTGTTCTCAAGACGTGGATTTTTTTTTTTTTTAATTTGGCAGAAATTATACAAGTGTCTCTGTAGTAAATGTAATTGATTTATTAATTAACAATTAATTAGCTGGGAGTGTGGTGATAACAGGATACCAAAATTAGATAGGGATGGGCTTATTACCAGGCAAATGCTAATTAACAAAATTTAATATAGGCTGTAAGACTAGAAATAGATATAAATAGAAGAACAGGAAATTTTGTGTTGTTTTTCCAGGATTGTTGCTAGATATATCTGGTGATTACATGTTTATGAAAAATAATTTTTCTTAATTAGCACATAATTTGCCAGACGGATAATTACATTGTAATAAATGTTGCAGCTTTTCTACCCACAGTAAATTTTGTTGCAGATAAATTCCTGCTATTTTTTGGTATTTTTACACAATAATATCATACTCTCCTTCATGTTATCGACTAAAAAGTAAAATAGTTCAATTTTGAAATTTCATTAGGATGTTTCGGAATTATTCTGCTTTGTTGAAAGACAATTTTTAGGATTCCATCATGCATTGTCTTTTAAATTAGACATTGTTTGGTACTTTGTTTAGAACATTCAAAGCATCTCATAATGTTTTACAAATTTTATGTTTTATTAAATTTTGCCAGGAAGCAGCAGGGGCTTATCTTGAAGCTATGCAAGGAAGTTCAATGCAACTAATTTGATTTATCAACAATGAATTTTGACAGCCATTGTTAAGCACTATGCATACATAGAATACAATCAACTTTTACCAATGTTAACAGAACAAATTCTCAAACCTGTTGTGTAACATATATTTGTCAAGCTTTTTATGCCTTTATAAAAGACTGAAGGGATTGTTGGAATTGACAGGAAATTTACAAAGATTCTGTAGTCTATGTCTACCAAATTGTATAAAGTATATGTATATAATTATAATACATTCCAACATGTATTTCAAAGTTTACATGTTTTGTGACTAGTTCATTGAGCAGTAATATATATAGCAGGGAATGAAATCATGGTATCACTAAGGAAGGCACAGGATCAGATTTAGTATCACAGGCTTTGGAGTGAACTGTTACAATTCTGGTCATTTCTGATAAAACATTTCTCAAGATTATTTTCTTAATTAGGGTTTTATAGTCATCCTGCATCTTTTTTGGATTAATAAATCTGTTGAAAATTTGCAATTTCACTTAAACTTAACTGGAGATTTGTTACATATGCAATGCATGGAGCAAAAACACAAGTGTCTTCAGCTTATGATTACCTACATTCTATTTTTTAATGCATTTTTTTATTATTACACTGCTCTTAACAGCCCATCAACACAGAAAAGGTCATTAGATCCATAAAATTTGGGTAATGCAGGTAAAAAGAAATCTCAAAAACCAACAAAAATGTAGTTTATGCATGTGACAGTTCTTGTCACCTGTAATAGTTTAGTTATCGCTTAGTTTTGCCTGTAATGTCCTTGTCACCTGTAATAGTTCAGTTATCGTTTAGTTTTGCCTGTAACGTCCTTGTCACCTGTAATAGTTCAGTTATCGTTTAGTTTTGCCTGTAACAGTTGTCACCTGTAATAGTTCTGTTATCGTTTAGTTTTGCCTGTAACGTCCTTGCCCAGCCTGTGTAGCCTACAGACCTGATCCTGTGCCTGAAGTACCAGACATATACACAGATGTTTACACTTATACAGTTATTGTAACAAAACTATTATTCTATCCACCTATGGTTATTATTAAAATATGTGGGTTTGTTACAGACCCCCAGATAAACTATAACACTTAGTCTTGTTGTCTTTCATCATAAAACCTGGATTTTCATTGCTTTTCTTCCATTACTTATGCAGATGTTAATTTAACAAACAAAATCTTAAATGATAATAAGCATGCTCGGTATTGCTAAAACAAAACATGTCCCATACCAGCCCCTGCTTGAAATAGTAAGTGACCTTGACCTTGACCCAAAATTCTGGAAGCTTGAATGTGACCTGTAGCCACTGGTACTGAAGTTACAAACCAACTTTCATCCGCTTGAAGCATGACCGAGAAAAGTGTGAGTGGATGAACAGGGAGGAAACCTATATATATATATACATGTAGTCCCTTTATTTTCACCGGTAGGGGACTGATCCTTATCTTTTCTCCTCATTCTAAAAAAGACTTTCTTCTTTGTCATGTCTCTCTTGACACTCCTCACCTTTGACCTTCTGTTGAGGGTTAGCCAGTGAGGAAGGCTTTTCGGTTCTGTCCCCTTAGATGAAGAAATTAACTTGACTTAATAGCCAATTACAACACTCTTTGGTTCTTGCGGACAATTCTTCATAATATCATGATCAAATGGCTCGGAAGGTGACCTCAAATATGTTGGACTATTTTATTTTCATCGCTATTTAACCCTTGAAAGTCGGAGTCAATTTGTAAGATATTGGAGTAGTGCAGAATGCCGAAATTAGACCATCAATATTTGATGTTTTTACAAATCTGGGTCTTAAAACTGACAAGAAAACCGTGATCTGAAATAGAAACGAATATTACCGTAAAACAGGCTGAAAATGGTATTGTGGTCACAGGGACCTTCCCTAGTGTGCATAACTAATGTTCAGACGTTTTGGGGGCAAGATTGAAAAATAACGAACCCCTGTCCATATACACGTAGCCTGTAACAAATTCTCAAGTCCTTGTGACTGTGGATAGTTCACGTGTAAGTTGCTTAGCTACTAAATATTAATTCAATCAATACTGACTTTAATATATGATGTAAAATAAGCTAAAATATTTGATTTCATAACATGACCTGAATTTGTCCAGATGGGAAATGATTTACTGTGAACGGTTGGGAATGACAACATATCTGCTATAATTCAACGGTAGGGACTGCCTGTTGTTCTAGTCTATTGTACGGTTAGGACATCGATGATAAGGAATGTAAATTAGATATTTAAATGTATCGAACATTTCATATTTACGGGGTATTGACATCACATGTACTTCAGCCGTTTGACACAACCGCATTGTCATGATGCTTATTGTGGCTAGTAGCTATATAGGCGACGTTTTCTTCGTACGTCCTAATATATTTTTGCCGCACTGGTTATAGTATGGTGGTAAGGTGATGTAGAGTAAAGGAATGTGATCACGTCATTATATTTCAATTAAAGCTAATCAAACAGATGTCTATATCTGATCCTGGTAAAGATAATGAGTACAGCAATGTTAATGGTAATGCTATTTTGATATTTTGATCATGTTGCCTACAAGTTTGGACAAAAAATTCACTTGGAAAACTGACAAAAAGTGCTGGAAATTTTGTACTAACAAAAACTACGACCATAGCAACCTTAGTCAAGTTTTGACAATGAAGTAAAAGACGACCACTAACGGTTATAGTGATATTTTTCATATACATGGACGGCACAACAGTAAGATACAGGAACACAATTTGAGATAAACTTGCATATCCTTTTCTGAGACCTAGCAATGGCAGTGAAAGGCCATTTATCAGGAATCAAGGATGGCTATCTTGTGTCGAATCTACTTAAAATATAGATGGTCATTCTTACTACGTTATATATATGAACATCTAACAACATCCATTACGGGGTCACGTCGGGGTGACCTTTTGGATTAGCCAATCAAATGACTACTTCCAGAATCTTGGAAGTGAATTTTATTTGTCCGAATTAGAATGACTTAGAGTGCATAGGTTGCATAATCTGTCAATTTGCTTTCAAGTCATTTCGTCCCAGAAAGCATATAGCTACATATTTATACCTGCTGTGCCGAAATGGTTTGCTTCTGATGCATTCTGTGACGAAATGGTTTGCTTCGATGACATCGACAAATTGACAGTGAAATACATATCTCAAAGGTCACCAGAACGTGACCCCATATGGGATGTAGTTCATGTAAGGTAGTGAAAATGACCATCTAGATTTTAAATAGATTGACATAACATAGAACTGTTGTTGAAATGATAGTTTATTAATGACACAAAACTTGAAATTGTAGTTTATTAATGACACAAGAATTGAAATTGTAGTTTATTAATGACACAAGAATTGAAATTGTAGTTTATTTATGGCACAAAACTTGAAATTGTAGTTTATTAATGACACAAAAATTGAAATTGTAGTTTATTTATGGCACAAAACTTGAAATTGTAGTTTATTAATGACACGAAACTTGAAATTGTAGTTTATTTATGACACAAAACTTGAAATTGTAGTTTATTAATGACACAAAAATTGAAATTGTAGTTTATTAATGACACACGAATTGAAATTGCAGTTTATGAATGTCATCAGAAATCAAACTCTGATGAATATTAACTATGTTGGCATACTTGAAGGTTTTCTTCTGACATAGAAACATGAAAATAAACAATGACAATATTACGGTAACGATATGGGTAGGTTATTAAAATCTAGATAAAATGTTCATGAAATGTTCACGCAATCAGTAAAGCATTAAACCACCCCATTAGATGGAGAATGCGAAAAGGAGGATCACATATATTACTTTCTCCATCTTTTATTCTACCTTTTCTGCGTTCCTTCTCATAATATAATCTAATTGAAATATAGATCCGCATTCTCACTCCGTTATATGAACATGTTCGTGTAACGGACCGAGAATGAGGACCTAGATTTTAATTAGATTGCTCATAATCTAATTTCCTTGTCTCCCTTACTGGAGATCTGAGCAATGGTGGCCCTCCTCGCAACTTATCTTGATCTGTCATTAATTATTTGTGTTCAGATTGGTTTTTTTTTATATATATATATATTAATTCGAGCAATTTAATCTCATCGAGTCCGAAAACACACATACTCCATGTCAGTGGGCTAGATCAGGGATCACAGCTATATATTTAGACCTACGCGTGAATGTCAACCCAGAACAGCTGGTCAATGAAAAAGTATGGTAAGTATTACAAATTGCATATGAGTTCAACGGAAAAATAGTAATAGATACAATATGTACAAGGTGAGTTAATTAATTAATAATTATCAATATAATATAGAATATATTATTACCATCATGCATGCCTCATTCATTCACTGATTCAGTACATTCTTTTCACTCGTCTGACTTAAGATGGTGACTTAACTGTTTCAGTTGTTTCCTTTCGTGAGTTGATTTTGTTTTCCATATGTAGTTATTAAGGTCCTGTTTGAACATTTTTAAGACACTGACTGCTGATGTTTTACAGTCACTAATATGGTAGGTCCTATAGATTGAGTATCCAATTAGTGTATAAATAATATTAGGTGTGTGATATACAGGATTGTTTATGTTATTTCCTGTCACAATAAATTCAAACATTCTACTTGTGTTTATCTTACATGTAGAGAGTGCTGAATGAACATTTTTCCAGAAGGATTTTAAGTAAGCACATTCTATGAAGTAGTGTTTCAAGTCTTCACACTTTCCACAATGTTTGCAGGCATGGTTGTCTGTAATTTTCCATTGCTCGAGTTGTAACTGAGTAGGGATTATTTGATTGATAAGCTTATATTTGAATTGAACAATCCTATTATCCTTTATTTTTTTTAAAAACAAATTCTGAGATTCCAGTCCATGTTGATTCCTTTATCGTTTTGTTTAGTATTTTATTCCATGAGTCATACACAAAAGGTTTCACAAATTTTTGTATTTTTAATGTTTCATATACAATTTTATTATTCAACATGTTTAAGGGAATTATTGAACCGGTTGTGTTATTTAAAATTCCAAATTGAATTACATAGTGCAGAGTTGGGTATGGTGTACGTCTGAGTTTATTCACCCATTCTCTTGGTATAGCCTTTTTTAATTGGGTTTCTTCAGACATCCAGTCTCGTTTGTTCGTCAAATGTGCTAGAATCTTTCTTTGAGAGAATAGGCCATTTTCAAATAAATCATCAATTAAAAGTATACCCGAATCAATCCAATTAGTGAAAATTATAACTTTATTGTTTAATTTGATGTGTTTGTTTCCCCATATTAATTGTTTTCTTATTTCAAGTTGGTTTCTTGGTTTTAGAGTTTGCTCCCCACCTGTAGTGATCCATGCTTTTATAACTTAGTGATAAAAAGTAGGTATTTGTTTGAGCTTGGGTAAGGATTTAATGCTGTCCAAATTCATTTTGAATATACAAAAGTCATTCCCATATTTTCTGAGAAAGAAGTTTGGTGTAATTTTCCAGTTAGCAGGGGTGTTTTCTTTCAACGCTTTAACCCATTTTACCCTTAAACTGGTGAAGTATGATTCTAGATCAGGGAAGTTAATTCCCCCAGCTGTGATATCACCAATTAGAGTTTTTCGTTTAATTTTTTCCTTTTTCCCAGACCACAGGAAATCATAAATGATCTTTTCTAGTTGCTTTATTATGTGTTTGGGTATTATTAGAGTTTGTGCAAGATATGTGAATTTTGGAATTATGATACTTTTTATAATTATAGTTTTACCTATAAATGTTAGGTCTCTCCTTTTCCACAAATACAAGCAATTTGTGCATTTAGCTATTTTTTCATTCCAATTTAACTGTTCACATTGATTTTTGTTGTGACCAAAGTTTGGTTTGGTTTGGTTTATTTTGTTTAACGTCCTATTAACATCTAAGGTCATGTAAGGACGGCCTCCCGTGCGTGCGACATGCATGCATGCGTGTGGTGAGTGCGTATGTGTGTTTTGGGAGGCTGCGGTATGTTCGTGTTAAGTCTCCTTGTGATAGGCCGGAACTTTTGCCGATTTATAGTGCTACCTCACTGAAGCATACTGCCGAAGACACCCAGCAGGACACCCCACCCGGTCACATTATACTGACAACGGGCGAACCAGTCGTCCCACTCCTTGTATGCTGAGCGCTAAGCAGAAGCAGCAACTACCATTTTTAAAAACTCTGGTATGTCTCGGCCAGGGGACAGAACCCAAAGCCTTCCTCACAGGGGGCGAACGCTCAACTAAAGGCCAAAAGTGAGGCAGTGTCAAAGGAGACGTTAGGAAGAAGAAAGTTGTTAAGAAAGAAGAGAAAAGATAAGATCCCAAATTTAGTCGCCTCTTACGATCATGTGACCAAAGTATACACCTAGTGCTTTGATCGGATCTTCTGGCCAGTTCATACCACCTATCTTTTGTTTACTATTTTTTAATTTCTCTATCCAAAGACCGTCAGTTTTATTCTTGTTTAGTATCAACCCTGATACCTCCCCAAATTTTAAAATTATCTGCAGAGCTATAGGTATGTGTTCTGGTGAACTTATAAATAAAGTAGTGTCATCAGCTAGCTGACTTATTTTTTGTTCTTTCATAGACCCTTTTACTTTTATTCCACTTAAGTTATTATCATTTCTGATGTTAAGGGCTAAGATTTCTACAATTATGACAAAAATCAAAGCTGATACGGGACATCCCTGCCTTATTCCTCTTTCTAATTTGAAAATTTTTGATTTCCACCCATTGTTCATCATACAGCTAGTACATTTTGTGTATAAAGTTTTTATCCAGGAAATAAAAGATTTGTTAAAGCCAAAAGTATGTAGTGTTTCGAACATGAACTCCCATTCACAGATGTCAAAGGCTTTTTTAAAGTCAAGGAAAAGTATTGCTCCTTCAATATCAAGTTTTTCTGTTTAATCGATGATATCCTGTATTTGTCGAATGTTGTAACCAATGTATCTGTTTTTTAGATAGCCTTGTTGGTCCATACTAATTATAGACGGGAGAACCTTTTGTAGACGTTTAGCTAATACGTGTGCTGCAATTTTGTAGTCTGCATTTAGTAGGGTGATGGGTCTCCAATTTTCTAAAAGTTCTGGGTCACCTTTTTTGTATATTAGTGTAAGAGCCCCTTGTCTCTGGGAAATGGATAGTTCTGTTTTTGTGTAGCCTGTGTTGAGTGATTGGGTAACAATGTCTTTGAGTTCATCCCAGAATTTTTTCTATAAAATTCTGATGTTATTCCATCTAGCCCAGGAGATCTATTCAGATTGTAGTTTATGCGTTTTACACATTTTAAGCAATATGCCTTGCGGCCTGCTGTACATTTTTTCGGAATGCAATTATTTCTTTTTAACTTAAAACAAAAAGGAGAAGCACATTTTTTCGCGAGTGGAACATCTAGCTTTTGGCATTGTAGTCAAATACAAATGAGTCTATTCTTGTTATCATGAAATACAAATCATTCTAGAAAGACACTTCAGCATCTACATGTACCAGTTTGATTTTCCAAACATATAGTGGGGAGGTGGAGGACTATATCATTTTTAAAATCATGCCATCTCCAATCACTGATAAACTTCATATTTTTATACAATGGCATAAACGAAAATCAATGATACTTAAAGCAATAAACATTCGATGCATTCAAAAACATTGAATATACCATGTTTCCTGAAACCTCAAACACGAATTGATGAAATTAAAAATCTTATTTATCCGCATGTGATATGCTATTTGGTTTTCATTTCCAGTTTCTACTAATCTTGCGTAGAACGAAACAGCAAATATCTGGCAATGCTTCAATCCATTAATGTCTGCTCAAACCTGGCTCTGTGATTTCATGGTCACAAATTATCATTGCGACATTGATTTTGAATGAAATCATGAAATACTTCCAGGTATAAATTAGAATTGAAACATATTGGACAAATAATGGAAACTTCAATGTGGCCTGATTTTCTTGCCGATATCGGTTCTATTCTTTTCTTCGTTTCTGATATTTAGATAGCAAAGGTAAGAAATGACACAAACCAGCCACTATGATTTGGTTTTAGTATTAATGAACGTCCACAGCTATGGCCAATTAAGGACAACCTCCCCTGTGTGAGATGCATGTATGTGGTGGATGTTTTGGGAGGCTACAGTATGTTTGTGATAGTCAACAAGATCATCTATAAGGATAAGCTGAACAAGAACATATACAAACTATCGAAAACCAGAGCTGTAAACTACAACAGGAAGGGGTATCAATTTAACGTAACCTCATTGTTTGTTATAAATTCGATAGTATAGTTAGCCGCCGCCACCAGGCCGCCTTTCGAGTATTTCTGACAGAAAGTCATACGTATTACTTGCAACACAAAACGTTGGTATGGCAACTGCAATATAGAAAAAAAAACCTCAAAAATAGATCGTAGCAACATCGTTTGATAATAGGACATATTTAAACAGAGTTTTACGTCATGCATTGATTGATTGATAGATAAGAGGTTTAAGGGTCCATCAACATCTTTGGACATATAGGACATAACAATGTAAAATTATATCAAATAAGAATGTTGAGTCCTTAACTATACACTTTACAAAGAGATTGAAAGGAATGGCAATCTAGATTTCATCTTATAAATCATATTCTTTAGGATACGTCAATATGGTGGATATATCCACTTATTAAAGTAGTAATATCTTTCACGGATACGCTGAAAGTAGAAAGTTTATCATGAATTGAACTTTGTCTCACTCGACAGTATTTCCTATATATGCTTACTAGAAAATAACTGACACTTGTATTGCCTATAAGACAAACATCTGTTTTAATGCAAAACTTTTCTATCGGTAAAAGAAGAATTAATTGTGGATCCCTCACCCATTACATTTTCCTTGGACACACCCGTCACAGTCGAGAGAGTAAATTTGTGCTTCAGAGCTGCCTCCGATAAATTCCATCAGATCACTCTTGTGTTTGTTCTCCTGCGAAATACATATTTGTATCAAATATATATAGAACACGTTAGTTACACAAATCAAATTTAATACATATATTTACGCTTGCTCTGCCGTGTCACTATATAACACTACCACGACAATTTGGTTTGGTTTGGTTTATTTTGTTTAACGTCCCACCAACAATAAGTTCCTTGTTATGAGGCCATAACACGGGCGTAGTAAGATGCAAAATATATTTTTGTAATAAGACAAACTTTTTGACGTTTTTTTAAGTAAGCGCGGTCAAACATTTCGCATCATATGACAGAAAATAACATGAAATGTTAATTGCAAATATTGACTGATTTTATTTTAGAAATGACATCAATATCAAAATGACAAAATTCCATGGGCAGTTTCGTCGGCTGTTCTACTTTTGAATTTAAAAGTTACTGCCAAACGATAATACCAGTGTTAAAACACATGACAAAATATAAATATAAGCATTAAACAACATTCTTTTCTGTGTTATAGTGCTATAATACGAAACAGGATTGCACACAATTAATCTTCGCTTGAATACATACCTTTATATCCTCGTACGCCGTGTTATATATTGCGATGAATACATTCAGTGTAATAATGGTGAAAAGAAAAATGAAGAGAGTGATGAACACTAAATTGAACCAGTAGGCGATTTGGCTAGCTTCGTTAACCGCAGTCATGGTCACATACACTTCGTCACCGTTCATCAGCGCGAGGAGATTCTGGAATGTTGCTGTGAAGGATAAAAACTGGAGGAAAGAAAATGGTTTGAGGTAAATATCCAAATAAAATAGATAAAGTACATGTCGTATCACGGGGACTGACATGAATCTTGTACAACGTGGGTTAATTAAAGAGAAATATCGTTATACTTGTAATAGATTTGTTAAAATTGTTCATCAAGGGAATAATAAGAAACAAACTATGTTTGACTCCGACCCTGCTTCGATATAAGGCATCAAATCGCCTAGCAAGAAATACCCACGACTGTTACCATTGCGCCATCCATAAATACTGTCTTTACTTTAAATGTACTAAATTCTTTTTATTTGAACCGTGTAAAGATATTTCGTATTAAGTCTTTCCGAGACAATGATTTTACCCTGAATCATATGATCATTCTCTCTTCTTCCTCAGCTTTACGCCGTAAATGTTTCCGATACTTTTATCACATTACGAGTGCCTTGGCGTAATCCAGTGGGAAGATTTAACAATCAAAGTGCTGAATTGTCTGATTTTGATGAAATATAGTAAGTAGGTGTATTAGGCAACATTTTCAAATAGGTCGGATGCAAACTTGCCATGGTAGTAAAATGGAGGCCTCTGATTTGTCAAAATCTAGATTATAAAGATTTTGAGTTCTGGCCGCCATAGCCATTTTGTGTGCTTCTTATTGGTGCAAAATTATATATTCAATTTTGATGAAAGATATTTAAAGGTATTTTGACTTATGGAACAATATTACCTTGATATGGTGAGGACCAAGCACTGCCCATCCACACAAGGCAAATCCTATGTACATTACGAAAATACAGACCAGGAATCTCCCTACAGAAGAAGCGGATCTGTCCAACACCAGGAACAACAACTGAAAAATATAAAATAAAAGTTACCTTTCAAGCCAAAGGTGCAAAAACGTATTCAATAATACAGTGTCTATTTTCTTTACTCAAATTAACATCGTTTCGAAATTTACATTTTGATTTGACCGTTATAAAGGTTTTAGGAGTTTCCAGCAAATTCTAATTGATATGGAGTATTTGTTATATCTCATGACCGAACGTATTCCTTAATATATCTATTGTTTATTGCCAATAACCAAGATGTCTTGAGCCACTGAGCATTTGGTTAGGTGAATAATTCCCGGCATGAAGCACAACGGTTTGAAAAAAAAAAAAAAAAAAAAAAAAATATTGACCCATATCAAAGTTTACGTAGATTAAATTACCAATATCTGAAATAACGTCAGTTACTGTAAAAGTGGCTTATTTCGCTATCAGTAACTCTCCGCGAAAATTTTCAAACGCGAATATATTAACACATAAAAATACTAAATATAAAAGATACAAGTTAGCCCAAAAATATCTTGACGGCGCGAAAATATCCACACCGCGAACACTTTGGAAGCTGGCTAAGCAAAAATTTCCACACGCGAAAATATCCACTTTTACAGTAAATGACATTAAAGATGTGTACTGTGAAAGACAGAAGTTATATTGAATTCATTTCGCTGTAGAATAGGTGAGCTTAAAAAGCCCATTGGCCTTTTCTATCTTATGTGATGTAACACGATATAAGACACCACGATATACAAACGAGACTATCGATACATGTATATACTAACACATCTATCGGATTGTATCGTGTCATCTGATAGAACACTTTAATCACTTTGTCGACCAGGTTTTACGACCCATCAACAGTTAAAGTAATTTAGGGCAATATATTTGTTTTTAATGTTGTTGTTAGTGAAGTCATTTAGGGCAATACAGTTGTTTTAATGTTGTTGTTAAGGTCCTATCAACAGCTATTGCTAACTCCAACTCTACACGTATAAAGAACTGCATCATAACTGCCTCAGCAAAATTCGTTAAAGTGACTCCTGGTTACATATATAACATTATTGTACGTTTGTACCGTACGACAGTCCTCTCCGTATCACGTTTGTACCGTACGACAGTCTTCTCTCTCCGTATCACGTTTGGTGATGTTAAAACAAACGACCAAACCCCTACAACTGATTGTAAAACTTACACTGAACACCTTGTTGAAGGCCAGGTAGTGGAGCGATAACATCCACAGCAGCATACATCCCAGACCCAGCATTATTCCACAGGCATCCAATCCATCCGACGTGGAAATATGCTGTAGTATTGAGAATATAATAGATCTACATTTAAAAAACATTACATCCGACGTGGAAATATGCTGTAGTATTGAGAATATTTTTGTAATAGATCTATATGTATAAAACATTTACTATTTAAATGTTGAAGTAAATTAAATAATTCACTAGCACTAAAATATGTGCATCATCTTTTTTTTAGTTTTACCACAAATGGAGATTAACATTTAAATGTAGTTATTTTAATTCAGTTTTACATTTAAATCAATATAAAGTATACACGGAAAATGAAAATCCACAACCCAACATAGATACATGTGTATCAACAGGTAAGGTGGGGTCACTGAATGTGCCTTAACCGGTGGGTGAAATTATAAGATACACATGTAAAACGAAAGTCATTCATTCAGTTGGCTCCTTGTTAATTGCGACAATCAATATTCTTTGTTTTAATATCTTCACTAAATAAGTACTCAATTGGCATTTGACATTAAGGCCCGGACAAGAAATCAATGTAAAAATCGCACTTATTTAACCTTTGGTCACCGTGTGCGAGACTCATTCGTGTCGTTCTTGGAAGGCTGCAGTATAATTGTGTTTGTGAACTTGTTTGGTTTGGTTTGGTTTTATATGTGTAATGTCCTATAAACAGATAAGGTCATTTAAGGACGGCCTCCCGTTTGTGCGATATGCATGCGTGTGGTGTGTGCGTATGTAGTGCTTCCTCACTGAAGCATACTGCCGAAGATACCCAGCACGACACCCCAACAGGTCACATTATACTGAATTGGGATAGAGCAGAACTGATGTCGACTTTATAGTGCTACCTCACTGAAGCATACTGCCGAAGACATCAGAAATATGATAAATGATTAGAATATCAATGATTTAGATAAGAAACCTGTGAATACATTTTAGTTAGTAATAAAGGTCACGCATACATGCATTATAATGTTGCATTGAAAAACATGAAATAAGAAACAATCATACCACTAATACGGTACTAGTAAAACAGTAATCTGACCTTGGAAGGGTTTCAGTTTACTTTTCTATGAAATGAAATTCGGTTGTTTCCGGAAGTATTCGTGTGCATAGCGCACCTGGGCGGACATCAGGATGGATGTCACGCGGTGTAAGGCTATATAAGGCACGTACGTGGATAGTGCGCTCTTTCGAGTTCGTTGCTCAACACATTACCACGTACATTTGTACATTGATTTCAACAGCTTGGTATGGCGGATATCGAGACAAAAAAAGACGACGAGTTGCTGTCCCTCCATGAGGACACTAACTAAGTACATGTGGTTGACGAGTCTGGGATTAACGAGAACATTGCAAGTAACGAGGACGCCGTATCCTTGTTTAATACAACTTTACAAAAGTAGTACAAAAACAAACTCAGGAGATTCTTAACAGTGTGCGGGGCACGTGCGCCACCGAGTCCGTGAATAAGCCAGAAATAAATGCTTATGAGTTCAAACATGAAGGTCATAAACTAGAGTTTAATTTCAACACAGAGAGGCTAGCGGGACTTTCAAGTTTGGAAAGCACTTTTAATAAGTTGTAAACAATTGCGGATCGTCATGGGTGGGACACTGTTCATGAGTACTTGGATCACCCTCTCACTGACGGTAATGACTACGCGATCAAGTTACGTGCTGTCGTTAACAGGACAGTTAGGAAGCGAGCTAATGTCGGTCGCGGAAAACCTTAAGACAGGAAACAAGCAGGCAGGGGTCAACAGTTGGGTCAAGCTGGAGCTTTTGTGCCAAATGACTGTTTTCGTGACTTTAACAAAGCATATGGACAACAACATAGACAGAATGGTTACAGGGCAAAAAACATGCTCTGCTATTACTGTAGGCACTGATAACTGAGTATAATGAAGGTAGAGATTATGAGTTAAATTAAAGTCTCGGTACGAAAAAGTAATGTTTAAAAGACCATGTTTTTTATTGGCAAGATGTCTTAAAAGATCCAAGTTTTATATTGAACACAGTGAATTCCTTTGTAAGTGATCCATGTCCAAAAAATTTAAAGAATAACCGATCAGCCGTCAATAACGTTGAATTTTTAGTTGAAGTTATATCTGAATTGTTAAAGGCTGGGTGTATAAAACAAGTAAAGCATTCCTTTGTCTGCAATCCGTTGGCGGTTCCTATTAACTTTTTGGTTTGGTTTGGTTTATTTTGTTTAACGCCCTATTAACAGCTAAGATCATTTAAGGACGGCCACCCGTGCGTCCGGGAAAAAAGAGACCAGTTCTTGATTCGAGACACATAAATCAGTACGTTGAAAAAGTGAAGGTCAAATTTGAGGATGTAAATGAGGCTTTACATTATGCAAAGCAAGGTGACTATACAATGTATGTGTTTTGATCTCCAAAAGTGAGAACTAATAAAGTTTTTTTGAGTTTACCGTTCTTCCTTTCCGGCTTAGTTCTGCTGGTCACATTTTTACAAAAGTTGTGCGCGTACTCGTTAAATATTGGCGTATGCATGGAGTTCCTATTGTGGTCTATTTAGACGATGGCTGGTGGTGCGCGGAAAAAGTCGAGTGTACATCTATGTCTAAGTTTGTTAAAGATTCTTTATTAGGATTAGGATTTTTGCCAAACTTTGAAAAATCAAAGTTCAACCCAACTCAGCAGATTATTTGGTTGGGTTTCTTCTGGAATTTGGAAACTGGGAACCTATAAATACATAGTTTCTATTCTAAAAATGATTGAAAGTTTCAAAAATAAAAAATTCGTTTAACGGCAAGGGACTTAGCTTTGGTTGTAGGAAAAGTAGTATCCTTTAAACCGGCATTGGGCAGTATATGTCAGTTAATGACCAGACATTTGTCTATGCTTGTATGTCAAAGGGATTCTTGGGATAGATCAATTTTCGTATCAACCGATGCTATTAAGGAACTAATAGTTCGGTCTGATAGTTAGATAGTTTGGAGGATATTCCGGGCAAAAGTGCAAAATATACAGGAACGTATAGTGTTTACAGATGCGAGTGGTTTCGCTGGGGCCGGTTTTATGGTAGGGTCAGACAAGAATGTGGTTCATCTCATGTGGAGTGAGGAGAAGTTATGAAGTTCTACGTGTAGAGAGTTAAGAACTGTAGAGATCGTTCTTCTTTCATTGGACAGTATTTTGTCGTGGAAATAGTAATAGTAAGTAAAGTGTTGCAAAAATTAGCTTTGAATATTTTTAAGTTGTGCATAAAATTTAGTATCAAGATCGAGGTGAAATTGGTACCTAGAGAACTCAATGTTGAGGCAGATATGTACAGTAAAATGTTCGATTTTGATGACTGGTCGGTGTCCGACAGTGTTTTTACTTTATTAAACAACAAATGGGGGCCCTGCACTTGCGACAGGTTTGCTGATTGTAATAATAAGAAACTTGACACATTCTATTCAAAATTTTGGGTACAATGTACAGCAGGTGTTGATGCGTTTCCTTATGATTGGTCTGTTGACACAAATTGGCTTGTTCCACCTCCGTATTTAATCCCCAGAGTTCTGGCACATTGTCACATTTGTGAAGCCAGGGGTATTTTGATAGTTCCGAAGTGGGTTCTCGTTTTCACATGTTCATAAAAGATCATATAGAATTTGTCAAGCCGTCAAATTTCTTTGTCCCCGGCTCTGACGTGAATAGTATTTTCACAAAAGAAAAGAATTGAGAGTAATGGTTTAACTTTAAGATTGAATTTCTCCATGAGGAGGCCAGTTTCTACTAACAGCTAAGGTCATTCAAGGACGGCCTCCCGTGTGTGCGACATGCATGCGTGTGGCGAGTGCGTAGGTGTGTTTTTGGAGGCTGCGGTATGTTCGTGTAAAGCCTCCTTGTGATAGACCGGAACTTTTGCCGATTTATAGTGCTACCTCACTGAAGCATACTGCCGAAGACACCCAGCAGCACCATCTTTCTTCTTCCTAATGTCTCCCTTAACAATGCCTCACTTTTGGCCTTTAGTTGAGCGTTCGCCCCTGTGAGGAAGGCTTTGGGTTCTGTCCCCTAGCCGAGACATACCAGAGTCTTTAAAAATGGTAGCTTAGCGCTCAGCATATTAGGAGTGGGACGACTGGTTCGCCCGTTTCCAGTATAATGAGATCATATATTATATGGATAGTCTACGGTTACGGACGGTCAGGATATGGGGAGCGTAATACGGTCGATTCGGACGTCGGACGATTCATCATTCAAATCAGCCGCGGACCAAATTCCAGTATGACACTTATTTCAGGATTTTCAGGAACTGGTGTGTATCTAAAGGTTTGAGTTATTTACCTGCTGCAGTTTCTACAGTAGCAGTCTTTATCAGCGCGCAGGTTCAAATGAACGTATCGGAGTCCGTCATCAATTAAGGATTGAATCTTGATTTGGTCGATACATGGGGTCATGAATTGAGTTTATATTTCAATTGATTTTTTTTTCGAATAAAAAAGTCGGTCTAGATATCAATGTCTCGAAGCTTGTGTAAGTCCAAATGCGGAAAAGCCCGAGGAGTTCCGGATTGTGCATGTCTAGTCAATCGAGTAAAATAGTCCGCAATATTAGGATTAAAAAAGCATTATTTTGTCAAAATAGAAGAATTTAGCATATCTGGTCTTTCATAAAATACAAGAATACATTATAAAATTTGATAATTATAATAATTATTCCATGTTTATAACAACAATGTAGAAAAAGTGAAATCGTCCCGCGGAAGGATTTTAACCATGTATTCATACGCACTGATCAGTGTTAATCTGGTCAAATTCATGAGCAAATGAAACAGATCAAGTTTGGTAGTTTCATTGAGTCCAACTTGAGTAGAAATTGAAATATTGCGTATTATTGTTGTAGCAAGACATATCACGATGTGAATTTGTTATTTAATCATTTAATCCGTGTGAGGATAAATTACTTCTAATGTTAATGGAAGGAGCGAGGCGTATAGTGTGTAGGGAAATTCGAAAGAAGGAACCCATTTCTTCAGACATTATCAAGAAGATAATTGACAAATATGGATCGGACCTTACTAATCTTGTCAATTTAAGACTGTAATATGTTTTTGATAGGATTCGCAGGTTTTCTAAGGTTTAGTGAACTCGCGCAGTTGAAGGTTAAACATATACATATTTTTCAAGGATTATATGAGTATTTCCATTGAACGTAGCAAAACGGACATATATAGGAGAGGGAATAAATTTGTTATTGCTAGGACAGGGGAGGTAACTTGTCCAGTATTGTGAATAGGTATACATTTGGAGCTTTCCGGCGAATTTGATATTACTGACGCTTTTCGGCCAAAGGTTTAGACAGAAAGAAATTTGGTTTACATAGTTTGAGGAGCGGTGGTGCGATTGAGGTCACCAAAAATCAACAGGTCGTCTTTTAAAGGCCCATGGCCGATGGAGGTCTGATATAAGTAAGGATGGATACATAAAGGATCCATTAAATACCCAGTTGGCGGTATCTTTGAGTTTGAACATACACTAGGTCAATGTATAGTTACACACACCTTTGTTTTTTTGAATGAGCAACGAGCTGTTATCCCATTTATGTTTTTGTTATTCATTTGAATTCAATTATTTTATGTTCGAATGAATGTAATGAGGGAGAACATAAATGAAATTAAATTCGGTTGTTTCCGAAAGTATTCGTGTGCATAGAGCACCTGTGTGGACATCGGGGTGGGTGTCACGTGGTGTAAGGTTATATAAGACACGATAGTGCGCTCTTACGAGTTCGATGCTCACCACATAACCACGTACATTGATTTATTGTTACGTAGATATTTTCTTCTTTAAAGATATTCCGTCATTTTTGCTCGAAAATTAAGTAATTATAGCCGTAGGAAATATGCCGGTTAGCAGGGTTATAGGTTTGTTTTTGTTCTGAGCAAGAGGGTGTTGGCATTGTTGTTTTATGTGAATAAATGAGCAACGAGCTGTTATCACATTTATGAGTTTGTTATTAATTTTAATTTAATTATTTTTTGTTGGGATGAATGTAATGAGGGAGAAATAATAATATTATTTTCTATAACAGATATTGGTATGCAACTTCGAGCTAGGAATATCACAAAACGAATGTCTGAGCACCTCACTTAGTTTACAAAGAACACAAGTGAAAAATACTTTGTAATACGGAATAATATACATCGTAAGCCGAATAACGAATATTGAACTGTACCGTGCAGCTGTTTCTTCATTATGGGACTTCTAGGGCTCACCAATGATGCTTAGTGCCAAAACCCTTTCTGAGAGCTATGCTTAAGATTTACTTATATCGTAATTCCTTAAGCTTATCTAGGACTTATGCATAAATAGTAATTATACTTATGTAAATGAATAATAAAAAAAAAACTACATACATACGGAAGCATATATTTAATAGTGTTGGTTTTGCATTGTTTAACTCCCAGTCGTTTAAGAACCACCTTCCTTGTGTGTGAGATACATGCGTGCGGTGAATATGCGTGTGAATTGGGAGACTGCGGTATGTTAGTTTTTGTGTCATTGTGATAACGCGGAACTGATTCCGACTAAATATAATAATGTCACAATGACCGTTTGAACTAAACAGAAAGCACAGCTACAATGTACTTACCCCGACGTCAAAACGTATTTTGATGCACGAACCAATGATGGTCAAAAGACCACTGACAGTAATCATGACGTCACGGAATCGTAGGATTTCCCAACTTCCTCTTCTCGACAATGGCTTATGGTCTTTATATTTGTGCAGAAAAAAGTGTTTCACCTCCTGAAAATGTACATGTTTAGTTCGCTTTTAGCTGTCATCGATGTATATACCAGTAAATTTCGGTCCATTTGTAAGCTTGATTTCTTATTCAAAATATTCACCTTTTTATCAATCTAATTAAAATCTAGATGGTCATTCTCAATACGTTACATGAACATTACATTTAATTAGATTGCCTTTTTTTCCTTACAAAATAAGAGTCTCCAAATTTGAAAATTCAGTCCACATTCTATTCTAATATCCTTTCTAATATGGCGTGAAGAGGAGTTCATTCATCATTAATATAATTAATATATAACGAATGTATATACATAGACTGATATAATAGTTACTAAGTAATTATGAATCATACGTCATACTCACTAGCCACAGTATTACAGATGTTACAAAGGAACGGACACTCCCTATGATGCTGCAAATATTCAGTGCGAATACCACAATGAGCAATGGGATATCCACGGCGCCTGCTGTTGTTTTGGTAAAGAAAGATAAAAACTCTGATTCTCTTTGCAGGGCAACAGGGAATAGAGGTATGATAGACACATCAAGAGTTACAAATGACGTTAACGAAACAATGATTCTAAATAAAACTGGATCAAATAGTCATGTAACTTTAATAATTTCTAAAAATGGGAACTGACCCTCTGTATGGCTAAGGAAACGAAGCGATCGATCAGAGTAAAAATTGTCTACACCCGCTTTGGCATTCTCTGTTCGTCGGTTTGGGTCCGTTTGGACTTTTCTCTATCGCCTGTTATTGCTTATGATGATATATAAGCCCATATTTCAAACATTTTTACACTAAAAGGGTTGGAACCGGAAGTTAGCATTGCCGGGACTGGTAACACAAATGCGCTGCCCACACCTGTCCGACCCCTTTATTATAGGGAGTTCGTTCTGATCTGTTGTAAATATTCAAGATTGACAATATAACGAAATTGTAATTCTCACTTAAAATCGATAAAATGCTTACTTTCGCTCATAAAATCTCCTTCACACTCAAAACCTTTGATGGACGTCGTCAAGGTAACTGGAATCTGCCCATGGATGTCGTAGTTATCGAATGACACCTGAGTATAACATTCTTATCAAAACATTTGTATTCAAACTATATAACTAAGAAAATGTATAATAGTGCTCAATATAAGGTAGTATGTAGGTAGTTAAAACCCGTAAAAAAGTTTTGTTATTCATCAAATGTGTTTTGTATATTTTGGCACTCGCTTCTGCAAATTATTAAAACTAGACATTTCTACTTACTTAAAATTTCTTAAATTTTGTTTTTAAACTTGATGTCGAAGCCGTGGCAAACTTTAATACAGAGTCTCGTTATGTCTCCCCTTAACTTTTCCTTGTCTATTTCAAACTAGTAACTTTCTACCACGCTGCATAGGGTAAGGGGGCAGATAATGTTGACGTCGTCCAACATAATATATCATTTAATGCTATATACTTCCCGCGTTACAGGAACGTGGTTGATAAAAATGGCTATGGGGAAAATGACTTTTCGAATCGCTGCTGTTAATTGTAGTAAACTTACCCTGCCGATGATTTCAAAACACTCCGGAAGCTTTTCCTCCCGTCTCATGTCTACGTGAACTGATGATACGCTGAAGTCCAACGTCAGCTCAAGAAGTCTACATAAAAGCAAAACCTTAATTATTAAGCTGATTTGAAGTAATTTCCCCATATTATCATAACAGTTACATTTGGGTTTTTTTAATATTCTACACTTGAAACATGTTAAAATGGAGATTGCTTGTTGGTATGAAGCCTTTACTTTTATATTCATGATAAAACCATTTTACTCTTCATGTAAGGTATGTACACCTTCATTTGAAAACGATGGAATATGCAGAATTAAAATTGTCGGTTTGTCCGTCCAATGGTTTGCTTCCGTGCATACATCCTTAGTTATTACCGAAAATTCTAAATAAATGATAGACATTTTGGCTCTCTGGCTTTTTGTCTAATTTCGGCTGTAGAGATGAAGATGAAACAGTCAAAAAAGGTTCCCCGGTCACAGCGAACTGTTTTTTGAATCGCTGAAATCCTCCCTCGTGAGCCACGTTCAACTACTTCGGTGACCAAGTTATAAAGCAGACGACGCCAATCACTGTTAATGTTGTCCCACATCCTTTAAGCAGCCTAAATACAACACTGGTAGTTTCTTGTTTTTGTTTCCAAGTTAAAAAAGCTGTATGTACTCAATACACCCTTGAAGTGAAAGAACTTTCCCTTTTTGTCACGGAAATCATTCCTGTGCACAGCTAAATCTATATTTAAGAATTCCCAATTCAGAAAGTCATCATTTTAATGCTGGATACAAGGTTGCACTTTTGACAAAAAAAAAAAAAATCGATTGCTGTTAATGTTCATATCCCGACACTGGAACACGGTGTTTTAGTATCGAACGGCGGCATAGAAACCAACAAATATCGATACACAAATCGTAATTTCTTAAAACAAACGTTTGCAGATAAGTTCCAAAGATATAAAGTATAGTGTAGCATTTTTCCAGTTATACGTAGTAGTACGTACAATTGGTTTGGTTTGGTTTATCAAGTTTAACGTCATATTAACAGCTAAGTACGTACAATAGATAGATTAAACACTTTGGTTAAACCACGGCCTTCATGGTTTCCGTTCCCGGCTGCGATCAGGAATGCGGTGAAAAGTGAAAGTAGATGACTTATGTGTAACTTGCCGTTTTTCGGAAAACTTTATTCAAAGCTGACATTATTTGATATTGTACTATATCTCTTCAACAAAAACACGGAAAAATACCAAATGCAGCCTTCTGTCATGCAGTGCAGACACAACGCATAACCTGTAACCGATGTGTCGTCATCGGAATATTGAAGTTTCCACCAAGTACAACAATGTATATTTTAATTGAATACATGAGCAACTGAAGGGTCGCAACATTAACTTTCATGTGCAGCTAGAACTACATGTACCAACCCCTCGGTAGGGACAAAGGGAGACGGAGAACTCGCCGTCGGTCGACCTATGAGCAATATAACCGAGTAGACAAAATAGGTAACAATATGGGTTTGGTCTGTGAGCCACTGACCTAATGCTTGGTTTCGTACAGTTTAATGTCCGTCGACAGCTATGGTATCCCTGTATGCAAGCTACTTACGTGTGGTGAGTGTATGCGTGTTTTGGATGGGTGCTTATGTTCGTATTTGCCTTCTTGTATGAGGCTGAAGTACTTTGTACAAGACGAAAGCATACTGCACAAGCCATCCATCAGGACACCACACCCGGTTACGGTAGCGTGACTCATACCTGTTCACATTGATTTTAACATACTTATTCTCACACTAGATATCATCGAGTAGATTTAAAAGTAGGAATACCAATATTAAGTTCGGCAAATTAGCCTCCATCAGTCACCACCTACCTTACCAGAACACCATTTTCACTCTTTATCAGGTCGTCGAGGCTGGGGTCAAGGCCATAGTCTGTGGTATTGTCGATATCTTTACACTCTGAATAAAAACAATGATTTCTTTGTTATTATGCCATAGATTTTATAAAATCTAAAAGGCTATGTTTACTGGATTCAGTCAATTTCAGTGTTATCTTTCCTTATTTGACTTTTTTATAATTTCGAAATCATAATATCTTTTATGTTAACACCATCACCAACAGGAGGGTATACTCACGTGTTTCCCGAGTACGATCGATTGATATGACCGAAGGTCGAGTTGTTCTGTTGAAGATGCCATATTTGAAATAGGTTACACACATAACTAGCGGACTGGTAACGTTGTTATTATTTAGAAAAAACGATCCAACTGCCGTAACAGGTAAAGAGTGTATCTGAATATAAAACAAATATGAGAAAATTAACCAATATGACCCCATATGGAAATAAAAAAAAAATGTAAAGTAAATAATATGTAGATTTTAGTTATTTCACAATAATTGCGAAATATGTTCTAACAACTTATACTATCATCCTTGTTACCTTGGATGGAACAGAGCGTGGGGTTTAAATGTCGAGAGAATCAACTGGATTAACTAGAGAAAACACTCTAGAAAAACACGTGGTTGGTCAGGTGATCCGTCGTTCTATGTCCGATCGGGAAATCGAACAGCGGCTTCCCAAATCAAAGGCGAATGTGTTACCACAGCACCAACCGACATCAAACATCATCCAATATGAAATAGGTACTAAAACCCAAAACACGAATGGATTGTTTGTTGTTGTGCTTGGTTAGTGATGTTCAACGTTATGTGAACGCAATAAAGTCACTAAAAGACTTTGCCATCGTGAATGGGATCTAGTAAGAGATGCTTTATCATGGAAATATCAACCCGTGAAGTAAAGGGGAAATAATATTCCGAATGTATCTCACTGGATGTCATAAAAGGCAAATAACTGTTGGTCTTTCTGCAGGATCGGGGGTGGTGTCTCTCAGCAGGGAGCATTTGAGGGCGGGTGTCAAGAAACACCTAAAGTAAGAGAAAAAGTAGGGGAAAACAGTGATGAAGGTAAAAAATACCAACTGCGGGCCTTATTTACGGGTCTCAAATGGCCCCTGAACATAAGACAAAGGAAAAGCCACCTGGCCGTGTAGCCATATTCTTTCCCCGCGCCTACATGGGTTTACATTTTATATAAAAAAAAAAAGCCCAATTGAAATAGAAGAAAAACATAGATTGGCAAAGAATACAAACAATCTAATTAAAATCTAGATGGCCTTTCTCACTACGTTACATGAACATCTAACAACATTCCATAAGGGGTCACGTCAGGGTGACTTTTTGGATTAGCCAATGAAATGACTACTTCCAGAATCTTTGAAGTGCATTTTATATGTCCGAATAAGCATGACTAGAGTGCAAAGCTTGTATAATCTGTCAATTTGTTTCAAGTCATTTCGTCCCAGAAAGCATATAGCTATATACTGTGCCTAAATGGTTTGCTTCAAATGCATGCTGTGACGAAATGTTTTGCTTCGATGACATCGATAAATTGCCAATTCGTCCTGAAAAGGAAAATACACACATCTCAGAGGTCACCATGACGTGACCCCTTATGGGATGTTGTTAGATGTTCATGTAACGTAGTGAGAATGACCATCTAGATTTTGATTAGATTGGGAAAACAAACTACACGCTATCATCTCTGGATGGGCCATTCAAACATCATGAAATTTTAATTTAAGCACGAAATACCAGCCTCGGTATATATGATGTGATGTGCCATTTACGTTACCTTTTAGCGTACTACATTGACCTTCTACCATCATGAAATTATTATATAAATAACAAATTTATATTTAAAAGTAAAACTGTTGAAAACAAAGAAATTCTTGACTATTTGAAGTACGTTAGTCTTATCAAGATTTCCTATCTGTCTTCATGTGGTAGTACTAAAGTAACTTTTCTTATTTTTTGTTTATTTGGTGATGTCTTTGTCGACAGCAATTTTGGCTTAATGACTTTTCGACTGTGTGCTCGTACTTGATACATACTCGAACACTACCTTTGTTTGACATGCTACCTGTCGTCAAAGTATGACCAATCACTTGTTGAGTTTGCTCTCTGAGCAATTACTTACCCCCTGCACAACATGGTGAACATGTTCCTTAAGTTCATCAATGGTGTAGACTGCATATGTGCCAGTTGTAGGCGGGTATGGCATGGTCTCGTAATCCTTGGACCAGTCCTTCAGGAGTAGATGTCTCAAGGCAATTTCGTTTCGGTTAAGGAAAGTAGCGAATTGGGAGCGTTCGTTGGCGAATATCACGAGCTGGTATAAAAATAACGAAGAATACATCATGCATTATTCGACAAGCAGGACGATAATGCCATATGTTTAGTTATACAGTCTAACCTGGCCTAAACGCCACTTCGATATAGCACAGTCCAACGTAATGACACCAACTGTGAAGCTGAATTCATATATAAGGACTTTTATATAAGTGATACAAGCCTGGACAATCCACTAATGCCTGTGATCCAGAGTGGTATTTTACGATTGAATGGTGTACATTAATAAAACCTTCAGGCCAAATGAGGGCTGCCATTTTCAGCAATTTTGCTGCCTCTCCGTGACGAGCATTTTATTTTTGCAGTATGATACCTCATCACGGCATATGGTATGGTATTCAAAGCATCAGAATTTTTGTGGAGCTGTACAAATTGGAGGGCCAGTGGTTAAAAAGTGAACTTTTTAAAGTTCATACAAATTCGATATCAAAGTGAAAAGTGTATGCAGTTGGGAAAATGTCAAAAAGAATGGGGGGGGGGGGAAATGTTGGTCACTGTGACTTAGTTTAGAATCATGTCTATTTTGCTTTAAATCAACTACTGAAAACTTCCATTTATCAACCCTACGATAACAAGTTATCAATGTTGACGACTACGTTTTGTTGTTGTTAGCAAAAGTAGATAACATTTTAAGGGGTCAGCAACTTGACAAGTTATGATTTTGATCCCCATATAATGTTTAGTATTGTTGTCATTTATCTAAGGGCTTATGAGATGTGGATCTTTGCACAAAAACCTGTATGGTGACAAATTTACCATTTCAACCAAACTTTTGCCAAGTACACACCACATCTGAATCAGGTCATTAAAATTCCTTAATAACTTCATTGAAATCGGTTCCCCAATGAAAGGAGACGTAGTCAGGACGACAAGACTTTTCCAGTTATAGGAAAATTGGTACCATTGTGTCTATCTTCTCTCAAAACCCTCTTATACCGATGTTGCGATTAACCGGGACATATCTCTAGTTGTACTTATCAGATTCTTCTACAATGAATTGTGTAAGTTTTGGTCATTTAAGTAACTGATTTTGAAACACATTATGTGTCAACTGACTTCGATAAATAACACTATTTGACATGGTTTCGAATAAAAATTATCTACATGATGAGGTTTCGTTCTCTACACAAGATTATATGGTGACCCCTGAGCAGATTACCAACGTAAATATGTATATGGTCATTTAGACATTAATATTAATGTATAGTTTCATTGAATTTGGTTCCCAAGTACCAAGTTCCAGTACCATTGTTGGGTTATAATGATTAATGTTGTTTGCGACTGCACTGAGTAACAACATAAAGAACCCTAATCCTAACCCAATAAACGCAAGGACTACAGCCTGAATATTCAGGAACCACGATGCAAAGTTACATTTTCAAAGCATTCGTTAAATGTTGTCTATTTATGGATATAAATTTGGTTTGGTTTATTTTGTTTAACGTCCTATTAACATCTAAGGTCATTTAAGGACGGCCTCCCGTGCGTGCGACATGTATGCGTGTGGCGAGTGCGTATGTGTGTTTTGGGAGTCTGCAGTATGTTGGTGTTATGTCTCCTTGTGATAGGCCGGAACTTTTGCCGATTTAAAGTGCTATCTCACTGAAGCATACTGCCGAAGACACCCAGCAGCATACCCCACCCGGTCACATTATACTGACAACGGGCGAACCAGTCGTTCCACTCCAAATATGCTGAGCGCTAAGCAGGAGTAGCAACTACCATTTTTAAAGACTCTGGTATATCTCGGCCAGGGGACAGAACCCAAAGCCTTCCTCACAGGGGCGAACGCTCAAATAAAGGCCAAAAGTGAGGAATTGTCAAGGGAGACATTAGTAAGAAAAAAGTTAAGAAAGAAGAGAAAAGATAAGATCCCAAATTTAGTCGCCTCTTACGATCATGCAATGGGGGCAGCAGGTACAATTCTTACGCCCTACCTGCAGGGCAGATGGATAGAAATGACTGTGCTGCACACTCATGGAAGATACTGGAGAACATAAGCCACGCTTGTGAAATATGTTGATTGCTAAATACACTGATCACTATCATCTATCTATTATCAATGTAGGGGAAATGAAATATAGAAAAAGTATTGTTACTTTACCTGAAGAGTGACAAATATCAAATTAAACAGGAGTAGTAGCATCTTGAACGGGATTTTCTTAACAACATTTTTGTTCCTCCAACAACGTGCTATGGTATGACTGAAGTGTTGTCTAAGTTGGCCTCTCAATTTCTCTTCTGTTTTGTCGTAATCAACACAAGGGGAAGCGTTTTCTTCGTTGGTTGTTCGCTCTACGCTAGCATGTCTCTCTTTGATACCAGAACTTGCTTCATGGACGTTCACGCCCTGTTGGCGGAGACTGGAATCTTCTGTTACACCAGCGGTCTCTTTAAGGTCAACAGAAACATCATTTACACCAGCAGCACTACTGTATTTCTGTCTTGTAGGTCTGACTGGTGTATCCTCCTGCTGTTCCTGTTCTTCATTCATAGTTTTTTCTTGGCCTGGCTTGGACGCATGTGAAAATACTCCTAATAAAGCAAAGCATATTTTTCTTTGATACCACAATTTGTGACGGTAAGCACAACACCAGGATAACAAAATATTATATATTCATTGTATGGAGCGTATTATCGCCGATAGTTACACAATGCATTACAATATAATACATTGTAATACACTTACAAACTCTACTTTTCCAAATACATTACTATCGAACCCGTCAGATATTCACAATTTATCTAATATTTCCAATTAATAACAATTATAAAAAAATTAAATAGCTAATAATAAAGGCCGACTAAAGTTGAATGACACGACAGTCAAATTCAACACCTGCTCTGCGCGTCTACAACACCACCTATCAGAAAGTATGACCCTGAAAATATTAAGAAATAATGATCGGCTATTCCATCCAACTCCGATATTTTTTTCTACTCACCGTATGTATGTAATTCTATTTTTATTGATATCATGTGTTGTTTATTTACATATCACATATGGGGAGTCTTCAAATTTAAAATTATATAACAGCATATTCAAAATGCTGCTTCAAAATCAAAAACGTTACAATATGACATAGGCTATTGAAGGATATGAACGTAGATATGTTGCTCATTTTATTTTAAGGGGCATAATGCCTATGAAAAGGGCATGGGATATATGACGACTAGTGTCAAGAATACACCTACAGTAAGAAAACAAAGACAAAAGGAGTCCGGAGTGAGACACTCTAAAGCCGCACCGAGTTTAACGTACCGTCCTTTTAGGATTCGTCATTAATGCTAAGGGAGGAGACAAAAAGCTCAAACAAGGCCAAAGAAATATCAAAATCTGGATGGGTACGTGCAAAAGCTCCATGATTCAATAACGTCATAATTCGCAATACTTTAAGAAACTTAAATTATATGCATTGTGTTTGTTTTGTTTGTGGTTAGGGTTTTAACATCCGCAATAACCAGACTCATACAAGGACAGATGTAGGATCTCAAGGGCAGATCTATTTTGGACTCTTTAATGTCCCATGGGGAGAAGACACGGAAGAAAATCCATGTATTATTTATTAATTTAAATGCGATAAGCAGGTGACGGTAAACGATGGGGACTTGCATCCACTAGCAGAGTACATCACCTCAACGCATGTAAACGGTGAATTACCTTCCGCTATAGTATGTAAATACAGTACCCATTATAATATAAATACTCTACACAGACAATGGAAGTTAACGGTGAATTACCTTCCGCTGTAGTATGTAAATACAGTACCCATTATAATATAAATACTCTACACAGACAATGGAAGTTAACGGTGAATTACCATCCGCTGTAGTATGTAAATACAATACCAATTATAATATAAATACTCTACAAAGACATATGGTGGTCAAACGTCCACTCCTATCGGCCGCAAGCTTAAAACGAACAACTGTTGACGAGAAGCAATTGAAAGTGAAATGGATATATACATTGTTGGCTCACTTGCTCGAAGAGAACTAATAATGCGATTTAGCGTATTGTATTGTTTTACGGCCAATGAGCAATTTGAGTCATTTAGGACAACAAAACAAAAACACCGGATGAAAAGGACACAGAAAGAAAACACTTACTAAAATGTTCAAAGGTAAAACTAATATAAAAATCACCAATATCAAATGGTTATAACATATTTTATTGTATATTTCTGTTATACATCAATAACCAATTATAAGCGAGGCATACCTAGTATCAAATAAACATTTCATTAACGTTCCGTTAAAACATGTCACGAGTCTGTTTGAATTCAATGTTCTCGGTCATAAAATGCTTTACAAAAGGTTGGTCACAGGAATCGCAAAACATAACTGGGTGTTATATGGATGGCCAACGTGGAAACAAGAGAGGACAAATCATTCTCGACGATTAAGCGTTATGTTAAGTTCAAAGTATTGCATGAACATTGGACTATAACGATTACGCATGTTAACGGTTGTACGTATTTCTGGCAATTATTGTCACATACAATATTTTGCATTGTTATGTCATTAGGCACGTGACATTTAATTAGCCTTTATTGCATTGTTTGAGATATTATTCCACAAAAAGGAATTAAGTAGCAAAGGAAATACAACGCATACCAATGCAAGTCATATACATATTGTACATGTACGCCTGACTGACTCCCACATGCGCTCCAGGTTGACTATATTACTTCTCAAACATACACACACAGTCACCAAACCTGTACGTTTACACAATGGGGAAGCTGTCCTTCAATAACTACAACTGTCATTAAACAATGCAAAAAAACAAACTTAACTTCTCAAAATGTTCATATACCCTGAAAACCCCTCGGTCACATCAAACACCCTTGTCAGAGAAATCGGCAGGTAAACAGATATACATGGAATTCAAGAGTCTAAAAATAAAGTTCCATAAACATCGGCTTGACGTGAATACAAACACAATGTTCTCTCTGCTGCATACTTTGCGGAGACCAATTTTCGACGGAAAATGATGATTGATTCTTGGTTTAATGTAAAAATGACAATTTCTGTGAAGTAGCACTCTAAATTCTGCACCAGTCCCACGCTATCACCAACACGAATTTTCAGTGGTTTCCAAAAACACAGACTCTCACTACAAACATGCATCTAGTACAAAGGGGAAGATGTTTTTACACGACCTTTGCAGATAATTGAAGGTTAAATAAAACAGTATATTATAAAATAATGAAATAAAACGGATACTTCTGTCTATAAAAAATCGCAATCTCCCCATACCCAACACTGTGAAGGTGTTTAGGGACAAAACAAAGGTATAAAACGAATAAAGATCAAACAAATGGAATATTTAAAACGTATGTAAAAAGTATTGGCATACCGCGTCAAAAAGATAAATTTTGATCCGGTTAGTCTTATCTGGTGATAGTCTCAACAGCTTTTATTTAGTTCAAGGTCTTGTATATGCTTAACGACGTTTCGAACAGAAACTGTTTTCGTGTTATGCTGTGATTGAATGTATATATTTTACGATGAAAATTAACACAATCCAATAAAATGTGTTGAACGGTAAATGGTTCATTGCACACAGACATAATGAATGTTTGATATACTATACATTTTAAGTTCAAACCGGAAAATGTCGTACAAGGCAACACATTTTAGTAAATACCAAAAAAACACGAAACGCTGTTGTATGTAAAATTCAGCGACTCTTGGGAATGGAAAGGGTTATATTCCGCACGGCCCCCTCTAGACAAACGCCTTGTTATGTACATATTGATGTGTAAAGGAAACACTGAGTTATGTGTGATAGAAACAGCGTCAACATTTGTTTATCGATTTACACAACAGAGCACCAGGTATATTAACAGTGCATTACCTGAATACTGCACAATGCTAAGTTAAATTAGTGTATTTGTGCTACATGTAGCTGAATTATGGTACATACTGGTTTTAGGTCAAGGTCGGCTTGACCTGTCGCACTAATTCTTTTCACTTTTAACATGAATGTTGACTAACGTAAACCAGTGTCAAAATATAAATCTCAAGATCCGGTATTGTGATTAGAGGACGGTGCTACCTGAACATAAACCTACGTTATACGCTTACCTGGAGCTGTATATTGTTTGTTGTTGTCGATCTGGATTGACTGAATTGGGTAATCTCTGTAGGTCTTGCAGCGTTACTAACACTGGGTCTAGTTGTATGCGAGGTTATATAGTAAATTTCACGGTATGCGAACACATTTCCCCGAACGTCATGCATGGCGTTCTGCTTCCTGGTAGTCTCAACGATACTGTTATAGCTGAAACGTGTACGCCTATACCGTACTGTGATAAAATATAACTCTAGATGCACAAATTTAAAAACAAAATCGGGAAAGCAGAACACTGTCAAAATACTGTCTGTATGAAATAACCGAGTACCTTGCTGTTATTAAAGATTGCATTTTTTGGTCATCTGACCCAAAGGGTCAGGATGACCTATTGCCATCGTGTTCCGTCCGTTCGCCGTGCCTAAGACTTTATCTTTCAAAACTCTACTCCTTAACCCTTAGGTGGATTACTTCCAAGATTGGTTTGAAGCATCATTGGGGAGGCCCCAAAAGGGGAACTTTAGTGAATATTTGCTATAAAATCCTACTCCTCCTTTACCCTTGGGTGGATTACAACTAAATCTGGTTTGAAGCATCATTGGGAGAGGGAAATAATATTTTATATAAATGAGGCTGGTCTGACCCCTGAGGCCCGAAGGGCGGGGCCCCAAAAGGGGAAATTTGGTGAATATTTGCTATAAAATCCTACTCCTCCTTTACCCTTGGGTGGATTACTTCCAAATTTGGCGTGAAACATCGTCGGGGGAGGGCAATCGTATGTTATATAAATGAGGCTGGTGTGAGCCCTGGGGCCAGAGGGGCGGGGCCCCAAATAGGGAACTTTGGTGAAATTTTGCTATAAAATCCTACTCCTCTTTTACCCTTTAGTGGATTACAGCTAAATTTGGTGCGAAACATCATTGGGGGAGGGTAATCGTATTTTATATAAATGAGGCTGGTGTGAGCGCTGGGGCCAGAGGGGCAGGACCTCAAATAGGGAACTTTGGTAAATTTTTGCTATAAAACCCTACTTCACCTTTACCCTTTGGTGGATTACTTCCAAATTTGGCGTGAAACATCGTCGGGGGAGGGCAATCGTATGTTATATAAATGAGGCTTGTGTGACCCCTGAAGCCCGAGGGGCGGGTCCCCAAAAGGGGAACTTTGGTGAATATTTGCTAGAAAATCCTACTCTTCATTGACCCTTTGGTGGATTACAACTAAATTTGGTATGAAACATCATTGGGGAGGGCAATCGTATATTACATAAATGAGGCTGGTGTGAGCCCTGGGGCCAGTTCGGCGGGGCCCCAAAAGGGGAACTTTTGCTTTAAAACCCTACTCCATCTTATCCCTTTGTTAGATTACAACCAAATTTGATGTGAAACATCATTGGGGAGGGCGATCATATTTTATATAAATGAGGCTGTCCAACCCCTAGGGCCAGAGGGGCGGGGTCCAAAAAGGGGAACTTTGATGAAATTGTGCTTTACAATCCTACTCCTCCTTAACCCTTTTGTGGATTAGTTCCAATCATGTGATACATTTGACAAGTGTGCAATCAAAGGTACAAGGTATTCACCACCACGTCGGGAAAAACAACTATAGTAAACATGACATGGGAAAACGCCAACGATGAAGTCGATATGGATGTATTCCACAAACTTTACATAATTTATGCTAGCCTGGCAGCATCTGGCAGCATACTCGCTGGCTATACTAACGATCCCTGTTTTATCTATTCAAAGCTGAAAGACAATCTGAAAAACCGTGGTACCCGCTTAGTCTGTGCGACATGTTTTGAGTAAAGGGTAGGATTTCAGAAGAAATAACAATGTATCACATCAAATAATACATTATTTCAAACGTAATATATGAGTCATATTGCATATTGTTGGCACAACTGTATGCATTTTGTAACACAAAATGGCTACCTCTATCACCTTTGCTATCTCAGGAGCTCTCTGAAATGTTTTGGAACTTCCCTTCCGTTTCAAACGCATTAGGAGATGACTTAGACATGCAAAAATTCCTTAATTGCAGGGAACCGTCATTGCTACCAAAAAAGGTACTCAAGGAAGTTTTCGTGCCAAGTAGGGTTCAAAATAGATGATTATTTTCCTAAAATAAATTGCATTTTTCATTAAATACAAAGTTTAATTAAAAAGATATTATCACTTGTCCTTTCTCATCTTACATTATTTTGCGTTTCGTATTGATAAACCTGTTCAGAAGTACAGATTTTTCACCTATCGTGCCCTACCCCTCTAGCATCATGAGCCCCTACTCCCTCTATGTATACAACATTGGAACACCATTACTCAATAATGTTCAGGAACAAATATCATCAAAATACATTTAGTCGTTAAGGACTAAAAGCGATTTAAAAGATTTACCTAAATTTTCCTTATTGGGCCCCACCCTTACGGCCCCAAGAAAGCAACATACTCCGTTTATACAAATGATATCATCTCCTTTGTTCAGTGATGCTGCAGACCAAATTTTATCAAAAAAACATTCAAGTGTTAAGGACTAGGACTCCTCGGGTCAGGTGAGCTTAAAACATATCTGAATGGCATTTATATTTCATTTACATAAAAACTATAATTAAAAAATCAGAATTTAAACTGCATCAAGCTAAACTTACAGTACAATATGAAACATTGTCATGTACACAGCGACGCCGATCCCTGCAACCACGGAGTATATCCCAAATATTACTATTATTACATAACATATCTGTGTCGATTTTCTTTGCAATTTGTCAATGAGTGATGTTGGTTCCTCCTCGGCATATAGCGTCAACAGTTTGATGACAAAAGGTATCAGAAGTGTTACAAAAACTGCTCCGAAGCATCCCGACAACGAAATCAATAGTTCAAATTCTGGGATAATTATTGTGAGTGTACCTTGAAAGGAAAAAGAAAGATATGTAAAAATTCTATTTCAATATATGAAAATTAAAAGAACATATAAGTTACGTACATTGTATCCGGATATCGCTGTTATGGTATAAAAGAGTGATGATTAGGTAGGGAAGCAACATTTTTGCCATAAGATTTGTCATTCATATCCTCTAAAAACACTTAATCTTAAATATTAAAATCACCGCGTGCAGCCTCACAATAAGCCATGCATGCAGTATTGTGAGATATGGGAAATCGGCACCAAAACGGCAAGGTGACCAACATACCTATTTTACTTAAAATGATATGCACGGTTGGAGAGAACGTTCAGTGCAATTCCCTGATACACAGCGTCATATATACATATATACTGAATTCGCTATGCATGCTAGCATTTTTTTCAAATGTATCTGTATTACATATCTGTAGATTATGATTACCGCAACTCAAAATCGCACGATAATGTCGCTTTTAAGCAGTAATATGTTTTAGGGCGAAAAATCGATGTTGGTATTGGGACAACGGCTCGGTTCCAAACCGTGCAAAGCAAATTCAGAATAGGTATTGTCGCAGTTCACGAGTGTATGCACATTCAGCAAGGGATTGTTCTGAATATCTTAGAAAGTTAAGTCACTGAAACATTCCCTCAATCCGTGCACATAATTTTACGTAATATAGATATGTTTAGAAAAAATATATCAATTAGGCTGCACAAATGAAAATGGTTACTGTTAATTTCATGCTCACTCGTTATTCAAAAACTTTTATATTCTCTATTATATCGGCATCCTTGAGACGAATCTGACATTAAGAGTGGCGATACATACTGTACACGAAGTTGTGTTTTCAACGTAGATTTGTCGATGACAAAACATTTGATAAACATATAAAATATAAACGACGAAAAGAAACAAGAGATCCCAGAGGGATCTTGGCGCCCACCATTGAATGATCTTTATAGGTTCCATGTCAGATTGATCTTTTCTCTACTTTTCCCTTCCTCTAAGTCTTACTAATCTGTGTAAATTCAGAAACAGCCCTCTAGTACTTTTCAAACAAGGGGAACCTATATATAAAAATTTAAGATTTAGCGATAATGGCTGTCTGTCGGCCATGTTGTTTTCGGATTGGTCCCAAAATGCAACACCAGGGACCAAGGGGAACCTACATATGAAATTTGAGAAAGATCCCTTCAGTACTTTCTGTAAAATAGCGATAACAAACTTCAATTGTCAAAATCCAAGATGGCTGCCTGTCAGCCAGGTTGTTTTCTGACTGGTCTCAAAATCCAATATGCATAACTAGGCACAGAGGGCAACCTACAAATGAAATTTCAGAAAGATCCCTTCAGCAATTTCTGATAAATAGCTATAACACACTTCAATTGTCAAAATCCAAGATGGCTGCCAGTCGGCCATGTTGTTTTCCTATTGGTCCCAAGATGCAACATGCAGAACAACAGACCAAGGGGAACTTACAAAAAAGTTTGAGAAAGATCCCTTCAGTACTTTCTGAGAAATAGCGATAACAAACTTAAATTGTCAAAATCCAAGATGGCTGCCTGTCGGCCATGTTGTTTTCCGATTGGTCTCAATATTTAATATGCATAACAAGGCATCGAGGGGAACCTACATAAGAAATTTGAGAAAGATCCCTTCATTGCTTTCTCAGAAATAGCGATAACAAACTTCAATTGTCAAAATCCAAGATGGCTGCCTGTCGGCCATGTTGTTTTGCTATTGGTCTCAAAATGCGATATGCATAACTAGGCACCAAGGGGAGCCTACATATGAAATTTGAGAAAGATCCCTTCAGCACTTCCTCAGAAATAGCGATAACAAACTTCAATTGTCAAAATCCAAGATGGCTGCCTGTCGGCCATGTTTGTTTTCCGATTGGTCTCAATATGTAATATGCATAACTAGGCATCGAGGGGAACCTACATATGAAATTTGAGAAAGATCCCTGCATTGTTTTCTCAGAAATAGCGATAACAAACTACAATTGTCAAAATTCAAGATGGCTGCCTGTCGTCCATATTGTTTTGCTATTGGTCTCAAAATGCGATATGCATAACTAGGCACCAAGGGGAGCCTACATATGACATTTGAGAAAGATCCCTTCAGTACTTTCTGTGAAATAGCGATAACAAACTTCAATTGTCAAAATCCAAGATGGTTGCCTGTCGGCCATGTTGTTTTCAGATTGGTCTCAAAATGCGATATGCATAACAAGGCACCAAGGGGAACCTACATATGAAATTTCAGAAAGATCCCTTCAGTACTTTCTCAGAAATAGCGATAACAAACTTCAATTGTCAAAATCCAAGATGGCTGCCTGTCGGCCATGTTGTTTTCCGATTGGTCTCAATATGTAATATGCATAACTTGGCATCGAGGGAAACCTACATATGAAATTTGAGAAAGATCCCTTCATTGTTTTCTCAGAAATAGCGATAACAAACTACAATTGTCAAAATTCAAGATGGCTGCCTGTCGGCCATGTTGTTTTGCTATTGGTCTCAAAATGCGATATGCATAACTAGGCACCAAGGGGAGCCTACATATGAAATTTGAGAAAGATCCCTTCAGCACTTCCTCAGAAATAGCGATAACAAACTTCAATTGTCAAAATCCAAGATGGCTGCCTGTCGGCCATGTTTGTTTTCCGATTGGTCTCAATATGTAATATGCATAACTAGGCATCGAGGGGAACCTACATATGAAATTTGAGAAAGATCCCTGCATTGTTTTCTCAGAAATAGCGATAACAAACTACAATTGTCAAAATTCAAGATGGCTGCCTGTCGTCCATATTGTTTTGCTATTGGTCTCAAAATGCGATATGCATAACTAGGCACCAAGGGGAGCCTACATATGACATTTGAGAAAGATCCCTTCAGTACTTTCTGTGAAATAGCGATAACAAACTTCAATTGTCAAAATCCAAGATGGTTGCCTGTCGGCCATGTTGTTTTCAGATTGGTCTCAAAATGCGATATGCATAACAAGGCACCAAGGGGAACCTACATATGAAATTTCAGAAAGATCCCTTCAGTACTTTCTCAGAAATAGCGATAACAAACTTCAATTGTCAAAATCCAAGATGGCTGCCTGTCGGCCATGTTGTTTTCCGATTGGTCTCAATATGTAATATGCATAACTTGGCATCGAGGGAAACCTACATATGAAATTTGAGAAAGATCCCTTCATTGTTTTCTCAGAAATAGCGATAACAAACTACAATTGTCAAAATTCAAGATGGCTGCCTGTCGGCCATGTTGTTTTGCTATTGGTCTCAAAATGCGATATGCATAACAAGGCACCAAGGGGAGCCTACATATGACATTTGAGAAAGATCCCTTCAGTACTTTCTGTGAAATAGCGATAACAAACTTCAATTGTCAAAATCCAAGATGGCTGCCAGTCGGCCATGTTGTTTTCCAATAGGTCTCAAAATGCGATATGCATAACTAGGCCTCGAGGGGAACCTACATATGAAATTTTAGAAAGATCCCTTCAGTACTTTCTCAGAAATAGCGATAACAAACTTCAATTGTCAAAATCCAAGATGGCTGCCTATCGGCCATGTTGTTTTCCGATAGGTCTCAAAATGCGATATGCATAACTAGGCACCAAGGGGAACCTATATATGAAATTTCAGAAAGATCCCTTCAGTACTTTCTGAGAAATAGCGATAACAAGAATTGTTTACGGACGGACGGACGGACGACGGACCACGGACGCAGGGCGATTTGAATAGCCCACCATCTGATGATGGTGGGCTAAAAATTCTGATCTGACAAAACTGAAACATTAAAACTATATATATATCTAATATTTCAATTATATATCAACAGCAATGTCCATAACTCATTCTTCTCTATCAAAGTGTCTGCCACTCTTACTGGTATACCTACAAGAAAGAATCAGCAGAATGACCCGACACATGTATTCTCCATAGTTCTGAACGAGTTCCATGCTGAATTTGTCCGTAAGATAGGCCCACATGATTTCTGCTACGACAAAAACAGTCGGCCCGATTTTAAGGTAGACGGTGAAAAAGGTAAGTATCTTCAAAGACTTGTATATCCTGAAAAAAAAATCATTAGTTGCAATTGGCAAGCATAGTCATCATTCTCGTAATTCTTTAACAGAGACTTTCGATAAAACTTAGATAGTCTTAAAACAATTCTGCTAAATTGCATATTCTCCGCTGGGATCCCATTTTATATCAATTTCACCAATGTACACTACCTTGAAACCTGTGAACTAGTATATGATTTGTAGTAATGCGGTCAGTTTTATGCAAACATTTTGATATTTTTAGTTTTAATTGTTTAACGTCTTATTAACAGCTCAGACCATTTCAGAACGGCCTCTCGTGCGTGCGGCATAGATGCATGTTGTGAGTGCGTATGCCTGTTTTGGGAGGCTGCGGTATGTTCGTGTAGTTTCCTTGTGATAGTCTGGAACTTTTGCCGATTTATAGTGCTACCTCACTGAAGCATACTGCCGAAGACGCCCATCAGAACACACCCTCCGGTCACGTTATACTGACAACGGGTTTCTTCAATAAAATTGAATTACATAATTTGTTATAAAAAACAATCTGCTTCCACCCTGCTTAATTTTGAAAACAAATGTTCTTTACACTGAAAGCCTTTTTACATAATTTTAAAACGTTCAAAACATTATTTTACTTGAGCTCTTACCATTGATCTGGCAAATTCAATATAAAATTGACTTTGGTCATTTCCCCAAATCTCAGGTATCCAAAAAAACCACAGCCAACATAAAAACTAATCGCAAACACCACAGCAAGTCCAAGCACACCATTCCAGCCGTCAAAGTGTTTCGTACTTCTCATCCTGTGCCGTACTGGTAACACCTGAATGAGGAAAACATTTCAAAATTCATTTGGCGATACTGCCACGACATCGGCCACCATTACTTAGTATTTCAATTCACATTCTTCTGTAGACATAAATGATGGGAACCTGAGATTGCCGTTTCGTATACATATCTTCCTTGTTAAGTTGTGTAATGATTTCCAAATGGAAAATTATTTACTATCTGAAACCCATCAGTCTTTACTACATGACACGACTTACCATAACAACATTTATATTTCAAGTACTGCAAAAGTGAATATATTTGCGCGTTGAAATTTTCGCTTAGTCAGCGTCAAACTGTTCGTGGTGTGGATATTTTCGCGCTGTCAGACATGTTGAAAATACATTTTCGCGCTGCGATATCATGGGGTAGGTACATTTCAGTACGAGTGATCTCCCTTGTCCTAATAGTTGGACAGGTGTCAAGGTAAGTACTTAGTATAAAACGTAAGTAGTACTTACATATTGTTATAGTGTTAGTGCGTAAACTCGGACAGTATTCGAGCAGTTAGAGGTTTGAACTTCAAGGAGACAGATAGTTCTACTAAAGGATGCTACAGCGTTGGTTGAAATCTGGCCCACCGGTTAAACCAGGATTACCGGACCCTAGTAATCCGAGAATTCCAGAAAAAAAGGTAAATTATGTGAACATTTGAATGAAATAAGTGACGTAGAGTTGAGGAAATCTCCAGTACCCGGATCACCAAAACCCCCGACTCCTCGGGCAGAAAAAGAAAGCGTGGCGATTATTTTCATTATACACCAGAACAGAAAGCAACAAGGAGCCGCAAAGCTTGGCTTTATCCCCCGCGCCCCGTATATTTATGTATACATAAATACATGTATATATCAAGCTCTAAGTAAGAATTATTAAGGAAACAGTAATTTGGTAATTTTTTTTTTAAGTTTCGTTGGTGACAGAAATAATACTGAAAATGGAAGGTCCGCAATAGCAAAAGGCACAACTAGGGCACTAGTCCGATATATACAGAAAGTTTCAAGGAGCTGCGTTGAACATTTATGGCGTTATAGCCCGGAAACAAAAGGAAACAGTAATTTGGTATTTTTGACTAAGTTTCCATGGTGACAGAAAAAATACCGAAAACGGACGGACGGACGCACGGACGGAGCCCAATTTAATATCCCCCGCAAACACGTTTCGCGGGGATAAAAATGGCTAGATACGCTAAGACAATGGACAAGTTAGAGCAGCAGCATATTTTTCCCTTGGGGGGGGGGGGGGGGGGGGGGGGGGGGGGGGGATGTCCTAAAACGCTGGATGAGGAACTTGACAATGAGGTTCGGAATTATATTAAAGACCTCAGACTTTCTGCAGTGTAATCAAAAAAAGGGGGGACGTCCTAAAACGCTAGGTGAGGAACTTGACAATGAGGTGACAAAAAACTGAAGGACGACATGAAAAAGGAGTTTCAGATTTGGTACTCGGAGCAAGTAGCCAAGCGTGTTGCTAAAAACGAAACTGTATCGGGCATTTGTCTTAAATTGTCCGTCATGCAACCCCTTCATGCAAACTGGCTGATTCGCTGCATCGAAAATTTGAAAAAAGGAATTCATGGCAAAATCCTTTACCTGCATTGGCATGCGCTGTACCCATGGACAATGTGGTGTTCTGTAGTAGATCTTCCTATTCTGTGCTCTTTACTGTACGTAGTTTGGTTTATTTTGTTTAACGTCCTATTAACAGCCAAGGTCATCCAAGGACGGCCTGCCGTGCGTGCGACATGCATGTGTGTGGTGAATGCGCATTTGTGTTCTGGGAGGCTGCGGTATGTTCGTATTATGTCTCCTTGTGATAGGCTGTAACCTTGCCGATTTATAGTGCTACCTCAATGAAGCATACTGCCGAAGACACCAAGCAGCACACCCCATCCGGTCACATTATACTGACAACGGGCGAACCAGTCGTCCCACTCCGAATATGCTGAGCGCTAAACAGGAGTAGCAACTACCATTTTTAAAGACTCTGATATTTCTCGGCCAGGGAACATGACCCAAAGCCTTCCTCGCAGGGTCGAGCGCTCAACTTAAGGCCAAAAGTGAGGCATTGTCAATGGAGACATTAGGAAGACGACAGCGTAGAACAAAGAGAAAAGAGGAGGTCCCAAATTTAGTCGCCTCCTGCAGGGCAATACTATACAGTTGATTCATCAATATGAAATTTTGTATAAATTAACGAAAAGTTTATTTGTTTTAAAATATTGCACATTTTTATATATACGTGTTTCCTTTTCTGTAGATCTATAGTGGGGAATCTCATCACTTATCACTTTTCAGATTAGTATAGTCGTCTCTCAAACACTTAACTGACCATGACAACGTATCACAGCATGGACGACATGGCACTTGAAAGCCGACACGGAACTTGCAAATTTGTTGGAAATATTCGCGTGTCAATATTTTCACGTGTTTATATGTTCGCGAAATAAGCGAAAAGTTCCACACCACGAATATTTCCACTTTTACAGAATTTGTTTTACATATTTCGCTAGTTTGATGTTGTTTAAGTACCTTTATTGAATTCATTTATTGGCCGATATGATCTTTTGTGTTAAATTTCGAATGGAAATGTTACACTGTTTTAGAAAATATCCCTTGTTTTCAAAATATGCATTATAATTATACCCATCTCTGCGCGTGTCACGTATACGTCAAGAAAAACATCCAAAACTGATTACTTGCACCACGCATGGATGCCAAATGCTATTTTCAAAGACCCTGGTGTGTCTCGGCCAGAAGACAGAACACAAAGTCTTCTTCACAAAGGCAACAGCTCAAGTAAAGGCTAAAATGAGGCACTGTCAAGGGAGCCATTAGGAAGAAGAAAGTTGTCAAGAAGACAAAAGATAAAAATTAGTCGATCATGCAATGGGGACAGATTGCAAGTTATGAAAATCGAAATGAGCATGAACATTTTGAAATATCACCCGCTTTATTTGCATTCTTTTTTTTGTGTATATTTGATGAAAATCGTGCTACACTTTTTCCAAATATCTGTTATGTAAAGCAGCCTTTCAAGCAAACCATACACATTCACCACACATACAACTTACCAGAACTATTCCGTCGAATGTAAACATTACATCATTGGCAAAAGATGTTATTGCTAAGTAATCGCTGAATTTGAATGATGGTCTGGTTTTAATATCCGGAAGATCTTGGCAGATATACTTGAAGGCTATTACAATTATCCCCAAGAGAATGATGTTCCCAACTGTCGCTAAATATGACAGTATTTTCATTCTTCGTGTCAGGTAGGCAGGCAACAGCAACACCGAAATTCCAACAATAGACAGCGCATCGTTGATATCGATGTATTGTTGAAGAAACTGTGAAAATGGGAGTTAGATCGTGTTAGAGATTATGGTTTATATCACAATAAAAAAGTCCTTCAGGAACACCCATTCATGGGACTCCGTTATAATCAAATTATCATAACATAATTCTATACTTTTATTATTTTTATCGGTTAAACATTCTCACAACGGCCAGAGCAATACGAGGACGGATACCAAGGAAACACCTACAAAAGAAAACAATAAAGAAACAGCAGTGAGAAAAAAAATATATTTAAGACAAATTACAAAAATACTAAATGTCACATTTCATGTAATCTTAGTATAATGACAAGAGTAATTATAAAAAGTAAAGCATATCTCATTGTTCTTTTTTAATTGTAAGAAGCTTGATCAAAACCTTTCAAGGACCGCAACGAAATCACTAGAACGCTGGCAAATTCTGGTGTTGTACATACGGAGAAAATTTATAAGGAGCATTGGACAATGTCTCTAGTAGGGCACCCGCCCAGTAACAATAAACGAGGACTTTAAAATGTCAGCAGAAACGCTCTTAGTTAAGAATTTTACGTCCTCACAAATACTGAATCTGAATATAGAGCCAGGGTTATTTCAAGACGTGCCAGTTTCAATCTAATTAAAATCTAGATGGTCATTCTCACTACGTTACAACAATCTAATTAAAATCTAGATGGTCATTCTCACTACGTCACATGAACAAACGTAGTGAAAATGACCATCTAGATTTTAATTAGATTGTGCCAGGTTTTGAAGGTGGAGGAAAGCTGGAGAACCTGGAAAAAAAAACACCGGCCCACAGTCAGTACCTGGCAACTGCCCCACGTAGGTTTCGAACTCGATAAAGTGTCGGGACACCTTAACCACTCGGCCATCGCGGCCCCCCTGAATATAGGTACGCAAAACGGAGTTGTACAGAGCGGACGATGATAGTCGGTTAGTTTATGCAATATGTATCATATTGATAAGGAACCCATCTACCGGCAATGAGTCAATATGTTATCATTGGGGTATTTAGTTATCGACACATGTGAACATGATACCTTGTACCGACAATTTTCGGCACTTTTATGTTCAACACACCCAAACGCAGTTTACTGGTGCTTTTAAAACACATGGACCTTAACGGTCACCGGAGATTTGAAATATTTCAGAAAATTGAATTAACCCTTTTTGGCCCGACCCATCAGTCTAAGGGGTCAGTCAGGGCCAACATGTGTATACTTTTAAGCTGTCATCCCATGCTGATAAAATGAACAATGTTAGAATGAATTCCAATAGAAAACAAACAAATGGTAGTCAAAATGATTTCCCTATATAAACTATAGTAAATTTCATTAAATTCACAATTTTGGTAAACCATCTTCAGACCATTCCATTTATGAAGAGTGTATGATTTAACCATATCTGAGAGAAGATTTTTGAAATTTCAGTCTCATTGACCCTTTTTAGCCCTACCTATCAGCCCCTGGGGGTCAGTCAGGGCCAACATGTGCATACCATCAAACTGTCCTCCTATGCTGATAATATTAACCAAGTTTAAATGAAGTCCAATAGAAATCCAACAAATAATAGTCAAAATGTAGTTTAAACTATATCCCCTCCCAAGGATCATGAAATTCACAATTTTGGTAAAGCGTCATAAAATCCTTCCATCTACGAAGACTGTTCGATTCCACCTTATATGAGAGTAAAGATTTAGTTAATTTGACCATTTTTGGCCTCGCCCGTCAGGCCCCTTGGGGTGGGGACCATATAATTCATAATTTAAGTTGACCTTTAGCCATAGAGGCTCCCTGCCAAATTTCATAGAATTTGGTTCAGTGGTTTTGGAAAAGAAATTGAAAATGTTAACTCTTTACGGACGCACGACGGACGACGGACAAAAGGCGATTGGAATAGGTCATTTGAGACATCGTCTCAGGTGACCTAAAAATAAGTCAGGTCATTCAAGTCGAAACTTAAGCTACGCATATTGCTTGATTGTTATCCCCTTCAATTTCAGAATGGTGGATACAGTTGTAATCAAGGAGGTGAAATAACTTCGTCATTCCCCTTTAATCACTCATCTCATCGCAACACACGGGCACAAGTGATGATACCGTCACTTGTCCTAGTAATGACTTCGCGGATGAGCAGTTTAGGAGGTAGTTACCCTTTTTGTCCTTTCACCGATTGATAATTCCTTTTTGTTATATTGCCTTCTTGCGCTTGTCAGAATAAACAACTCAAATATATTGATATTGCTAAATTCACCAGGAAGCGGATGTTAAATCCTCCAAAACATATAAGTTGTGTGTTAGTCCAAACACATATACTATAAAGCCAGTGAAACTCATCTTATGCTGCGTATACCGTTGATCGCCATGGACTTGCTTCCAATTCGCATGTTTGGTTTGGTATGTTTTGCTTAACAGCTAAGGTCATTTAAGGACGGCCTCCCGTGCGTGTGACATGCATGCGTGTGGTGAGTGCGAAGTTCGCATGTGCTATACGATTTTATACTGCTTCCTGCATCTGCATTGTCGAAATACACCGTCCCATATCTTACTGCTGTATTCGGCAGTAACAAAAAAAAACCAGCTGTATTTTTCATTTTTACCAAGTGCTGACAAACAACTTTAAAAAAGGCGAACATATTTGAAGCATTGTTGATATGTTTTCACTTAAAAATGGTTATTGATGGTTAAATAGTATCCGAAAAGCTCGCAACTTTCTTAACCCTCGCCAAAATACAGCTTATATTTTAAGACACTGACCATGCATTCTCTAAATACGCCAATATAATGGTTAAAACAAATATTTTAACAAGTTTCCTAAAGGATCGTATGCTGTACACGAACTCGAGAATCAACTTTCCTCGATTTTTTCCCCACATAAACCAATTGGAACATTTCTGAAAAAAGTTAGTTTTGAGGCATCGTACTTAAATGACCTTACTGATTAATTGTGTTTTAAAAGCACCAAAAAGTGTGTGGAAAATGCGCCAATAATGACATACTCTTCAATCATTACCGGTAGATTGATTCCTCATCAATATATTCGACAAATCTAAATATGACACATATTACATAAACTACCCTCCTGTCCTCGTCCGGCTTTATCAATCTCCGCTTCGCCCGGTACCTATATCCGGATTCATTCCTACACAGTGGACACTATTGTGGTATTTAGACGTTCAAATACCAAAAGAAAACGCCAATGGGATATGATATCTTAAATCCATTTCGGAACGTGAATTAAAACACATCAGAAGGTTAATAGTTTCAATTGAATTCGTAATCAATAAAAACAGGAAAGTACTTACGTCTTTTACAAACAGATTCATAGCTGAAATCAGATCTGGTAAAAGTAGGCCATAACTCATAAATATGCATAAGTCAACAGTTAATCTGAAACAAAATCATATTGTATTGTATAAACAATGTATTGACCAGAGTTTCAATATATGAATAGTTGTCGTTAGCTAACCAACTCGGAAAGAATGTGAGCTTATGTAGATTTATGTATATTCATCGATATTAGAACATGGGGCAGACATTTTATCAAAAATAATTTGTTGGACAAAACCGTCACTTAAACATTAGCAACATACATCGATCATCACTAATAACCGATCATTTCACAAGTATTTACATACGGTGTTTCCTTCCTTTTATTTCATTGAACGACACCTCGTGTCCCACCACTGGCCGCGTCGACTGTTTGCAGAGATCAAACAAATATTTATAATATATACATTGAATATGATTTTTTTTTCAAAAAGGGGTTTGTGCAAGGTATGTCAGAAACTGATAATGATCCAGTTCTTGGCATTGTGCCCATCAAGTAGAAGTTATCACTTACCTGAACTTCCCAGCATGAGGTTGTAAACAAGGAGGCCCAAACTTCATACTCATCTCCGCTACTCTCCCGATGTCGCTAAACCTCTCACCTGTTCTAAAATCGAAGTAAATTTGCACACCTTTGATTCAAAGGAATATTTATTTTTTGCTTGAAAAATGAGAATGACGATGATGATGCCTACATTATTCATAATTAATATTGAAACCAGTAAACTATCCACTGATAATGGGCACGTTGTATTGTCATAACACCGCTGATGCCCCATCCGAAGACCGTTTGGTAAATAATGAAAAGCAGGGATGACGGAGTAACTTAGGGAAGAAGGCTTTCGTGGAGTCTCTTGCCAAAGTTTTGGTAGACAACAGCTGTTTATCCTTCATCGTCATTGCTCGCATCAGACATTAAGGCTGTTTCAGCAGAGGTAAAAACAAAAGTATATATTTTGTTCTCGACAAAACCGTTACTTCAGATACCTTCCTGTATACAATATCAGTGCTTGTGGAAATATGCCGACTCGACTGTCCGGAATTAGCGGCCGTACACAAAAACCATTCTGTATAATACAATACCCATTTCACTTCCTGTCGTTTGTATCCTCTCTTAAAATATTATTGACAGATAACATTTCTCAGTATGATTCGTTCCATTTAATTCTGATTTTAATTTCAGAGACAAATGAATGTCAATGGTACAGTATTCCGATCCGGAATAACCTATCTTTACGTAAAAATATTAACTGTTGAGTTATCCGCTTTGAATGATTCGTACGAACCGGCTAGATTTGGTACGCCATATCTTGTCTCTGCTGAGAGGGTGTAAGAAGTGTACGCGCTACCATTACCCTATATACAATAATACATAAATAGTGATGCCCCTATAACGAGATTGGCACACTGTTTTTTGACAAGGATGCTGCAGGGCTCGAACTTAAAGGTAGCCCGATAGTCCTAGACTAGTAGATTTTCTACCCGGACTAGTGGTTTGAAATTCTGGTAGCCCGACTGACTAGTGGAAATCTTGTATAACTTTATTTGATAAAAATGTCGGGCTAGTAAAAATCACAGTGTCACATGCCCGACAATATTTCAATGAACAACTCACATACCTTTGTGTATTATTTATTCGTATGTTCGCTGAAAAACGATCCTCCACTTTCCATTTTCACTCGACATGTTTGCCGTGTGTATACAATAGTAAACGTCCGAGAGTTCCGAAAGCATTACGATCATAATGAAGTCCGAGGATTCCGATGTTGAGCACATGGTAATTCTTGGTCATGTTCGCGTTTGTATCGAAATAATTATTAACGGCTCATTCAGGTTCGTTTTTGACAACTCGATTTTTGACACATGGTAAAAGCGCTCGTAGTAACTGAATATGGACCGCTACATTCAACGTCTTAGGAAACGGAAAGTGGGTGATCGTAATTCTGATGATAATGAGCATGAAAGCAATAAAAAAGAGAAAAAGATCACAAACGTGAACGGAAGTTCAAAGAACAGCTGCAACAAGAATGTCCGTGGGTCAAAATTAATAGACACCTCAGGACAGTCCATGGTTTGCAAAGCCTATCCAGAGATAAATTATCGTAAGGGTGCCTTTGTTAAGGGTTGTTTTAATATGAGAATAGACACACTAACTGTTCATGCATTGACAGTTCAATGTCTGACAAACGTGGTCAAAAATTAAATCCTACTGTACAAAAGAGGGTCGATGCATTATTTTGAGTGTTTTCTGTTGCAAAGCATGGTCGACCATATTCTGCCGTTTCTCCAAATTCCACAACTTATTTATTTATTTTATTAATTTAAGTTATGATGTTATCAATACAGTTTATATCCTGATTATTATCACAACAGATTAGTTACTGCTGATCTGTTACACATGAGGACACATACATGTACAATATCATGAGGAACATGATAATAAATATGTCACAATTTAACATAGATATTCATTGTTATATTTCCAATATTTTTCGGGCTAGCAACTTTCAATTTTACTAGCCCGACTGGGCTAGTGAAATTTACATTTGGACTAGTAAAAATTTGAATGGCTAGCCTGACTGACTAGTGGTTTTGAAAATAAAGTTCTAGCCCTGAATGCTATATGCATTGTGAAATGGGTTCCTCTCCAAATAAGAGGTTAAGCGAATCTTAACCAAGCTAACATTTTAGATATATTTAGCTACCAATATATATGTATCTATTTCATGAATTCTGTTATTTTTCTAATTTTGCAGGTGGTGAAGCGTCTGTGTATCAACGTTTAAAGCGATTGATATTATACTTATGTGTTAGACTGGATGTACTTTGATAGCATACCTTTCTGTTAGACTGGAGGCACTTCCGGCTAAAACCAAAGATCCCAATTCGTTCAAAAATCCATAGAAAAGAAGACCAATACTCCCACCCTAAAACAAAGATAATCGTTTTTTTACTTACTCCATCCTAAATATATTATTCAGACAGCTCGTTCGAAACAAGGGTGTCTTTGAGGAAACTTGATACAAAACACACATATATATTGCAGTTTTTACTGTCATCGACAAGGCCGTTTTTATTTTATTTCAGCAAATTTCATTGTTATAAAACATGGATTGGACACCAGGCAAGCCTATAAAAGTCCTCTTCAAAAGAACAATATTTATACAGACTAAAAAAGTATAACAAATAAATATCACAGTCGGTGAAGTATGTATATAAAGAGAAATAGATTAATGAATGTAAGCAACAATGGTTATATCACACAAACATTCGGAGAGTAGAATGATAACATAATAATCATAATGTTTATAGAGGTTCCCCAAAGAGTGCAGATTGTTTTTCATTTTTATCCAACTCAAGTTAGTTAATTTTCTAATTTTGAAAAGACACGAGCTTTAGCGAGTACCGACACATGTTATCAGTATAATGCAATCGGGTGGGGTGTCTTGTTTGGCAGCACAAACCATGAACATACCGCTAACCTCCTAAAACACACTGTCACCACACGCATGTATCTCGTAAACAGGAGAACTTTTTTCATTTTTTTATACAGCCTATTAACAGTCAAGGTCATTTTAGCTGTGTCAGGTTTTGAAGGTGGAGGAAAGCCGGATTTCCCCGAGAAAAAACACTGACCTACGGCTAGTACATGGTCACTGCCTCGCGTGGGTTTCGAACTTGCAACCAAGAGGTAGGGGCTAGTGATAAAGTGTCGGAACACCTTAACCACTCGGCCCGCGGCCCCATCTTTCCTTAAATGACCTTAGATGTTATTGGGATGTTAAACAATTACAAGAGGCCCATGGGCCTTAACGGTCATCTGACAAACACTTACAGCAGGGACACACCCCTCAATCCAGCATTATTACCATAAATTATTTATCGCAGCCAGTTATGTTTTAGATCAAATTTGGTTTTTATCCATTTAGCTTGTCCAGGAAGAGCAGCATCATAAAGCAAAATTTTAACCAAGTTCCCATTTTTGGGGCATGCCCCTCTGTCCCAATGGGTCAGACAAGACTCATATCAATTAGGATTGCCTTTCTCCAATGATGTTTCATACTAAATATGGTTGTAATCAATTAAGGCATTAAGGAGGAATTACATTTTTAAGAAATGATTAACCTAAGCGCTTATTTGCCCCATCTTTTTTTCCCCAGGGGTCAGGCCTGTCTCATTAAAAATATGATTGCCGTCACCTTATGTTTCACATCAAATTAGGTTGTAATCCACCAAAAGGTTAGGGAGGATTAGGATTTAACAGCAAATATTCACCAAAGTTCCCCTTTTGGGGCCCTGCCCCGCAGGCCCAAGGGGTCACACTAGCCTCGTTTATATAAAATATGACCACCCTTCCCAAAGGATGTTTCACGCCATATTTCGTATTAATCCACCCAAGGGTTAGAGAGAAGTAGGATTTATAGCAAAAATTCACCAAAGTTCCCCTTTTGGGGCCCCGCCCCTCAGGCCCCAGGGGTCACACCAACTTCATTTATATAAAATGTGACCACCCTCCCCACTTGATGTTTCACACCAAATTTAGTTGTAATCCACCCAAGGGTAAAGGAGGAGTAGGATTTTATAGCAATAATCACCCAAGTTCCCTTTTTGGGGCCCCGCCCTTCTGGCCCCAGGGGTCAGACCAGCCTCATTTATATAAAATATGATTGCCCTCCCCCAATGATGCTTCAAACCAAATTTGGAAGTAATCCACCCAAGCGTTAAGGAGGAGTAGCGTTTTGAAAGAAAAAGTTTACGGACGGCGCACGGCGGACGACGACGGACGAAGCACGATGACTATAGCCAAACTAATAAGCCAAACCAATCCTTTACATTCAGTATACTGCATGCTATTTTAACCAAAAAGTACAAACATTTTTAAACTCAACTAATTTGTACTCGCCATGTTTGTCCTTAATAACCTTAATATTGATAGTATTGATCGCCGTTAAGAACTAATAACTAACTTTTCATCTGTTTGATGTTGCATGTATATATTGATTTAAGAAATAAAGATATGTAACATAACAAAATATTGCTAAGTAAACCTTTGAACAAGTCAAATGGTTTCACCCAGTTACAAATATATCTGTTAAATAATCATTTTTAATTTACAGATCACGCAGTCTTGAGTTATATTAATTACCAATATATCACTTAACTAATTTGTATTTACCATGTTTGTCCTTAATAACCTTAATATTAACAGTATTGATCGCCGTTAAGAACTAATAACTAGCTCCTCACCTGTTTGATACTATATATTGATTTATGAAATATAGATATGTAACTTAATAAAATATTGCTAAGTAAGCTTTTGAAGAAGTCAAACGGTTTCACCCAGTAAAAAATCATTTTTTAATATACAGATCACGCTATCCGGGTTATATTAATCACCAATATATCCGTTACTGTAATGAAGTATACTACCAAGTATGCATTACAGAATGGTAACATATGTTTCAAAAGGGTATATCAATACTTATATTGAGGGATCTAAACGACTGTAAATAAATAGATTAGAATTCAATATGACTGCCGTAGCATTCATCTTTCATTATACACTAGTAAAAATGTTTTCACTTATTTTAGCTCACCTGGTTTGAGAGGCCAGTGAAATTATGTCGACACCGTCGTTCGCCCGTCCGTCATCTTTGCCTAAAAATCGCTATTAGTCAGGAAGGTCTGAATCATCTTTGGATGAAAGGGAACCAATCTGGTAGGAACGGTGCATATGTCTTGCCACTGAGGAGTGGGGCCTAATAGGGGGAAACTGTGGGCCTGCCCGCTCCAGGGGGGTGAGGAGAGGGGCCGATTAGAAAGACGACGACACAATTTTAGTTATCCTTTCTTCTCTAGCATTATATTGATTTGGTCTGAAGCATCCCTTGTTGAAGGGGAACCAATTTAGTATAAACGGTGTGTCTTACCCTCAAGCCTAAGAGGCGGGGTCCAATTCTGGAAATGTATCAGAATTCTTTGTAATCCTTCTATAGGAGTTAATTAATTTGGTCCGAAGCAGCCCTTGGTAAAGAGGAACCAATTTGGTATAAACGTTGTGTCTTTCCCCAAGGGCCTGAGCCAAATAGTGGACTTTAAAATCCGGCATCTGTAGAAATTTGGAATGTTTCCCATTATTCACTGCAATATCCAGGTGATTGATACAGGTACTTTTGGCCTGTTCTTTTTTATGAGGTGTTATATTGATATATTATGACTATTGCCTTTTTGTCTTTAAGAGTCTCTTCTTATGACATGCATCGCCTGATTGACAAATAGGAGCCTTAAAAACTCTTTCTAAGAAATAAATAACTGTTATCAACTTCAACTGTCAAAACCCGAGAAATAGTTTTCCGAACAATCTTATTGCTAAACTCTGTTCATCAACTAAGGACCAAGGGAACCTATATTACATCACATTTTTGAGAAATAATGATAAAAAATAGATTGTTAAAACCAAAGATAGTTGCTCATCGGCCGTTCACACTTAGAGACACAGATGCACTAACATATGATAATCATTGGTGTACTATCTGAGAGCAATAACAAACGTCAACTGTCAGTTTTCAATATATGAACTTGTCGGCCATTTTGCTTGCCCCATGTCAGAGAATTGAATAACGATTTAAAAATTTGAAAAAAGGACAGTAATAACTATAATAATCCCCGACGAAGGACATTTTGAATGGGGAGGAACAAAAAGGGGAACTGCAATCTTGCATGTAGATAATATGTAGCATGTCTTACCCATAGACCAAGAAGCTTTACCATATACGGAAGTCCAAGAAATCCGATGCCAATATACGATGGCAGGAGAAGCATGAATCCTTGGAAATCTCTACAAATAGAAGCAACACAGCATGCACAAGACGTAATTACATCGCACGCTCTCTCACTCTCATGCAGTTCATAACATAAAGAAAGGAAGTGGAAGGAAAGGGTACAGCATAGAAAGGGGATAAGGGTGGGGGTAAAAAGATGAAATTATAACCTTTTTGAGTTAATAATATATTCAAATACAGAGTCAAAAATGTTTTTGTTAGATGGATCGGTATTGTTGTCGGAGCCATGTAATTTTTTTTACAAGATCAGGCAGAAGATTTACAAAGAGATCGGGATTGACATTTGCAGCCAATTCTTAACACGATGTTCTAAACAATTTAGTACGCAAGTTGTGATATATTGGACAAGTCAAAAGAAATGCTTTTCGTCTTGAGGGGAAACTGCAGAAGTCACAGAATTTATTTGGTGTTAATGGGTATGAAAATCTATCTTTATTCATGCGCTTAGGCTCATTCTTAGTCTTCAATGATTGATTTTCCCTTTCCAAAGACCATAAATATATAAAGAATTTGAAGCTGGAGTAGAGAGTTGTGATAGGGTTTCTAAAAAAGATTCAACTTATGATTTGTTTCGAATAAGTTCAGGGAGGTTGCTCCAGCACTTATTGTTTTTGGAAAGAATTATTTGTTTTAGAATAACCTTCTTGGAAATTGGAAAAAAGAGAGTTTCAGTTGATGAAAAGGTTACGGTGAAGAAACCCTCCGTCACTCACTGATGTTGCTCGTAGGCTAGGCCACACAAATATAGCACATTCCAACTTACTGAAGTACGAGCACGATTGTATTGATCTACTAGACAAAATCTTTACAACAGTATAACAAGTTTGGAAATACTTTTTTTTCAGAACTGCAAACAAAATTTTGAACTAAAAGCTGTTGATCTATATCCGTATCACAAGATATATTTTTATTTGAAACAACGTAAGTGTACCGATGTGTTTTTGCATTTGCATATGTTTCGGGTTATTTGTCCGTTTTACTCATATTCGTCGCCCTAATGACCTGTTAAGAATTAATACCGATAAGAGAAAAGGCCAACGTCTTATCAGGGCACTTAATATTTAATTAATATATTATGCATAGGTTATTATTGACTGATCTATATGTCGGATGTCATTAAATACCTGATACTTACGTCAACGTGTCATCGTCCCTTGTTTTTCCCTGGCTGTTCCTAGCATTATTTTGATTGTTATTTTCCACAAGTGCAGAATAATTGGGTATATTTTGGCAGCTTTCCTGTAAATCGGTGTTATTCACAGAAATGAGCTCCGTCGAGTTTGAAGACATTTCACTTTGGAATTGTCCACAACGATAACTAAGCAGCATGCATCAAACATTAGCTGAATTATCGTATTGTATATTCGATTGATGAGATTAGGTATAGTTCAGGTTACAAATATATATGCGACACCATCTGCTGGCGTTAGGTAAAACCCGGCTAGATGTGGCATGTCGTGATCAATGGTATAAATACCCAACATACACGCCCACATATAGATAGATACTGTACGGTTCTTTGTTATGGCGAAAACACAGTATAACAAGAGATCCCAGAGGGATCTTGGCGCCCACCATTGAATGATCTTCATAGGTTCCATGTCAGATTGATCTTTTCTCTACTTTTCCCTTCATTTTACTAATCTGTGCAAATTGAGACATCCCTCCAGTACTTTTCAAACAAGGGAATCCTAGTTATATAAGAAATTTGAGATTTAACGATAATGGCTGTTTGTTTTCCAGGTTGCTTTCAGGACAGACTGGTCCAAAAATGCAATACAAGGGACCAAGAGGAACCTACTTATGAAATTTGAGAAAGATCCATTCAGTACTTTGACAAATAGAGATAACAAACTTCAATTGTCAAAATCCAAGATGGCTGCCTGTCGGCCATGTTATTTTCAGATTGGTCTCAAAATGCAATATGCATAACGAGGCACCAAGGGAAACTTGCATATGAAATTTGAGAAAGATCCCTTAAAAACTTTCTCAGAAATAGTGATAACAAACTTCAATTGTCAAAATCCAAGATGGCTGCCTGTCGGCCATGTTGTTTTCAGATTGGTCTCAAAACGCAATATGCATAACTAGGCACCAAGGGAAACCTACATATGTAATTTCAGAAAGATCCATTAAGTACTTTCTCAGAAATAGTGATAACAAACTTCAATTGTCAAAATCCAAGATGGCTGCCTGTCGGCCATGTTGTTTTCCGATTGGTCTCAAAACGCAATATGCATAACTAGGCACCAAGGGGAACCTTCATATGAAATTTGAGAAAGATCCCTACAGTACTTTCTGAGAAATAGCGATAACAAGTGTTGTTTTCCGATTGGTCTCAAAACGCAATATGCATAACTAGGCACCAAGGGGAACCTTCATATGAAATTTGAGAAAGATCCCTACAGTACTTTCTGAGAAATAGCGATAACAAGAATTGTTTACGGACGGAGGGACGGACGGACGGACGACGGACCACGGACGCAGCGCGATTTGAATAGCCCACCATCTGAAGATGGTGGGCTAAAAAACACGAGTATAAATATAACAAGACGATTTGTTTAGATGTTACGGCCCATCGACAGCAATGGTCATTTAGGGCCAAAACAAAATACTATTAATTTATTTCATTTGAGTTTAAAAACAGATAAAAACATTTTAAAAAAGGTTCGTATTGTTCGTATTCGTCTATAACGAATATATTATGTGAACTTTGTGATGTATCTATAACTTCAAAGAGAGTAAGGTAAAATGACATCAAAGTCTATTGAATAGAACGATTTCTATCAAATATCTAAATAGTGCTTTCGAATCCACGGAATTGAAAAGAGCTTCCAAATCCGGGACTCGGAAAGTATTAAGTAGAATGTACTTGAGATCGGAAAATTCTATTACAATATGCTCTACTGTGAATTGTGTGCCACATGCATGCTATATTGGTGGATCTTCTCGTTTTAAAAGGAACGAATGCGTAGGATATGTGTGCCCCGTACGGAGCTGAGAGAGGACTCCTCTCTACGATCTGTCCGACTTGAAATTGATGTTTTAAATTTCTGATGTACTTTTAAAAGTTTGTTGCTGGTCTCGCTTGACCAGCTTTGCTGCCATTTACTTCGAATGGCAGTATATGGTATTTTGATATTATGTCTCTTGCAGATTTAAAGCATGTTTTGCTTGCCGGTCAACAAGTTCATTGCCTTCAGTTCCGACATGGTTAGGAATCCAAATGTTATTTTGCATTTTTTAAGATATGAGATATTCGAAAGACAGGGTTGTTGTACGAGTGTATTTTTAGGATCTCGTAATTGTAAGCTCTGACAGACAGACAGAGAGTCGGAACAAATGATTGTCTTTTGATTGAGGTCGATACATGGTTTGTGCACTGATTTCGTTCTCTGTTTAAATTTGTTTTCTTTGGTCGATAGATCAATGTTTTGACCTCTTCAATATGCTACAATTGTATATTGTCATTGCCGACGCTGATTTCACCGACAACATGTCATATCCAGTACACTGGCAGTGTCGTAAAATCTGGTTTCACTGTATAGTTCAAACAATGACGAATGTTTAGGAGTTCCAAATTGTGGACTTTATCTTAACACAGTTCAGTATACAGCCAGTAGACGATTTCTATGTCCCAGATGTCTCATCTAGACACCATTCCCGTCTTCTCTTTTGACCAACGAATCTCCTAAATCTGCGCCGTTTGATTTCCATTTGATTACCATATCTAGTACCACTACAGCCCGGAACAGGATTACAGCTTCCTGCATTACATACCAGAAATTAATGATGTATTGCAAATATAAACAAGAGATCCCAGAGGGATCTTGGCGCCCACCATTGAATGATCTTCATAGGTTCCATGTCAGATTGATCTTTTCTCTACTTTTCCCTTCATTTTACTAATCTGTGCAAATCGAGACATCCCTCCAGTACTTTTCAAACAAGGGAATCCTAGCTATATAAGAAAGTTGAGATTTAACGATAATGGCTGTTTGTTTGCCAAATTGTTTTCAGGAAAGACTGGTCCAAAAATGCAATACAAGGAACCAAGGGGAACCTACTTATGAAATTTGAGAAAGATCCATTCAGTACTTTGAGAAATAGAGATAACAAACTTCAATTGTCAAAATCCAAGATGGCGGTCTGTCGGCCATGTTGTTTTCCGATTGGTCTCAAAATGCAATATGCATAACTAGGCACCAAGGGAAACCTTCATATGAAATTTAAGAAAGATCCCTTCAGCACTTTCTCAGAAATAGCGATAACAATCTTCAATTGTCAAAATCCAAGATGGCTGCCTGTCGGCCATGTTGTTTTCCGATTGATCTCAAAACGCAATATGCATAACTAGGCACCAAGGGGGCCTACATATGAAATTTGAGAAAGATCCCGTCAGTACTTTCTCAGAAATAGCGATAACAAACTTCAATTGTCAAAATCCAAGATGGCTGCCTGTCGGCCATGTTGTTTTCCGATTGGTCTCAAAACACAATATGCATAACTAGGCACCAAGGGAAACCTACATATGAAATTTGAGAAAGATCCCTTCAGTACTTTCTCAGAAATAGCGATAACAAACTTCAATTATCAAAATCCAAGATGGCTGCCTGTCGGTCATGTTGTTTTCCGATTGGTCTCAAAAGGCAATATGCATAACAAGGCACCAAGGGGAACCTACATATGAAATTTGAGAATGATCCCTTCAGGACTTTCTCAGAAATAGCGATAACAAACTTCAATTGTCAAAATCCAAGATGGCTGACTGTCGGCCATGTTGCTTTCCGATTGGTCTCAAAACGCTATATGCATAACTAGGCACCTAAGGGGAACCTTCATATGAAATTTGAGAAAGATCCCTTCAGTACTTTCTCAGAAATAGCGATAACAAATTCAACTGTCAAAATCCAAGATGGCTGCCTGTCGGCCATATTGTTTTCCGATTAGTCTCAAATCGCAATATGCATAACTAGGCACCAAGGGAAACCTACATATGAAATTTGAGAAAGATCCCTTCAGTACTTTCTCAGAAATAGCGATAACAAACTTCAATTGTCAAAATCCAAGATGGCTGCCTGTCGGCCATGTTGTTATCCGATTGGTCTCAAAATGCAATATGCATAACTAGGCACCAAGGGGAACCTTCATATGAAATTTGAGAAAGATCCCTCCAGTACTTTCTCAGAAATAGCGATAACAAACTTCAACAGTCAAAATCCAAGATGGCTGCCTGTCGGCCATGTTGTTTTTCGATTGGTCTCAAAACGCAATATGCATAACTAGGGACCAAGGGGAACCTACATATGAAATTTGAGAAAGATCCCTTCAGTACTTTCTGAGAAATAGTGATAACAAGAATTGTTTACGGACGGAGGGACGGACGGACGGACGGAGGGACGGAGGGACGGACGGACCACGGACCACGGACGCAGGGCGATTTGAATAGCCCACCATCTGATGATGGTGGGCTAAAAATAACAAAAGAATTTACAAGCAAAGTTTCCATATCTTTATGCACACTCCATGTATAACGTTTTCTCAATATATTAGCAATAAGCCCGTGATCATTGATAGCGTGAGAATACATCAAGTACATCACTCATGTCAATCTAATTATAATCTAGATGGTTATTTTCACTACGTTAAATGAACATCTGACAACATCCCATACGGGGTCACGTTCTGCTGACCTTTGAGATATGTATTTCACTTTCAGGGCGAATCGTCAATTTGTCGATGTCATCGAAGCAAACCATTTCGTCACTGTATGCATCTGAAGCAAATCATTTCGGTACAGCATGTATATACATTTTGTACATGTAGCTATATGATTTCTGGGACAAATGACTTGAAACAAATTGACAGACTATGCAAGCTATGAACTCTAGTCATGGTAATTCGGACAAATAAAATTCCAAAATTCTGGAAGTAGTCATTTGATTTGTTAATCCAAAAGGTCACCCTGACGTGACCCCCTATGGGATGTTGTTAGATGTTCATGTAACGTAGTGAGACTGACCATCTATATTTTAATTAGATTGGACGTAAGAATTGTACCTGCTGCCCCCATTGCATGATCGTAGGAGGCGACTAAATTTGGGATGTTATCTCTTGTCTTCTTTCTGTACAACTTTCTTCATCCTAGTGTTTCCCTTTAAAATGCCCCACTTTTGGCCTTTAGTTGACCGTTCGCCGCTGTGAGGAAGACTTTGGGTTCTGTCCCCTAACCGAGACATACCAGAGTCTTTAAAAATGGTAGTTGCTACTCCTGGTTAGCGCTCAGCATATTTGGAATGGGACGACTGGTTCGCCAGTTGTCAGTATAATGTGAGCGGGTGGGGTGTCCTGCTGGTTGTCTTCGGCAGTACTATAAATCGGCAAAAGTTCCGGCCTATCACAAGGAGACTTAATGGCAATTGGGTGAAACTCGACTCTTTTCCATCCATGTTTAATGAAATTAATAGACTTGATCCAGATTTTAGTAACATTCAGTCTACGCCACAGCTTAAAAGGCTACTAAATAAAAGTCAATTTATAAAGTCTGAATCAACTGTTTTCAAATTTTGTGGAAATCGAGACATAAATATTATTCTATGCCAGTTAAGAAATAATGCTAGTAATTTAAACTATGATCGTTTCAAAGATCATTTAATTGAATCTCCAATGTGTGAATGCAACCAATCTTTTGAAACTGCATTACATTATTTTTCAGAATGTAACAAATATGATAATATCCGCCAGATTCTCCAACAAAAGTTAAATCATTATTCTCATAATCATCTATGTATAAATGTCCTTTTACATGGTTGTAATAATTGTAATATATTATCACATAATATCAAGCTATATATCGCAATCAAATAGATTTCATTAATATTAACAATTATGTTATTAAATAATAATAATATATATATTTTTACATTGCTAAGCTATATATATATTACCATCAATTCCTAGATTGAATTATGCTATCCACTTAGGCAACCCCATGTTGCACTTTACTTAAATGATATAGCAGTACACAGTATACTTGGATTATCCACCTGTTAATCACATAATTCCAGTTTTGTTAAATGTTGGATAAATTAAATTTAATTACAGCACTTATGGAATATCTACTGGATGGATATGGTTTTGGGCAGATTTGACACTTGTTATTAATATGTTTTCTTTTCTTGCTTTTATTTTTTCTCTATCTCTTTTGTGTTTTTTTTTCTTTTTTTCTTTTTTTATGATATAACCATCAAAATGAAGTAAGTCCTTTCAATCGGATTAAGAAATTATCAAATTATTTGCAAGAGTTGGTGTAACCCTATTTCAAAAATAAATATCTATTTGTTGAAATTGGCTCTTGATCCTCATCAGTGGATGGCCAGTGTGTTATGCATATGGACTGTGTGGCCTGTATCTGTTGAGGGGATAAATTCAAAATCACCAAATATTTATGCTTAACAGTATACTTATATTAATATAAATATTTTATTGCCTTCTATTATTCACTGATAATATAATAAACCAGTATTTAAAATTAAGCACCCTTAGTAAAATGGTTACTCTCCTAAACAACATTAAATAAGTCTATCAACCTCAAGGAGTTACTTCCCCTTAATTCAATTTTTAATATATCAATGTGTACATATACACTATATTTGTCTGTATTTCTTACCACCTGTTGTTTCTAAGGAGAAGACTTAGATAGGCTATGCCTGATGTCTAATCCTATTGACTTTCCATCCATGTCAATACAATTTGTTGAAATTGACAAAAACTCGACTAGTGATTCTAAATCAATTGTTTATAATTCGAATGCATTTCTACACACAGGTGTCAACTGTGTGTTTCAACTAAATAGCTGTAGCATTTTGACCGTTATCTGTTAAAGTATTTGCTGTTCTATTAGATTATGTGACATTGTTTGCCTCATTGTCGGTTTACAATATATATATTGTTGATTTTAAATACTGTTCTCGGTTTTTTAACCAATTACATGTTTAGGTTATTAAGCATTGGCTGTTTTCATTTTAACAAATTTTATTGACATTTGATGGTATTAGTCAAAAGGACAAAATAACAGGCCCAAGCCTTTAACAATTCTCTCCTACAGTTGCAAGTGGATCGTATAAACATAAAAAGATATATAAATTTAATATGAAATCAAAAAAAAATACATGTATAACTAACATTTAAGGGAGGTAACCCAAACATACACATTCACATTCATACACTTTGATTATACACAATGTATATACATGTATACATAGTGGAGTATCCTGCTGGGTTTCTTCGGCTGTATGGTTCAGAGAGGTAGCACGATACATCGACAAATGTTCCAGATTACCACCATGGGACTTAACACGAACATACCACAGCCTCGTAAAACACACACACGCACTCACCTCACGCATGAGTCTGAGGACGAATATGTTCCTCTACTCCTGCTTAGCGCTCAGCATATTCGGAGTCAGACGACTGGTTCGCCCGTTGTCAGTATAATGTGACCGGATGGGGTGTCCTGCTGGGCGTCTTCGGCAGTATGCTTCAGTGAGGTAGCACTATAAATCGGCAAATGTTCCGGCCTATCACAAGGAGACTTAACACGAATATACCGCAGCCTCCCAAAACACACATGCGCACTCACCACACACACGCAGGGCAATATACGCGAACGCGAACAACGAAAAGTGCTTTACCTTCTTATGAAAATGTCAAACATCGTCTAAATTATTAAAGTAGTTAACAAATTGGCACTTCGTTAATTAGTGCCAGTTCCTATCACCGCTGAATAACTACGCAAATAAATAGATGAATGTGCAGCATTTTCTCCAGTTTCTTAATCCGATGAACAAGTGTATCACGGTTATTTGAACAGAAATTTAAAGGGCGATCTGGCCATATTTACCGACCAAGTGTTAATGAAGTCGTCGGTGCCGGTCACTTGACCATGCGAATGCACGACGACCAAAGAAAACATCCGGATAATGATATTTGATCCCAAACGTTGAAATTCGGTTGTGAAAACACAGAAATCGTGAGGAAATCGTTTATTGATGTATTCATTTAAAAATAATATGTTTTGTTCGGTTCAAATGTAAGTGCAAAATTAACCATCACGCGTGTATCACACAGCTAAACAGGAGACCCATGAGCCTTAACGGTCTTCGGAGTTTTTACATATTTTAGCATATTTGGCCTCTGTGAACTTAAATGAAGGTCAATGTTATCCATTTGAACAAATTTGGTTTGGTTTGGTTTCATTTGTTAAACGTCCTATTAACAGCTAAGGTCATTTAAGGACGGCCTCCCGTGTGTGCGATGAGTGTGTTTTTACCCCACTATCATCATGGTTGGCTATTCCAATCGCCCTGCGTCCGTGGTCCGTCCGTAAACAATTCTTGTTATCGCTATTTCTCAAAAAGAACCTAAAGGATTTTTCTGAAATTTCATATGTAGATTTTTCTTGGTCCCTAGTTATGCATATTTTATTTTGGGACCAGTCGGAAAACAACATGGCCGACATGCAGCCATCTTGGATTTTGACAATTGAATTTTGTTATCGCCATTTCTCAGAAAGTACTGAATGGATTTAATGAATTCATTTCAATAGAGTTGGTCTTCTTAAACTTGTTAACCAATTTGTAAATGGTTTTACGGCATATTTTGACATTTTCACCTTAATTACATCGGTATTTCGTAAAAAATTTTGGTCTGATTAAGGCCTCTCAGATGGAGAGCTATAATCCTTTCCTTCAAGTCAGGAGATACTCTTACTGTTCTGATGTCAGAACATTAATTTAACCAGGTACTGCTCGTATTTTTTAACGATACATTAAAATATATAAACCTATATAAAATATATACATTATGTTTATTTTATAATAACTTTCCTGAACTGAGTACATATATGTAGTTATATTTTCCTTTCATGTAGAGATGTCCTAGGCTCGGTTATAATCGGTTAAGCCCCATCAATCAATCAATCAATCAATCAATTTCATGTAGAGAATGTCTTATTAAATAACACATAATTCATTAAACACTGTAAATTTTCAATATTAATAATCAATAACATAATGATACATTATCTAAACTTCCTTTAAAATCATGATATATGTACAGAAATAAATATTGAAATAATAATTTTCAATTCCTTAATAAAATGAAATACAATTTAATTACATTTTAATAAAATATAAAATAATAAGCAATAAACTTTCATAGAAACCTGATTATAGCATAAATTGTATAAATGTCTTTTATGGATCTTTATAAAATATAAATTTAACATGTAGGCATTATTAACAGAACAGAAGTAATTTGTAAAAATCTATTTATTTATATATAAATCATATCAAAAGCATCAAAGTATTAATACATGTATATATGATATAGTCTGATTATAGACCCTTGGCAACCACGGTGTCTTATAGGACTCCAGGTAGACTCGGAGTCCACTCCAAGTTTACCTGGAGTCCAAACAGAGTGCACTCCAAGTCCAAATGGAATGCACTTGGATGTAACCTTTAGTCTACACTCAACTGTAGTGCTACCTCACTGAAGCATACTGGTGAAGACAACCAGCAGCACTCCCCAACCGTTCACATTATACTGACAAAGGGCAAAGCAGTCTACCCATTCCTAATATGCTAAGCAGGAGACCTTGAATGAAGGTCAAGGTCATCCATTTAAAAAAACACTTGACAATCTAATTAAATCTAGATTCTCACTCTCACTTCTCACTCCGTTACATGAACATCAAACAACATCCCATAAGGGGTCTCGTCAGGGTGATATTTTGGATAAGCCAATCAAATGACTACTTCCAGAATCTTGGAAGTGAATTTTATTTGTCCGAATTAGCATGACTAGAGTGCATAGCTTGCATAATCTGTCAATTTGATTTAAGTCATTTCGTCCCACAAAGCATATAGGTACAATTGTATATCATTTTGTGCTGAAATGGTTTGCTTCAGATGCATGGTGTGACGAAATGGCTTGCTTCGATAACATCGACAAATTGACCTAGAAGTGAAATACACATATCTCAAAGGTCATCAGAACGTGAACCATTATGGGATGATTTAAATTAGATTGCAAACTTGGTAGCCCTTCATCCAAGCATGCAACATACCTAACATTGGGTCTCTGGGCCTTTTGGTTATCAAGAGGAAAATATTTTATATTTGACCCCCGTGACCTTTGATTGAAGGTCAAGGTCATCCATTTTAACAAACCCCTTTATCCCAGCATGCAACATACTCAATATCAGGTCTCTGTTGGTAATTGAGAAGTGGAAAATGTAAATTGTTTACGACGGACGACGCCGGACAAAAGGCGATCGCAATAGGTCAACTGAGAATTCGTCTCAGGTGACCTAAATAGTGTGCCTTAAAATTAATTGGAATATTTTTTGTCTTTAGGATTATTTGAACGCCTCATTTGCAGCAAATTATACTATTGACTATACAAGATCATTAGACAACATGCGGCATTATTTTATTACCTTCTATGCATATTGCACTTTGGGACCGACAGGCAGCCATCTTGACTTTTGAAAATTGCAGATTTCACCCGTTATATTGTGTTATATAGAGGTTACACAACGAGTGGTTGTTGTATATGATATTTCTTTTATTCTCGTTAGTTATTTATAAAAGTTACAAAAACACGAGCTTTAACTTAAAATGAATTACCATCAACAACAATTACGAATTTGTGTGACCTGTTTTATGTCAACGTGTGTTCTTTTCACAATATCAGGTGTGGTGTAAGGCAATCTTATTAAAATCAAGATGGTCATTATCACTACGTTACATGAACATCTAACAACATCCCATAACGTAGTGAGAATGACCATCTAGATTTTAATTACATTGGGTGTAAGGATATGACCTGATTCAGAATGCCGCTAATTAATATGCAAAACTGACAAATTCGGAAATGTATGAAAATATTACAATTTATTACAAATCACAAAATTATAAGGTTTATTCTTTCAAAGCAACGCTTCGATAAAAATCAATATTTTCAAGAATATAACAAAACTATTCAAAAAACTTCTTATGCGTTATCATTTCCAGGACATCGTGAAGCGGCCATGAAGTGATAGCCAATCAAATTGCACTGAACCACGTGATTAAAACATAATCCCGGTCAAAGGTCACCGTGTCAACCAATCAAAGCGCATTTAGACCCACCTATTGTGGTAGAAATAGTTAGTGAATGTTTTGAAGGAAGTGTGAAAAAGTGGAAAAGAAAACGCATGTGGGTTAATGTTGCGTCCCGTTTTGTTGCTCATTAGTGTATTCATGTAAAATATACATTGTTGTACATTGTTGCAACTTGTACATTCCAATGACGTCACATTGTTTACAGATCCCGCGTTGTGTCTGCACTGCCTGACACGAAGGCTTCACTGTGTTTTTTAATGTTTTTGTTAGTTTTCTGATAATTCAATTGATCAGGTATGATTAAACAACCCCAATCAATATGAGGTGTGATTGTAATTTTAAGTTTAAACCGCATGTTGCGAAAAATACTTCAACTTTCACTTTGTCAGTGCATTCGTGATCGCAGCTTCGATCGGCTGTCATGGCAACGACGAGGACGGTGGTTTCATCACAGTGACGAATTTACAAACTTGCATGTGTACAACCGAAAACTTCTAACTATACCTTATGTCTTTGGAAATCATCTGTAAATAATTAATTGAATTAATTACGATCCATTGCATTCGTTTATTAACGTTTGTTCGTTTCTATATGCCGATTTCGATACTTAAAACATTGAAGAGTTCCAATATTGGAGAATGAACATTAACACTTGCTCTATGAATCGTCCTAGAGCACCCGACTACCCTAAATCAATACTTATGAAATAGGTACGAGCGTGAAGGTAATTGTATGAGAGCAACGAAAAGTGCTGTACATTCTTACGAAAACGACAAACATCGTCAAAATTACTTAAAAAGTAGTCAATTAATCGGCATTTCTTCAATTAACACCAGTTTATAACGCCGTTATGTAACCATACTTGAATAAATAGAAGAATGTACAGCACTTTTTCTCGGTTTCTTAGCACGATGAATAAGTGTATCATATTTGTTTGTACGACAAAATACGTTGGTCGGGTGCTCTGGCCATATTTACCGACAAAGTGTTAATGTAGTCCTTCGTGCCGGTCACGTGACCACGCGAGAACACGAGGAACGACGAAAACATCCCGATAAAGACGTTGGACACCTAACATTAAAATCCGATCAAAAAACAAACAGAACTAACCGGAAAAACATTAAATATTGAATTTATATTAAAACATGTTTTTTGTTCTTTTTAATTATAAATGCAACATTAACCCACATGCGAAGAAAATATTAGTCTTCCATTTCACCGATATGTATCGTTAAACAGTGGGCGCCAAGATCCCTCTGGGATCTCTTGTTAAAATTGTCTAGTTTTATATTTGCTGGTAGGTCTACAACAGATAATCTGTAGAATAAATGGACAAAGACAGTTTTGATTGACTTTATCCCCATTCGAGTTCGTCTACAATAACAACTAATGATTTAAAGGAAAATGGCTACAAATGGAAAGTAAATCCTTTAAAACAAGGAATTTTACCTTAGAGTATCTAAATTATTGTGTGTACAATACCAGTTACCGCTAAACGATTCACTGAAAAATTCCACTTTGAATGAGGATTGATATTAATTTTTTCTTTGTAAACAAGTTGGCTTACATTAAAATGCTAATTACCGATTGCCCTGTATTAATGTGATTGCGAATTTGAGCTTAGGCATACTGATCTTACAGTACAATATGATAAAGAGCTGTATACAGAGCGACGCTGAATCCTGCAATCATGGAGTATATCCCGAATATTAATAATATTACGAAACACATTATTGATACTTTTCTTTTCAATTTCTTAACGAGTAACGATGGTTCCTCCTCGGCATACAGTGTCAGTAACGTGATGACCATAGGAACAACAAGTGTTAGATAAACTGGGCCAAAACATCCCGTCAATGAAATAAGCAGTTCCAATTCTGGGACCAAAATTGTGAATGCACCTGCAAAATGAATAATAAACCAATAGGTACGATATCATTTTTAATCAACCTGACTTAGGGCATGGCACAGCGCGTCAAGTTTTCCTTTAAATCGCTATAAATCGTAAAGGAATGGATGAGTTTTGACCAAACTCGTCAGAGAAGCAGTTGTATTTTGTTTTCGTCCAACGTCTTATCAACAGCTATTATCATTTCAGGACGGACTCCGCTCTATGCGAGATGAATGCGCGTTTCAGCTTAATCCTAGCATCGGAATATGAGAGGTTTGAAACGTGAAAAGCTTACGAAGGGCGAACGGCAGACGGTGGAAGACGATGGACAAAGTACGATGACTATATGTCATACTGACCTGAAATTGTATCTATCCATTACAAACATGATCTGATGTATTTTGTTCTTTGAAATATAGTTATGTTGATGCCTGTTTTACACTTTCAAATTGTCTACCTCTAATTAATTGGTATACATACAAGACACAATAAGCAGAATGACTCGACAGAAGTATTCTCCGTAATTCTGAATGAGTTCCATGCTAAATCTGTCCTTTACATATCCCCACACCAGTTCTGTTACGATGAAAACCGTCGTCCCGATCGTTAAGTACAAGGTGAGAAAGGAAAGGATCTTCAAAGATTTGTATATCCTGAAAAGATAATGAGTGACGACTCAGCATACTCCAACAGTTCTAACAATGTTGTTTCTTCTGATGGCGTATTTATAAAGGGCATTCCTTCGTTCGAACGGCAGATATAATAATTTCCCATAAAGAACGATTTAAGTTTTTTTCACACTTATAAACCACTCATCGATACATTTGTTCGTGACATCAAAGTTGGTTCCGATCCCTTGGCTATACATTTAACCAAAATTAGTCGATGATGCACTTGCCTAATTAATAAATTACGTAACTAAATTACTAAACTAAGAACACAGTTTGTCACAAAACGGATAAAAAATTACTATAGACTTTAACGAAATTGGAAAGTTTGAACCATAAACTTAATACCGAAATACTAAACCAGAAAATATACCGCTCATAACATTCATATTTTGTGGAAAAAATGAATGTCTTCCCTTTTCATTCCGTCCAATATTATTTAGCTTTCAGAGAGCTTTATGGCTTACACTTATCCTGTTCAAAGATCCAAACTTTAACATTTGTGCAAAGTGTTGATTTTTGGCTTAGATGTGTGTCACCCCAATGACTTGCTGAACGATAGTGGACAAAACACACCACCCTGTTACGTTCTAAACTTAAATGAGTAACGCCGACCTGTGAAGGCTTGGTCCTTCAATGACCACCGCTGATGATTTTAATTAGGACGTTAAATACGATATACAACATGTGACACGATAGTAACTTAAAACATCTTGCAACAATATTCCCCATATACACCAATCCCATTGTTCTTCTCAGACTATCACAAGGAGACAGCACGAACCAACTATAACGAATATTTAACCTCACGTGAGTAAGTTACAAAAATTGCGTTGAGCATGGATTTCACAATTTCTATTGACAGAAACAGTGACTTCAATTTTGCAGATTCTGGAAATACAAACACGTGAAATTAGATAATCAATTAAATAGGTAGAGCGACGACGTCGAAAATTCATTGCTTGTAACAACTGTGTAGGAATGAATCCGGATATAGGTACCAGGCGAAGCGGAGTTGGACAGAGCGGACGAGGATAGGAGGTTAGGTAATGCAATATTGATCATGTTTAAAGTTGTTGTATATAGTTGATACTCTGCAGACATTTATAAGGAATCCATCTACCGGCAATGAGTCATGAGTTTGTCATTATTGGCGTATTTAGTTATCGGCACATGTAAACATGCCATCTTGTGCCGACAAATATCGGCACTGGTAACTCCAACACAACTAAACGCAGCTTTATGGTGCTTTTAAAACAAATAATAAGTCAGGTTATTCAATTATTATGCCTGGGAACTTAATATTTACAGAAATGTTGTAATTGGTTTGTGTGGAAAATAATCAAGGGAAAGCTCGTACAAGAGATGATGGTTGTTATTAAGTGTATGAAGTTTCAACATGACATCGGTAGAGCGAGGACGTCGTTTGGTGACGTACATGTACGAGACTATCCCTATTATTTTCCCTCGTCACGAAGGGATAATAACAATAGAACCAATTGGCCTGTATCGCTCACTTTGTGCAACATAAACTTTGAAGATGATCTACTACGTCATTTCAGCAGATACTATACTGCGTATCTCTTTATCATACGAGTAGGCTAGGTTTATTCATGTCCTTCATTCCAGCATATTATTGGTCTAATATCGGGTGTCGGATCGTTGTTTAAAGATTGAAGCGTACTTGACCCCAGTCATCCATGCATGATACATGCCCAATTTCAGGTCCCTGTGCTTTGTTATTGAGAAGTCATTTAATTGTTTAGCTTATTTGACCCATGTGACTTTGTAGATTAGAGTCATTCATTTGAACAAACTTCGTAGCCTTTATAGTGTTGGTGGGCCGTTCAACATTTTAACTTACTGACCAACATCGTAGCCCTTCACCGCAGCATGCTACAGGTTCAATATCAAGTCCCTGCACCTCTTGGTTATTTTGAGGTCGTTGAAAGATTTTAGCCTGTTTGGCCCCAATGACTTTGAATGTCGGTAAAGGTTGTTCATTTGAACAGAAAACTCGAGAACACTTTATGATTTAGTTAGTTACACATATATCAATGAAATGCATGGTTTAGCCTCGTTTATGGATTTTAAAAAGTTAGTCTCGTTTGTGCATTTGAAAAGGCATAAAGAGCATAACTATTAAAAAAAGGAAACAAAACTTAAACACCACTTTCCTATTGTACGGATCTGAAAGCTCTTTTCAGTCTGCTATACATTCAGTTGATAAATATTCAGGACTAAAAACCAAACATTGGGAAAACAAATGCCATATTGATTGGGTAGTAAAATATATATAAAAAAAACTGTTCTGATGTTAACACCAATTTGATTGAGGGTTTAATAACAGTTCTAGGAATTACTTTCTGTTCCAATAATAATATAAATGATATCACTGAATGCAATTCTGATGATAAAAGAAATTAGATCAATAGTTTTTTTTACAAATTGGTCAAAACGACCTACAGGTCGAATAATAGTCATTAATTAAATCTTTTGTTATATCGAAACAAGTTTGTTTGTACGTCTCCGCACCACGGCATAAACCCACTTTGCCCCGATTAACAACTTACCATTGATCGTGTGGCAGATTCAATATATAATTCACTTGGGTCATTTCTCCAAATTTTAGGTACCCAAAAAATCCACAACCAACATGAAAACTTGTAACAAACACGAGAGCAAGTCCAAGCACACCATTCCAGCCGTCAAAATGCTTCTTACTCTTCATTCTTTCCCGTATTGGTAAAACCTGCAAGGAAGGGAAACGTATTTAGACGCGTTTTTTTCATTTGATAATAACTGATCAAGACATGGACAGCCATCAGTTCACGAATTTTCCTAGAAGTGTTCAGTCATACAAACTAATTAAAATAAAGATTTCATTCTCGTTCATGTAACGTACAGGTAGGGCATAAGAATTGTACCTGCTGCCCCCATTGCATGATCGTAAGAGGCGACTAAACTTGGGATCTTATCTTTTCTCTTCTTTCTAAACAACTATCTTCTCCCTAATGTCTCCCTTGACAATGCCTCACTTTTGGCCTTTAGTTGAGCGTTCACCGCTGTGAGGAAGGCTTTGGGTTCTGTCCCCTGGCCGAGACATACCACAGTCTTTAAAATGGTAGTTGCTGCTCCTGCTTAGCGCTCAGCAAATTAGGAGTGGGACGACTGGTTCGCCCGTTGTCAGTATAATGTGACCGGGTGGGGTGTGATGCTGGGTGTCTTCGGCAGTGTGCTTCAGTGAGGTAGCACTCTAAATCGGCAAAAGATCCGGCCTATCACAAGGAGACTTAACACGAACATACCGCAGCCTCCCAAAACACGCATACACACTCATCACACGCATACATGTCGCACGCACGGGAGGCCGTCCTTAAATGACCTTAGCTGTTAATAGGACGTTAAACAAAATAAACCAAACCAAACCAAACCATCATGTAACGTAGTGAGAATGACCATCTAGATTTTAATTAGATTGTCGGTCATATGAAGCTTAAGAGTGTAAGGTACTGTTAATTATATGAATTCATTGCCGAGGAAGTTGTCTGATGATTCACGATAAAAAAGCTAATAGAACATTGAAATGGTTTGTGTTTAACATTGATTACCATGAAGTCTCAATTTAGCATTCACGTTTTTGTATTCATGGGTGGGATTGGTGGTATTCTTTGTTATTTTCTTACCAAAGTTATTCCACCGTAGGAAAACATTACATCATTGGCGAAAGATGTAACGGATAGAAAATCGACGAGTTTGCCCGCTGGTCGTGTTTTGGTATCCGGAAGATCTTGGAAGATGTACTGGAATGATATTATCATTATCCCGAAGAGAGTGATGTTCCCAATTGTTGCTAAATATGACAGCACCTTCATTCTCCGTGTCATAAAGATGGGAAATAGTAACCCAGAAATTCCAATTATAGACAGCGCATCATTTATATCGACGTATTGCTGCAGGAACTGTGAAAACAGAGTAAGGCATTATATTGGTATTATGTCAGTGGCCTAATCATCTCTGGACATCAAAGGAAACTACTGTTTGTTCCCACTGTTACCACCTCGGAACAGCTAGGGGATATTATATTTCTCTGAAATCACACTGTTCATCAACAGCAATGGCCATTTCAGGACGATCTCCAATGAGTGTTTAACGTAACATAATGGTGCATCCCTTTTATGTGAAATGCAGGCATCTAGCGGGTGTGCGCGTGTTTTGGGATTTTGTCTTTGATATATTGCGACGCTGATGTCGACTTTATAGTGCTTCTTTTATGTCGCATGCACGGGAGGCCGGCCTTAAATGACCTTAGCTGTTAATAGGACGTTAAACAAAATAAACCAAACCAAATACTTCAATGAAACTGCCCACCTGGTCACATTATACTGACTACCAGTCGTCCTACTCCTAAAACACTACCAATTTTATAGAATCCACAATGTCTCTGCCAGTGGACGGATTCCGAAGACTTCTCTAAGCCTAAGTCCAAACGCGAGAGTGTCAAGTAGGAGGAAATTGTTTTTGACATAAGAGAAAATATAAGATTTCACATTAACTTGCACTCAGAATTCATGCAATAAGAGCATCAAGCACAACTAATGCTTTTTAGCACGATTCTAACGCTGTAGCTACATATGTCACTTCATCGAAGGGAAAAGTTTTTTTTTTTTATTGATTTCGTAACCATTAATTAACTAGGCGTCTACTTACGTCTTTTAAAAACAGATTCATAGCGGCAATCAGATCAGGCATAAATAGACTATTAGCTATAATTATGCTCAAGTCGACAGAAAATCTGAAAATAACAAACAAATAAGTCACTTACACGAGTTAATATGTATATATATATTCATCACAATATATATCACGACAGGAAATTAAAATCTTTACCTTTGGATCAGCAATACATAATACATATGAATACATTGTGCTAATAGTATAGATATATAATATCAATTACGTAGGAGGACAACTTATGACTCTTGCCCTGACCGGGCCTCGAACTCACGATCTACAGCACTTAATTGCCTAACCAGAAATACCCGCATCTCATACCGCTGCGCCACACCGACGCTCTTACAAAAAAGAACGTTTTGGTGCAGTGATGGTCGGCCGGATACCCGGACATGATCATAATGACATGTCAATTTGATGATCTGAATATCTGTATCGCAATGTACATGTATATACATACATGGATGCGAATTGTACATGTAGGGTGTGGTCGTTATACAAGACACAACAGCCGTAGATTCTTCCAGATATAATTTATTCGACGTACAGGAAACCAGGCGTCCCAGGCCCAAGGTAGTAGATGTCTGACAATGGTCTCGCAACCATGCAAGTATCTCTTTATCATAAGCACGTCCGGACTGGTGAAAGTGCCGGCGCCGAGTCATAGTTAGGCGGAAAATAGGAGGGAAAACCAGTTGGGGTGTGATGGGAAAAACGCGTGCTAAGTCATACAGTCCGTCTGTCAACGGTCAGTCGGACGCTTTCACATTCCAACGTGTGACCACTACTCACGTATCTCGCTCACACAACACATACACGTAGGGTGTTATACCACAGGTATAACCCTGGTCTACACATACACCCCCCCCCCCCCCCCCCCCCCCCCCCCCCCCCCCCCCCCCCACCCCACCCCTTAATTTGAATATGTCCCATATTCAACATTACGGAGCATGTATTTTATAATATTAATAAACATGCAGATACATATAATATAATATAAAATTTGATGATGATGAGATTAAGTTTTGTTCAGGAATGAACAAACCAGCACAATGTTCACAGGCTGAAAAGGCGAATTATAACATCAGTATGTATATAAACATAAGGTACACCTGCAATGAAAATAGAAAACAAAGTTAACATCACAGGAAATCTGAAAAGTCAACCTGAATAAAATTACGCACCTGTAAACGAACTATAAACATATAAATAAGTACAGTTTGTAATTTTCCAGACTGTCACTCGATAAAATAATCCTTATTGAACATGAATAGGAATGGCCATATACCACCTACTTATAGTAAATAATAACAGTCTAATACTAATTAATAGTCTCATCCTCTGTCTGAGCTCGAACACAGGGTCAAACCCCTATATTCAATAACTGGGGGAATATCCCTCAGTTAAACAGTAAATAGTGTATAAAAAATAATGCAACCTTATAAATAACACTTATTTTTTTAAAATGTCGTACATTCACACAATATGACCAGGAATCTATGCATATTTACAGTTAATACAGCTAAACCCTCAAAATCTTGTCTTACTACAAGATTGCTGGAATATTGTAAATTCCAGGGTTATTCATTACTTAGTAGTGACTTAGTCATGTCATCCCAAACTTTAAAACAGAGGTTAATTAAAATGATTCATCAAATGATTTGAGAACCAATTGCGACGTGGTCCAGACTCGTCCAGACTCCGTATCTATCCGGAGGATTTCGTGCTCTACTGGAACGTCGGATCTCAGTGTCATGAGATGATGGAGTATTTGGGCAAATCTCAACTGGGTTTTCAGGCAGAATGTTACCCTCTTCGGGTTTCGGGTCAGGGGCAGATAACACCTCAGTGTCGTCAACAGGGGGAGACAACTCTTGTATTGATGGACTCTCATCGGATTTTGGGTCAATGGCAGATAACTCACCAGGGTCATCATCAGGGGAAGATAACTCATGTAACGATGGACTTAATGGTGGTGACAGTGTAGAACTCCTGACCGGTCCAGGGGCCCCAAGGGTAACTACCCTCTTGGATGTCCTCCTTTGAGGAATGACATACCATCCACTGTCCGTGCTCGACCCGTCGGTCTCCTCCGAGCTGGAACTTGACTCAACCCGAGTCTTAACCCTACTGACCTTATTCGGACAAACCCTGCGGTTGTCCCCAGCATCACTTTGCTGTAGGTCCGTTGGAATTGCTGTAAATAGCAGCAACATGTTCCGGTGGAGCGTTCGCACGACACCAACACCATCTTCCCTCTGCACTTTATAGACCGGAAGCCCATCTACTTCCGCTGCCACTATTTTGTAAGGAGCTTGCTCCCACTTATCGGCAAGTTTTTGTCTACCTTTCAGTCCAACTTTCCTGACTAAAACCCTACCTTTCAGTCCAACTTTCCTGACTAAAACCCTATCTCCCACACAGAGTTTCGACTCGCGTATCCGAGCGTCGTAAGCGGCTTTATTTTGCTCAGCCTGCTTCCCAGAAACTCGTGCCGCTGATTTGTAGGCATACTCCAGCCTCTGTCTCGGCCGTTGGGCATAAGAGTCCCGATTACTATTCTGATCACACCCAGGCTCACCAATTCCCAGGAATGCGTCAACGGATAACCGTGGATGCCACCCAAACATTAAATAGTGGGGAGAGTACCCAGTTGCGTCACTTTTTGTAGCATTGTATGCCTGTACTAAGGGAGAGACATAACTCTTCCAGTCAGACTTTTGTTCAGACTCTAAAGTGGCTAGCATTTTAAGGAGTGTTTGGTTAAATCGCTCTGCTGAGCCATTGCCCATGGGGTGATAGGGTGTGGTGCGAACCTTTTTCACTCCAGCGATTTTACAAAGTTCCCTGATGACCTTGCTACAGAAGTTCCTGCCCTGGTCAGACAGCAACTTCTCAGGGAAACTGTAATGCACTATAAAATGTTCATACAGTGCTTTTGCTGTCGTTGTGGCTAATTGATTACGACAGGGTATTGCATGTGCGAAACGAGTAAAGTGGTCAGTGATTACTAAAATATTTTCATAACCACCCTTTGACCTCTCCAAACTCAGGAAATCTACGCACAGCAACTCCAATGGCCTAGTGGATTCAATGGGAACCAACCCAGCCACTGGTTTCACAGGGGTTTTCCTCCTTATGCATCTGCCACAGTGTTCAACTTTGGCACTAATATCACCTTCGAGGCCTGGCCAATAAAACCTTCGCCTGGCTAGCCATAGGGTCTTTTCTTTACCCTGGTGACCTACCTCATCGTGGACACCTCTCAGTGCTTGGGCTCTGTAAGCATCGGGCAACAGCAACTGATTCACTTGCTCACCATCTACAGTAGCGGTTCTGTACAAAACACCCTTCAGGAAGGAGATACGCCCTTTCTCCCTAAGGTACCTTCGCACCTCAGGAGGCTCATTCTTCAGCTCCACTCCCCCAGGGAAACGCTTCCTACTGTAGAGGTGAATAAGTCTACCAATTACTGGATCCCTACTCTGTTCTAATGCCCAATCCACATTGCCAAACTCGGTCGGACGGTCCCCAGCCTCATCTCCGGCCGAAAGAGAGGTGGGACCCGGCGTCACCGAGTCAACAAGTGGCACTGATGCGGTGGCAGCCTGGCAAATTGTCTTGACCGTGTCGGCAGAAACCTGTGGGCAACGGGACAACCCATCAGCATCACAGTTGTTTTTCCCAGGCCTATATGATATAGTAAAATCATAGCTAGCCAAGGCGGCTATCCAGCGCTGACCTGTAGCGTCTAACTTAGCCTTGGTGAGGACATAAGTTAATGGGTTATTATCAGTTATCACCTGAAATTTGGTACCATAGAGGTAGTCATGGTGTTTATCGGTGACTGCCCATTTTAACGCTAGAAACTCCAACTTGTGAGCTGGATAGTTTCTTTCACTGGACCGAAGCCCCCTACTAGCATACGCTATGACTCTTGGTCGACCTTCCTGTTCTTGATAGAGAATACTACCCAGACCGTCGCCACGGGCATCGGTGTGAACTACAAATGGTTTGGAATAATCTGCATATCCCAGAATCGGAGGACTAACAAGCATCTCTTTGACAGTGTCAAAGGCACTCTGTTGCCGATCACCCCATTTCCACTTTGCAGGTGCCACCTTCCGTTTACTACCAACCTTGGTTTTGTTAGGAGGACCATGTCCCCGCAACAACGCGTTGAGTGGTTCAACTATCTTTGAGTAGTCTTTAATGAACCGTCGGTAGTAACCGGTGAACCCGAGGAACTGTCGAAGCTCCTTCAAACTCTTGGGTTCAGGCCAGTCTCTGACTGCTTTAGTTTTTTCTGGGTCAGTACCGATACCCTGCTCTGAAACCATGTGACCAAGATATGTGACTGAGGGTTTAAACAGTTCACACTTGGAAGGCTTCAGTTTAAGATTATGCTCCTCAAGCTTACCAAACACAGCCTGCAACCTTTTCATGTGCTCCTAAAATGTTCTAGCAAAAATGAGGACATCATCAATGAAAACTAAACACTCCCGGAGATGTAAATCCCCCATACACTTCTCCATCAACCGTTGGAATGTGGCTGGAGCATTTGTTAATCCGAAACCCATACGGTTACATTCGTAAAACCCTAAATTACCTACGGTGAAGGCTGTGTATGGCTTTGACTCTTCCTCCATTTCCACCTGCCAATAACCTGAGCGAAGGTCAAGCTTGGAAAAGAACTTTGAGCCATTGAGGGTATCTATTATGTCATCAAAGCTCGGGAGACTGTAAGCATCCTTCCGAGTTCTATTGTTGAGCATTCTGTAATCGATACAGAATCTCAGAGAGCCATCTTTTTTCCTAACGAGTACTATGTTAGAAGAAAATGGAGAATCTGACTCTCTAATGACTCCTATGTCAAGCATGTCCTTAACATGTTGCCGTACCTCCTCAAACATTCCAGGAGGGATACGCCTATATGGTTGTTTGAATGGTTTCTCCTCCATCAGCTCTATTTTATGCTTAACAATATCTGCGTTACCTAAATCTGAAGCATCTTTTGAGAAGATGTGACTCCATTTAGTCAACATTTCCCTAACAGTAGCTAATTGTTCTTGGGATAATGTGCTGGGATCAATGTGTACCCCCAACTCCTCAGGACTTGACTTTGTTGGTAACCTAACTACACTTGAAGCTAAATCATCTACAACCTTGACCTCCTGAACCTGGCAGAACTCTGTCCTAGGCCTTATCAACACAGGCTTTGCAGTCAAATTACAAACTTGAACACGTACCCTTACCACATTTGACTGTTGATTACACTTAACTACCCTAGGACTCACTGCAAACCCAGCTTCTCCACTGTCTAAGTTTTCTGTCACAACTTCACTAATCCCCTGTCCTATATCTCTAACTATCCCATCAACCATGCAGGAACCATAAGGTTGCACTGTTACTGTCTTCTTACTTAAGGACTTGACATAGAACTTGTTACACTCTATACTATTCATGGCCACCTTCCACTCCTGGGGTACCTTTTCAAAATCTGTTTCACTTGAAATAGCTTTACATGGTCTAATAATATTTGTACCTATGATCACTGGACACCGTTCATTGTATTCAGTATCTGGCACTATCAACACAGGCACTGGTATCTCAACATTACCTAGAAATGGAATTTGAACCCAAGTTTCAATGTAGCCAAGATAATTCAACCTAGTACCGTCAGCAACTGTCACCTCTAGACCTAACTTGTCCAAACCTAACAATTCTGGCCTATTTCTCAACTGCAGATATCGGTTCTTAGACAAAGTTGTAATCATAGATCCACTATCAATCAACCCAGTCATTTCCTCACCATGCAAAACTACACAGTTTTCATTCCTTTCCCCTACCATCCTATGCAGAACTGGTTGGCCTTTATCTAAACCTTTGAGGGTCTCCGCATGGCCAGCTGCAGAACCCTTTAGGCGTTTGGGTCTTTGCGCCCCACCTATCCTTAGCCTTTTGACCTTGACCTTAGCCTTTCTGACCTTGACCTTTCTGACTTTGACCTTGGCCATTATACCCTTTCCTACTACGGTTGTCATCATTCTGGTATCTATTGCTATTAGAATAACGTGGTTTGTTCACCTGCAAGCTATTCAACTTTTCCATAACCTTAGAAAACTGATCACTAACCTTCTCGTCTAACTTCTCCAGTTTTCTATCAAACTTTTCCTCCAACTCCTCTAAAGTATGAGGTTGACCTACCCTCTCGTCCTGAATAGCATGCTGGCTCGCTTTCTTACTATTACCACTTGCAGCCTTAACTCCACTACTGATGTTTATCTCACTCTCCACTATCCTAATCTCCTTTAATAGCCGATTGTAATCTAGTATAGTGTCAAACTTATGCCTTGTCTGGCTTTTCAGCTTTTCACATGCCAAGGACGACCAAAATTTCCTACGCAAAAGGTCATTCTTTGAATAACTATCCAAATGTCCCTGTTCAACAGCAACTTGCAGCATACAGTCTAGCCTACAGCCAAACTCAGTTGCTGACTCACCTGACTTTTGATATGAGTTAAAAAAAACTCTTGCATTATCATGTCTTTGGTGCGAACATCACCATAGAGGATGTCAAATTTGTTCAATATCTCGAGGACACTGTTGGTTATCAATCCCCATTAAAGCTAACCTGGCACCGCCCCTTAAAGATCTCCGAATGGCCTGCCCCAGAGTACTCTGCGATAACAAAGGGTCATCGGACAGATACTGAACCTCATATCTCCACTCTCTATACGTAACCTCGTTCTTATGAGGACTCGGGTCACCTGAGAACTGAGAGATTTTGGGGGTGTTACTGCCATGGGGTTTTGCTAATGACTCCTCAAATCCAAAATTACATTCATGTTTCGGGGTGCTTACTTTTCTATAACTATCATGGGTACCAGCTTCCTCCCCCTCCTGCAGAGGAGTGATCTTAAACTTACCAGAAGCTGTAAGTTTCTGTATCATAGCACATTTCTCTTAAGTCAACGACATGGTTACTAAAATGTATCTATAGGCAGCGCAGCAACTATTGACACAATATATGTGTGATAGGGCAGTCCCAACCGACACGCAAGTCAAAGCTGACTACACTGCATATATACACACTTATGTTCACAATACTAATAAAAAAAACATAAATGTATACACCTACAAAACATGTACCTATAAAATCAAAATGTAGCTTTAAACCTCCAGAATACACAGCAAGAATCTCTTGAGCCAACACCTAGCTAGTATAGAACCTGGATGAACTCCGTCCTTATACAGACCAAAATTGATGCTAACCCTGGCCTTACTCTGGGTTTTTGAATTTCGATACCTGAGAACATCTACTCTAAAACTAGGGGATTTCACTGAACATTCATTATTTAAAGTATGAAAATATGTGTTTAAATTCTTCAACCTAGTATCTAAAATCAAGATCTTGTTCAGAAAATATCTGGGGATTAGGGTGCCCCTTTACCCTATTCCATTCCACAATCGAATATGGGGGAATTTCAAGCAAATATGAGTTTGACAGTATGGTAATGTTTTACAAACTGCACATATTTATCAATATAGCAAATTGACTTGAACCGATGATCTTATCGCTATTCCAACATCGGCGATCACATTTCATAACGATAAATCGAGTCACTGACCTGAATTTTCCGGCGTGAGGTTGTAAACAAGGAGGTCCCAATTTCATACTCATCTCCGCTGCTCTTCCGATATCACTAAACCTCTCACCTGTTCTGAAGTCAATACAAAATGGCAAACCATTTTCTCAATGGTATATGATCAAACTATTCACCACAATCCTCATACAGTATACAGGGGTTAGATTAGATTGTGTGATATTTAGCGATTCAACGTCAAAGTTGAAGGGCGTTTAAATTGGGGATTATCGTTAAAAATGTGTTAGGATGATCTTGCTTTCATAAATGAGCCAATACAGGAGGAAGAGAATGCAAATTTATTTTAAAAGGTTGATTATAAGATCAATACATTATCAAAAAATAAGACAATGAAATAGCCCAGAACAGTTACTATACCGTCTATAGTTGGTTTGTGTGGTGTTATATAGACATGACTGTGTTAATGTGTGTTTGGTTTCATTAGTTTAATGTCTTATCAACAGCTAAGGTCATTTAAGGACGGACGCCCGTGCGTGTAGTGAGTGCGAATGTGTGTTTTTGGAGGCTGTGGTATGTGTTAGTGTTTATTTCACCACCATGTCGATCAAACAGTCTGCAATGTCAATGTATGGTAAATTTAACAAGTTTAATGATAAAATGATTCAAAACTAGTCGCTAAAATAACCCGCTATACAGTAATAAACGAGTCAATGTGAGCACTTGTAACTGACGTTTCCGTTAGATGATTCGTAAAAAAGTTTGGACTGTCAACTCTGAATACACAGGATCAAGGGGCCGCCGTGGCAGAGTGGTTAAGGTGTCCCAACACTTTCTCACAAGCCCTCGACCTCTGAGTTGCAGTTGCCAGGTACTGACCGTAGGCCGGTGGTTTTTCTCAGGATACGCCGGCTTTCCGCCACCTCCAAAACCTGGCACGTCCTTAAATGACCCTGGCTGTTAATAAGACGTTAAGGCTACTTTTGTCCTAGGATGGCAGAACAAATAGTGGTGCATCAAGCGCAGACAAAAACATGTATAAACTGGATTTTGTGAAGGCCACATGTGTTTTGTGTACCAATATTCCTCTAAAAATAAGTCAATCACAATCGAATTGAAATCTAGAAGTTCATTTTCACTACGTGGCATGAACATAATGAGACTGACCATTTAGATTTTAACTAGATTGATTTAATCATAGTTATATACTCTTAGTAGACCCTCGAAAAGACACCATTGTACATCTAACAACACATTGTAAAGTATAGTTCATGTATCGTTCATGCTGTAAAGTGCCTATATCTTAAGTTTATAAACCGATGTATAGTATACCTTTCTGGTAAACGGGAGGTAGTTCCTGTTAACATCAAAGCTGCGATTTCGTTCAAAGCTCCAAATAAAAGAAGTCCAGCACTTCCATACTAAGAATGGAAAAGGTGTTATTAACTCATATCATCATAACGATGGTGTATACTGGAATTTTCCTCTCCTGGACCCAGTTTCACTAAAGGTCGTAAATCTACACGTAGACGTTCACGTGCAGATTTACGACCCTTAGTGAAACTGGGTCCTATATCTCAGCGTCTGACCTACCTTGTCTGGAGAGGACTCTTCCTAAACTAATAAGCAGATTTTGATGAAACTTTATACATGTATATCACATCAGCTATATGTTACTGTTAATGTTGGTATTATTTCTTTTCAATCTGATTAAAATAATCCGTTTAAGTCAACGTTTTCTCCAGAATAATTAATATATTGTCAATAGAGAATGCGTAGTGTTGTATTGTATTGTTTTACGGCCCATCGACAATTTGAGTCATTCAGGGCCAAATACAAAATAAGAAGGTCGTTCACAGAAAGAAAAGGTATCAAACTAAAATGTTAAAATGTATCAAGTTTGGTCTGGTTTGGTTTATTTTGTTTAACGTCCTATTAACAGCTAAGGTCATTTAAGGACGGCCTCCCGTGCGTGCGACATGTATGCGTCAATTCCATGCGCCATTCCACCTGGTTGCATTTTGCTGATAACTGGAGAAACAGTCGCCCCACTCATAATATGCTGAGCTCTAAGCAGGACATGTAAAATGATAAAGATGCATTATAGCACCTGGCCAGCACAAAAACCAGGACGTGATACAGAAGTGTAGTGCTAGTTGATATGAACACGATGTATAACTTACCCACAGGCCAAGAAGTTTGACCATATATGGGAGTCCAAGAAATCCAATTCCAATATACGATGGTAGGAGTAGCATAAATCCTTGAAAATCTCTAAAATTAAAAGAAAATGTTAAACAAATCTTCCGTCATTTATGTCAAAATGCATACTTTAATTGAAGTTGTATTTCACCATTTGCCTAAAATATGTATCTAAGCATATCTTAATGAAAGCTGTATTTCCCCATTTGCCTTAATTATGTGTCTAAGCATATTTTAATTATACCCCCGCAACGAAGTTAGGGGGGTATACTGGAATCAGGTTGTCTGTCCGTCCGTCTGTCTGTAGACGCATTTTGTCCGGACAACTCCTCCTAAACCGATGGGCCGATTCCAATGAAACTTCACACACATATTAATGATCATGTGTAGATGTGCATGCCACTTTTTTTCAAAATTATGGTTGCTATGGCAACTGGTCACTATAACAAGGTTTTCTGATAAGAACCGTCACTTTAAGATTGTCCGGACAACTCCTCCTAAACCGAAGGGCCGATTTCAATGAAACTTCACACAAATATAGAGGACCATGTGTAGATGTGCATGCCGCTTTCTTTTTCTCAAAATTATGGTTGCTATGGCAACTGGTCACTATAAACAGGTTTTGTGATAAGAACCATTTGTCCGGACAACTCCTCCTAAACCGAAGGGCCGATTTAAATGAAATTCCACAAAAATATAGAGGACCATGTGTAGATGTGCATGCCACTTTCTTTTTCTCAAAATTATGGTTGCTATGGCAACTTGTCACTATAAACAGGTTTTCCGATAAGAACCATTAATTTAAGTTTGTCCGGACAACACCTCCTAAACCGAAGGGCCCATTTCAATGAAACTTCACACAAATATAGTTTGGTTTGGTTTGGTTTATTTTGTTTAACGTCCTATTGACAGCTAAGGTCATTTAAGGACGGCCTCCCGTGCGTGCGACATGCATGCGTGTGTTGAGTGCGTATGTGTGTTGTGGGAGGCTGCGGTATTTTCGTGTTAAGTCTCCCTGAGATAGGCCGGAACTTTTGCCGATTTATAGTGCTACCTCACTGGAGCATACTGCCGAAGACACCCAGCAGCACACCCCACCCGGTCACATTATACTGACAACGGGTGAACCAGTCGTCCATCTCCTGATATGCTGAGCGCTAAGCAGGAGTAGCAACTACCATTTTTAAAGACTCTGGTATGTCTCGGCCAGGGGATAGAGCTCAAAGCCTTCCTCACAGGGGCGAACGCTCAACAAAAGGCCAAAAGTGAGACATTGTCAAGGGAGACATTAGGAAGAAGAAAGTTGTTCAGAAAGAAGAGAAAAGATAAGATCCCAAATTTAGTCGTCTCTTACGATCATGCAATGGGGGCAGCAGGTACAATTCTTACGCCCTACCTGCAGGGCAGACACAAATATAGAGGAGCATGTGTAGATGTGCATCTCACTTTCTTTTTCTCAAAATTATAACAGTTCCAATTAACCATTGACTCGTGTAGATTGCGGGGGTATTAGTCAGCCATCCTGGCGACAGTTCTAGTTAAAGAATATTATTATTAAAGGTTTATATGTGAATATCAAAGAAAATTAGTGGAGTAAATAATATCATTCCAGAAGTAGAACATCAGACGTGCACACGTGGACTTCGACGCACGTGGAGAGAACAGTCAATATTGTAATGGCCTCAGCTTACAAACAATCAAACTAAGGTTTTAATATTCATTCTAACTTCTTAATATCCTGGACATGTATAACATAAACTCGTAAGTAAGATGTGACAATGAACGACAATAAACCAGTAGTCAGAGGTCAAATTTAAGCTTCTGAATCAGTTGATCATGTATACGTATGCATGTGTTGTGCAAACTCGCTCCACTGATACAATATGACACGGTCCTTAATCATGTTTTACTTACGTCAACATATCCTTGTCCTTCATCCTGTCTTCCTGGCTGTTACTGTCATCATTTGGGTCGATATTTTCCTGCATTGAACAGTAATTGAGTACACTCTGTTGACTTTCTTGTAATTCCGTCCTGTTGAGAGAAACGAGCTCCGTCGAATCTGAAGGCATCTCCGCTCTTGGTTTACAAAATCGACGTCTGAACAATTTGCATCAGACATGCAGACTGAATCTTCAGTCAACGTGTGTATCTTGAATGATAAAAGACTGTTAATATTCTAGACAATATAAAAAAGCACTATGACATCACGCTCTACTTAGGATGTTACAGCAGTTAGATTTATAGACGTTAGGGCTTTTTATACCGTTTTCGCGAATTTGTTTGAGTATGAAGATACTGACTAGATCCTTTTTGTTTGTTTTTTATCTGCTTGACTCACCGTTGTTTTGCCCTAGTGACCTTTCCTGTGTTGAAGGCCACCTAAGAGCAGTATAATATACTCGCAGCAACGCAGGTGGTCTGCGTTTAAAAAGTGAAAATTTTGACGAGGCCGATAAATACATTTTACACTTTGTCGGCTTCCTATCCTAAAAAAAAGTCCATCTGGAAACAGTTTCATGTGTTTTTTAAGATGGTGACAATGCCGGCCATCTTGGAATACAGCACTTCAAACTTTACCAGAATAGTCTGCCGTGGCAAAGTTTGAACTGACCCCAACTGGTGGAACTTAAGAAAATTTGTGATAGTTTATAAAAATTATGGATGTGCAGTCATGTTACAAAAATGGCCACCGTGGACTGTCAAGCCGAAAAATAACACATTTTCGACTACCATGCAAAGTGGGCCATGAGAAAAAGATGTAAAGATCTACCTTCATTTTAACACCTGGGATCATCAATCTTTTACATCCGTCCTCATATGACCCTGGCTGTTTTAAATGTCATACCCATAACCTCGAAACAGAAGTAATTTAAAATGTGTTTTTCAAGTTAGCGACCGTCTTGTAATATAATTAAAATCTAGATTCTCACTCCGTTACATGAACATCTAACAACATCCCATTAGGGGTCACGTCAGGGTGACCTTTTGGATTAGCCAATCAAATGACTACTACCAAAATCGTGGAAATGAATTTTATATGTCGTCCTTAAATGACCTTAGCTGTTAATAGGATGTTAAATAAAATAAACCAAACCGATTAAGCATTACTAGAGTGCATAGCTTGCATAATTTGTCAATTTGTTTCAAGTCATTTTGAACCACAAATCATATAGCTATATACATTTTGTGTCGAAATGGTTTGCTTCAGATGCATGCTGTAACTAAATCGTTTGCTTCGATAACATCGACAAATTGACCTTAAATACAACATATTTCATCAGAACGTGACTCCTTATGGAATGTTGTTCGATGTTCATGTAACTGAGTTAAAGTGAACATCTTTATTTTAATTAGATTGGGAATGCGGACCAATCAAAATAATAACAATGCTTAGTCAACACTATATCAGAATCATCCATGCCACAATTGTACTAAATACCACTGAGGAAACCTGAAAAGAACTTATGTTTAAATAGGTGTTGTGTTGTTCACGGAAACAATGATTGTGCAATCACATTACTAAATTGCTGTTGTGGATGCCATGTTATGTTTTGATTGGGCGGAAAAATAACCGTTTGGTAGTTTCATTTTAAGTTTCTTAAAAAAATCTAAATTGTCGATGGGTCGTAACACAACACAAAATAGATAAATTACAACCATACCTATTGGCAGCTTGTTGGCATAAATGAAACTGGGGAATAAAATGTGTTTTTAGCTCACCTGCCCGAACGGCAAGTGAGATTATGCGGTGACGCGTTGTCAGTCGTCCGGCCGTCGTCAACTTTTCCATTTAAACGACTTCTATCTCAATAACCAAGAGTCGCAGTGAGTTGATATTGGGTATGTAGCATGCTTGGGTGAAGGGCTACCAAGTTTGTTCAAATGAATGACCTTGACCTCTATTCAAGGTCAACGGGATCGAAAAGGATGAAATCTTCAAACGATTTCTCAATAACCAAGAGGCCCAGGGACTGGATATTGATTCTGTAACATGCTGGGGTGAAGGGCTACCAAGTGTGTCTGGTTATTGAGAACAAGTTGTTTAAATGAAAATTCACGCACGACAACGGACGAAACATGACTGTAGGTCATCCTAACTCTTTGGGTCAGATGACCTAAAAACGAAGCATTGATACACTCACGATCAGTTTAAAATAAAAAGTGGCTATGGTTAGTCAAATTTTGTGATAAAGACCAATAACTTTCAGATAGTTTTTGTATATACTAACAGACTCGAACAGAATCTTCAGACTTGCCATGCTGTTGTAAAAACTCTTGAAAGTTGTAGATCAACGCAATCCAATAGAAAATGTTTAATGGTAAATGGTTCATTGCACACGATGCACTGAGGCTGGTCCTCGCGCTTCAATAAGTAATACGTTATAAACGCATAATTGCACCAACACAAATCAAAACGATATCTACAATACAGCTAACACAGCCATAATGTTATGACGAAAACATTACAATAATAATTACGCACTGGAATATGGTCATGCAGGTATTACGTAATTTTGTATTTCATTACGTCTAATATTGCCGAACCAGCCTCAAAATAATTCAATCTAATTGGATTGCAATAATTATCTGCAAGAGGTAGTTTTCTGTAACAGTAAAATATGTCTAAACCTTCTATTTGCGTTTAAGTTTACCAGACATAGGTGAGCGTGTGGCTAACCCGTGTAGACGTATCCCAGGTGTGTCTTCACACAGACGACCCAGTTACCTGTACACGTGCGTTGCCATTGAGATCGGACAGAAGTATTCGGACAAATGGCTAATCTTAAGCGCCGTCGACTACCGTGAGGCGCACAAAAAACCGGATAAAATCTTAATAGGTTACTTGTTCGCTTATTACCGTACACCAGCGGGAAGGTGACGTCACTGTTGACGTCATCTACGTCACTAAACGTACGTGACATCTGCTGATGTTTTCTGACAGTCTGCTAAAGAAAGATGGGTCGGCGAAGTGTTGAACTGACGGTTGGTGAAAAGGAAGCTATCATCAAATTGATTAAGGCAGGAACCAAGCAATCAGTGGTTGCGGATGTTTTAAGTGTCTCGAAATCTACCATTTCAGATGTTTGGAAACGTTATGTAACCCGTGGAACAGTTGTTAATAACCCTCGATGCGGAAGGACGCCATTTCTGGACGAACGTGAGAAGCGTCGCGTTATTCTTTGTGTCCGGAAAAACAGAAGAAATTCTTTAGCCGAAATAACCAGCAAAGTAAATAATTCTAGGACCATTGTAAATGATGCTCCGGTTAGTTCCAAAACTATTGACAGGTTTTTAAAGTCTGAGGGCTACGCTAGACGAATTACAAAGAAAACTATGGTCGTTCGAGAGGTTAACCTGAGGAAAAGAGTATCTTTTTGTTACGAAAAAAGAAATTTGACAGTGGATAATTATTGGAAAGGTGTTATATTTTCCGATGAGAGCCAGATTGTTGTTGGTAATGACAACAGGATTTTTGTATGGCGAAAAAAGGACGAGGGGTACCGCCCGGATTGTGTCTGTCCCAGGTCACAAAGGAAACTTTCGGTGATGATTTGGGGGTGCATTACTTACAATGGAGTTGGAACCATATGTTGTGTTGACGGTACTATTAATGCTGTAAAATATATCCAAATTTTAGAAGATAATCTCTGGCCGGTAATTGCCAGACACTTTGCAAATGACAGGTATGTGTTTCAACAAGACAATGCCCCCGTTCACAAGGCCCGTGTGGTGTCGGAATATTTTGAAAACAACAATATTTCAACATTAGAATGGCCTCCACAGAGCCCAGATTTAAATATAATTGAAAATGTGTGGCTGAAGATTAAAATAAAACTTAAATCGATGGTACACAACATCAACAATAAAAACCAACTGTACGAGGCTATCACGGATGTGTGGCGATCGTTGGACACGGAATACATCCAGAGTTTATATAACACAATCCCAGACCGTCTGAAGGAAGTCAGGAAAGCAAAGGGCAATATTACCAAATATTAAGTAAGTAAAACAAACAGGTTTTTCAGATATGGCGGTTTTAATTTAGGCAACACTATACCGCACGTTATAACGCAACGTCATTTTGTCTGAATACTTCTGTCCGGTCTCTGTAGGTGAGCGTGTGGCTAACCCGTGTAGACGTATCCCAGGTGTGTCTTCACACAGACGACCCAGTTACCTGTACACGTGCGTTGCCATTCAGAACAAACGTCCGTTGGCCAGTCAACTTTTCTCAAATTTTCATACTTAAGTCTGATCAATTACTGAATAACACCAGTTTGTTTTGGTTTCGTTTTATTTGTTTAACGTCCTATCAACAGCTAACTGTTAAGGTCTTTTCAGGACGGCCTCCGTGTGCGATATGCATGGGTGTAGTGATTGCGTGTGTGTGTTTAGGGAAGGTGTTGTCTCCTTGTGATAGGCTGGGACATTTGTCGATTTATAGTACTACCTTTCTGAAGAATACTGTCTAAGATACCCAGCAGGACACCCCACCCGGTCACATTAAACTGACAACGGGCGAACCAATCGTCCCACTACTTATATGCTGAGCACTAAGCAGGAGTAGCAAATACCATTTTTCAAAGACTCTGGTATGTCTCGGCCAGGGAACAGAATCCAAAGCCTTCCTCATCGGGGCGAACGCTCAACTAAAGGCCAAAACTGAGGCATTGTCAAGGGAGACATTAGGAAGAAGAAAGTTGTTAAGAAAGAAAAGATAAGATCTAAAATTTAGTCGCTTCTTACGATCATGCAATGGGAAAAGCAGGTACAATTATTACGCCATACCTGCAGGGCAGGATTAACACCAGTCATTTATATTGAAACTAGTTAGCATAACCATCATAATTCTTTTAGGATTCCGTTTTTTATATTTGATAAAATTGAATATTTATGTTGGTTGAATATGAGTACAAATGTCGTGATCAACCTGAAGTCTCGTTGTGACAGTCCGAAAGCATTGCCGATTTATGGTGCTACCTCACTAAAGCATACTACCTAAGACGCACAAGTTCACCCCCAACCCTGTCACGTCTTACCGACAACGGACCAAACCGTAGTCTAAATCCCAAAATGCTGAGCGCTAAGCAGGAGTAGCATTCGCTATTTCTAAAGACTGGTATACATCGGCCTCAAAGGCCAAAAGTGAAACAGAAAAGTTAAGATCCCAAATTTAGTCGCCTCTTACGATCATGCAACGTGGGCAGCAGGTACAATTCTTACGCTCACTTGCAGACTTTTCAGAACTGTTAACATTAACAAAATTTTCAACTATCAAAAAGCCACTTTTCATTATAAATTATACATGTGTACCAATATATGTTAACATTTGTACATGTTTTCGTTTGTTTCATGTTTCATTTGCGTATTGCTACTCGCAAGGCCCTATTGACAATGGTAGTGTTGATGGGCTGGTAAGTGTTTGTAACTAACTACCTTTAATTTCTTTAGTAGAGGGGAAAGCATCTGATTACTTTAAAAACAGATTTCGAAGTTATGTTCTTTTCACAAATAAATCACTTGTTAATTGAATATAATATATATATCGTATTTGATCTAATTTGGGATTAAATCTGACCTGCGAGGTTGGTTTGTTGCCACTTAATGTAATCAAAAACAAAATATCATTTCTACTTTTGAGTCGGCATGAATTGTTCATGAGGAGTATCGAATTTCATTTTTGTGTAAGCACAGATTGTTTTTAAAGAAAGTACTTGTTTAAAATCAACAGATTTGTTTTTCATGTTTTAATATCAACGTAAAAATACTGCTTAACTGTTGAAAGTAAACTCTAATGCATCACTGAAGTCGGAGTTAAAACTTTTCATGTATGGAACACATGAATCTTTGTTGCATGTTATTGTCGTTTGTTACGCTTGACTAAGCCCAGACAGACACGTTTTTGAGTTAAATTTTTTTTAAACAATTTATGTTGCGACAATTCAATGTTATTATGCATGAAATTTAACTCCCGTCGTATAACTCCGTTTCTTGGTTGACTTGGCATATATATTTCCATTCATAACCAGATACCATAACACCATTTTACAGGATAAAAGAAACATCATGACCTGAGCTGAACTAGTATCAACAGCTTAACTTTATAACCAGAACGATGCAATTAACGAACGTCTGTTGATTTCATATCCATGAATTTTAAGCAGTGCCTGCACTTCGAGAAAAGAGACCTTCCCTTATTCAGGGATCACTTTGGGCAGAGATTTGGGGATTTTTACCCATGTTTTTCAAAAAAATTTCATTAAAAATTCAAAACTGTACCTCTTTATACAGAAAAATCTCATAGAAATTTTGCTAATCTCATAAAATCTCCCATAGGTTTTAAGAGCCAGAGTTATCCCTGCTTATTGCCAGTTTTTTTCCAACACTGAGTATTAGTACATTGTATAACGCTACAGTTAAACATTATGTGACTTGTTAAAAGCGTACTGAGGATACATACGTACTCCTACAATAATAATGGGCATTGTCCGTCACCCTGGCGTTTCCAATTCACTCCATAAAGCTTCAAATAGCTGTCATTAAAGGATTATAAATTCAGTAAGATTCATTCGATAGGGACACCGATACTTATTCCCTCGGTTTACTAGTGGATGGGGAAAAGTCTGTGTCATTTCTAAACCAAACCGGTGTTAGTAAATTCCAGGGCCATACACTGACCGTACCTAAGGTTCCCCAATTTATAAATTGGAGATAATGGAACAATACATGGGGGATATGCACCTTCGAGAATGTCTCATATTCTAAGATGACATTCTCATATTTGCCAAAACCTTTGATGAACACCTAAATAGGTTAGAGGCTGTATTTTCCAGACTCGGCTTAAAACTGAAACCATCCAAGTGTGAGTTTTTCAAATCATCTGTTACATATCCCGGGCATGTGGTATCAGCAGGGGGAATCGCGACAGATCCTGAGAAGGTATCTGCCGTGAAAGATTGACCGGTGCCAACAAATGTAAAGGAGCTGCGTCAGTTTTTGGGGTTCTCTGGTTACTACAGGCGGTTCCTAAAGGATTACGCAAAGGTAGTACAACCCCTCAATACACTGCTACAGGGTCACGACTTAATGATAAAGTCTAAGGCTGCTCAGACTACAAAGTCTAAGTCTAAAAAAAAACCTCGACAAAAGCTAAATGGGTCTGGGGAGATCCACAACAGCAAGCTTTTGAGGCAGTGAAAGAAAAACTGATCAACCCACCTGTGCTGGCATATGCAGATTATACCAAACCCTTCATACTGCACACTGATGCATGCTAGGCTTAGGGGCAGTTTTATATCAGGAGCAGGATGGACAGGAGAAAGTAATCGGATATGCTAGTCGGGGTTTACGACCCAGTGAACGTAACTATCCAGCACACAAGCTAGAATTTCTCGCACTTAAGTGGGCCGTGACCGACAAGCTTCATGATTATCTCTATGGTAATACTTTTGAAGTTGTCACTGATAACAACCCGCTTACATATGTGTTGAACATTTTTGTCCGCGCTCTCACGAGTGTATTTCTCAGGAGAATTTCGTCAAATTTGTTACACAAGTTTACTATGGCAACATCTCAAATGAGTTTAGTTTTTTTCCCACTCAAATAGCATGCAGTCAACATATTGACAGAGTTATTGCCCTTAGTTTCAAACTCATCAGCGTAATCAGCGCTCACACGAGTTAATTTCCCGACAGAATTTCTGTAAACTTGATGAGTGAATTAACCATTTCTTGACAGATTTTGGTCAAACTTGACACAAAGGTCAAGTGACAAGTATGAGTTTACTTGGATATCGCTGTGTTTCAGAGATACAAGGTGAAGGCCAAGGTCACACTCGCTGCAGGGAGCATTTGTCTTGCAGACATTTTATAGTTGTCTTCTTACGTAATAATATTAAACAAGAACAAGTTTTTTCCAAATACAAATGCGTTGTTCATTGCAAGGGGATTTGTATCGCTTTTGAAACCTTGAAAGTCAGAATAGCAGGCTTGTTAGTCATCGTCAAGAATGTTGACCGTAAAAGGCGACTAAAAGTGATCTCTGAAGAATCGGGTATTTTATTTCGAGTCTACCATTTGGGTAATTTTGAAGAGACTAAAAATAGGTACGGGAGACCGTCCTTAAATGACCTTAGCTGTTGGTAGGTCGTTTAACACATCAAACCAAAACTTCAAAAAATGGTAGTTGCTACTCCTGCTTAGCGCTCAGCATATTGGGAGTGGGACGACTGGTTCGCCCGTTGTCAGTATAATGTGACCGGGTGGGGTGCCCTGCTGGGTGTTTTCGGCAATATGCTCCAGTTAGGTAGCACTATAAATCGGCGAAAGTTTCGGCCTATCACATGGAGACTACACGAACATACCGCAGCTTCCCAAACCACACATATGCACTCACCACACGCATGCATGTCACTCGCACGGGAGGCCGTCCTTAAATGACCTTAGCTGTTAATAGGACGTTAAACAAAATAAACCAAACCAAACCAAAACCAAACCATTACAACACAAAGCGTTTTGTGCCCTACCGTGACCACAGGCGCTTGCATAGAAAATGCGATTTTACAAAAAAAAAAAATGATATTACAGTGGTATGTGTAATCTGTCACAAGCGAAACAGCAGACCACCACACTTCAATCGACTGAAAAACACTTTTATTCAAACTGACACGGCGCACACTATATGCGACCGTCATCAGAAAACATTCATCTTTAACCTACCGTGCCACTCAATATGAATTGTTACATCCAAAACACAATAATCCGTGAAAACATCGCCGAATTCCTCGCTCAGAACGCCATTTTTCAAACGTTTTACCTTAAAACAAAACTTTTCAAGAACTGGAGCCGTTTGCTCAATAAATAATCTAGACATAAACAAATACCTATTTTACAAACGCATTCCTCTTTAAATATAAAATATGCCTTTAAGTATGTATTCAAACTATAATGAGTGAATATCTCATCAGTGAAACAAATGGGTTGCATATACAAAATCAGCCAACCGAACAGCAAACTGACAACATATATATCAATTGGTCTGTAATGAAACCATAATTTGTAATAGTTGGGTTGGTGACAAGATCCGTCTGGAATCTCTTGTTTACTGGTAAGTCTACAACAGAGAATCTGTAGAATAAATGGATAAAGGTAGTTCTGAATGACTTTATCCCCATTCGAGTTCATCTTCCATAACTGCTGATTTAAAGGAACAGGGTGATAAATGGAAAGTAAATCTTTTATACAAGGAATTTTAACTTAGAATATTAAAGTTATTGTGTGTACAATACCAGTTACCGTTAAAGTATTCACAGAAAAAATATCACCCTTGAATAAGGATTGATATTGATTTGTATCTGTGTAAAAAAAATCGGCTACGTTAATATGATAATCAGCAATGCCCTTTATCAAAATGATGCGAGTTTGATCTTAGGCATACTGATCTTACAGTACAATATGAAAAATTGTTGTATATAGAGCGACGATGAATCCTGCAATCGCGGAGTATATCCCAAATATTAATAGCATTACGTAAAACATCTGTGATACTTTTCTTTTAAATCTCTTAACGAGTAATGATGGTTCCTCCTCGGCATACAGTGTCAGTAACGTGATGATCATAGGAGCGACAAATGTTAAATAAACTGGTCCAAAACAGCCTGTCAATGAAATAAGCAGTTCCAATTCCGGGACCAAAATTGTGAATGCACCTGAAAAATGAAAAATAAATCAATAGGTATGATATTATTTTAAAGCAACTTGACTTATGCCATTGCACGGAGCGTCAATTTTTCCTTTAAATCGCTGTAAAATATAAAGAACTGGATGAGTTTTGACCAAATTCTTCAGAGAAGCATTTGTATCCTCTAACGTCTTATCAACAGCTATTATTATTTCAGGACGGGGGTTTTCATTACACATTATGAAGTATTGGTATTTTGTTAGGGCCGAGAAATGTTGAGCGAAATGAGTGTAAACGAAACATCATTAAAGCCGCAATATTCCCATCTTTCGCTGATGTTTTTTATTTACGATCCCTACCGAATCAAAGTCAGAATATCCTTTAGACGTGTTTTCGTAAAAGATCGGAAATCTAAAATGAACCTAACATGTATACGTGACGCCAAACGACTTGTAGTATACTATCTTAATGTAAAAAGTTGATTGCACAAACTAATGGCAAAGTACACGTATTCTATTATGATTACAAACACCTTTTCTCTCGCATAGTAGGTCCCCTTCTATGCAATGTGTTACGGAGTAGTTACATCGACTTATGTGTCATATTGCGATTCTGCATTCGATTTGAATATGACCGTAGCTGTTGAAAGGACGTTAAACAATACAAACCAAACCAAAATTGAACATCAGTTACACTTTAAACATCGTCCACCTCTCCGCTTTATGCCTATTCTAATTATGCCCGCATACTGTTCCAGTGCGCATCCTTTAATTCTCTCAGTAGCTTTGTTGTGCCACGAAGCATTTTCTTTTGTTTTTTATACCCTGTATATATCTTGTTCACGGACCTTCATCGATATTCCCACCAAGTGATTCATTATAAAACAACTCTGCTAAAAATCAGTGTTAGCTTTGCATAATGATAACTGGAACTTTTCTCATAAACATTCAGAATCACGATAATCCAAATGATACCTATATAGGGAACAACCAACCAACTGAAAAAAAATAGATTTTTTAAACATCCCCTGTGTATAGAACGTTGGCTGTGTTGGTATTGTGGACATATTTCATAAAGTGTTGTAATTAATTGTTGCAATGTTAATGACACGTTATGATATGATTTTTTTGTAATGAGGTATTGTAGATCCTATTCGTTTGAGAAACAGGAGGTCCATTGGTCTTAACGGTCATCTGACTCTCTAAAGTGCCTTCTTCTATTGTAGTAGGTATAGTGGCACTGTTGACCATTGCAGCCATCTTAGATTTCAGACTGACCCGAAAAATAACACTTGATCAGGACTATCTCAGGATCATTTCAGGTAACATAGAGCCGAGTCCAACTGTTGGAAAGTAAGAAGTTTTAAACAGGTTTTATTCAGGAAAATCATGATTGCGCAATCATGTTACAAAATGGCCGCCGTTGCTGCCATTTCATAGTTTGTACGAGGCTAAAAAATAACGACACTTTGTTGAACCAATTCTGTAACATCCTCACCAATTTCCAACTCAATGGCATCAGTGGAAGTGCAGAAGTTAAAAATGTGTTTCCAATATGGCGGCCATCTTGCATTTCTGAACGACTCCAAAGATAACAACACTTTGTCAGGACTTTCTCAGGTTTCAGCCCAATCCAACCGTCGGAATACGAGAGGCTTGAAACGTGGAAAAGTTTACGCACGGCAAACGGCAGACGGCAGACGGTGGAAGAAGATGTCTATAGGTCCTGACCTGAACTTTTATCAATATTAATTACAAACATGATCTGATGTATTTTATTCTTTGTAATATAGTTATGTTTATATATGTTTTATACTTTCAAATTGTCTGTCTCTAATTAATTAGTATACATACAAGAAACAATCAGCAGAAAGAATCGACAGAAGTATTCTCCGTAATTCTGAATGAGTTCCATACTGAATTTGTCCTTTAAATATCCCCACACGAGTTCTGTTACGATGAAAACCGTCGTCCCGATGGTAAAGTACAAAGTGAGAAAGGAAAGCATCTTCAAAGATTTGTATATCCTGAAAAGATAATGAGTACCGACTCAGCATACTCCAACAGTTCTACAAGTGTTGTTTCTTCTGATGGCGTGTTTATAAAGGGCATTCCTTCGTTCGAACGGCAGATATGTTAATTTCCCACAGGAGTCGGCTGAAGAGATTTTTTCATACCTAGAGACCACTCATCGATACATTTTTTCGAGACATCAAAGTTGGTTCTCTTGTCTATACAACCAAATTTAATCCAAGATGCACTTGCCTTATAACTTATTACGAAACTAAATTACTAAACTAAGAACGCAGCTTGTCACAAAACTTTAACGAAATAGGAAAGTTTATACCGAAATACTAAACCAGTTAGTATACTGCCGATGATATTCTAATTTTTAAAAGAATTTTGTGATTTTTTTGGAGTATCTTCCCTAATCATTCAATTCAACATTATGTAGCTTTGAGAGAGACTATCAAAACTTTTAAAAATAAAGTTGTTGGCAGACGGCCGGACAGAAATGAGAATCTGAATGATAATGATTTGAATATCCTTTTAAAGGACTGTATGGTCCCGAAATTATCTTAAGACAAAAGGGATGAGCTTCAGTGTGGTATTGCAATGATAGATGTAAGCTCAGCTTTAAAAGGATTTAATAGTGAATAAATTCAAGGCCCTGATGGTTTTCAAACTGAAGCATTGATATTATGACGTTCATTTTTAACTCTATAAAAAATTCTTCCATTCTATAAATCATTGTTAATTACACAAAATCATTAACTTTGATTGCTAGGAAATAAACATAGAAATGGCGTAAAAATTGGAGATCAATGTCACTCTTAAATACCACTTATGAATTGATATATGATTGTCTTGCCAATAGATCACAACTTACATTTTCTGCTTTAATCTATGAAAACCAAACAGGGTTTTTAAAAGGAATAATTATTGGTGAGAAAACTCGAGAATACTTTGATATCATTAGTTACACATATATAAACAGAATGCATGTTTAAGCGTTTGTAGATTTGGAAAGGGCATTTGATTCTTTATACAAATGGAATTTTGTTTTAATTTTGGATAAAACGTGTCAGTTTGGATAAAATCCTGAACCATAATTTTAAGTTTTGTATCATCAATCCAAATAGAAATCGTTAATTCTTTTTAATGTAGGCAGATGTTGTAGATAGGGGGACCCGGTCTCAACTTACATATTCTCATTGTGTGCTGAAATATTGGCTATAATGGTGACTCGGTGAGTAATAACAAAGATATGAATGGTATAACTATTAAACAAAAGGAAACATTATTAAATGATATGCAGATGACACCACTTTCCTATTGAACTGATCTGAGAGCTCTTTTCAGTCTGCTTTATATTTAGTTGATAAATATTCGGGACTAAAACAATGACCTTGGCTGTTAATAGGACGTTAAACAAAATAAACTCAACATTGAAAAACAAATGCCATTTGGATTGGTACCAAAGCTAACTCGAAAAAAAATTGTTTTAATATTAACACTAATTTTATTAAAGGTCAAATAAAAGTTTTAGGAATTGTTTTCTGTTCCAATATAAAAGATATCATTGAATGCAATTGTGATGATAAAAGAAATTTGATCAAGAGTTTTTTTTAACAAATTGGTCAAAACGATATTTCACACCTACAGGTCTCATAATTCATTAATTAAATATTTTCTTATATCGAAACTGGTGCATTTGTTTATACGTCTCCGCACCACGGCATGAACCCACTTTGCCCCTTGGGAAGATTAAAAGTGTGCCCAATCACTATAACTTAGATTTCTCTTTCATGCATAATGCCACGATTAACAACTTACCATTGATCATGTGGCAGATTTAATATATAATTAACTTGGGTAATTTCTCCAAATTTTAGGTACCCAAAAAATCCACAGCCAACATGAAAACTTATAACAAACATGAGAGCAAGTCCAAGCACACCATTCCAGCCGTCAAAATGCTTCGTACTCTTCATTCTCTCCCGTATTGGTAAAGCCTGCAAGGAAGGGAAACGGATTTTTTTTTCATTTCATAATAACTATGATAAAGACATAGACAGCTAGCATTTCAGTTCACGAGTTCCCTAGAAGTGCTCGATCATATGACGCATAAGAATTTAAGGCAATGTAGGTTTTATTAATTCATTGCCGAGGAAGTCGTCTGATGATTTCACGACAAAAAGGTCAATAGAATTGGTTTGTGTTGAACCATTGATTACATGAAAACTCAATTTAACATTTTGTATGTTTTTGTACTCAAGGGTGGGATTTGTGGTATTCTTTGTTATTTTCTTACCAAAGCTATTCCACCATAGGAAAACATTACATCATTGACGAAAGATGTAAATGATAGAAAATCGACGAGTTTGGCCGCTGGTCGCATTTTGGTGTCTGGCAGATCTTGGCAGATGTACTGGAAGGATATTATAATTATCACAAAGAGAGTGATATTCCCAATTGTTGCTAAATATGACAGCAGCTTCATTCTCCTTGTCATGTAGATCGGTAATAGTAACCCAGAAATTCCAATTATAGACAGCGCATCATTTATATCGATGTATTGATGCAGGAACTGTGAAAACAGAGCAAAGGATTATATTGGTATACTGTCAATGGCACCATCATCTCCGGACATCATAGAAAACGACTTATTTGTTCTGACTGGTACCACCTCGCAAGAGCCAGGGAATATCATATTTCTCCGATTATAAAATGTTCCGATTACAGTATTCATCAACAGCAATAGCCATTTCAGGACGATCTCTACCGAGTGTTTAACGTCATAACATAATATGGTGCCTCCCGTGTATGCGAAATGCATACATCTAGCAGGTGTATGCGTGGTTTTGAAAGTTTAACTTTGTTATATTGCGAAGCTGATGCCGAGTGGATAGTGTTATTTTAATGAAATGCCACCTGGTCAAATTATACTGACTACGGACGAACCAGTCGTCCTACTCACAAAACACTACCAATTTTATAGAATCAACAATGTCTCTGCCAGAGGACGGATTCCGAAGCCTACTCTAAGCTAAAGTCCAAACGTTAGAGTGTCAAGGTTAACAGGAGGAGGAATGTGTTGTAGACATAAGAGAAAAGATCAGATTACACATTAGGAGAAAATTGCTGTAGACAGAAGAGAAAAGATAAATTCGTGCAAAAAGGGCATCAAGCACAATGCTAACGCTTTGAATATATGTCACTTCATGAAAGGGAATAATTTCGTAAACAATACCTACTTACGTCTTTTAAAAACAGATTCATAGCGGCAATCAGATCAGGCATAAATAGACCATAAGGTATAATGATGCATAAGTCGATAGACAATCTGAAAACAACAAAAAAATAAGTCACTTACATGAGTTAATCACATCACAGATAACTACAACAGGGAAATCTTTACCTTTCGATCAGCAACACATAGTACATATGGATACATTGCGCTACTAGTTAGATACAAAACACCAATTACGAAGGAAGACAACTTACGTCTCTTACCCTGAACGTGTCGAACTCACGATCTACGGCAACCAATTGCCTAGCCAGAAATACCCGTAGCATGTACCGCTGCGCAACACCGACGCTCTTACAAAAAAATACAAGATTAAGAATTCACTGAACCGAGGATGTTATCGCTTTTTAAATCTCGGCGATCACATTCCATAACGATAAACCAAGTCACTGACCTGAATTTTCCGGCGTGAGGTTGTAAACATGGAGGTCCCAATTTCATGCTCATCTCCGCTGCTCTTCCGAAATCACTAAACCTCTCACCTGTTCTGAAGTCAATTCAAAACGGTTAACCATTTTCTTAATGGTTTATGATCAAACTATTCACCACAATCCTCATACAGTATACAGGGTTATATAAGAGAGTGTGATATTTAGCAATTTAATGTCAGTGTTGAAGAGTTAATTTGTCAGCGTTTAAATTGGCGATTATCATTAAAATGTTTTAGAATTATGTTGTTTTCATAAATGAGCCAATATAAGAGAAGGAGAATGCAAATAAATTGTAAAAGGTTGATTGAAAGATCAATACATTATCATAAAATAAGACAATGAAATAGCCCAGACCAGTTACTATACCGTCTATAGTTGGTTTGTATGGCGTTATATAGACATCTCTTAACGTGTGTTCCGTTTCATTAGTTTTATGTCCTATTACAGTAAGGTCATTTAAGGACGGCTCTCTCGTGCGTGCGATGAGTGCGTATGCGTGTTTTGAGAGACTGTAGTATGTGTAGGTGTGTATTTCACCCATGTCGATCAAAAAGTCGACAATGGCAATGTATGGAAAAGTTTAGGAGTTTAATGATATTAATGCTTCAAAAACATTCGGGAAAGTAAGCTAAAATTGAAACTCGCTAAAATAACCCGTTATACAGTAATACTAAGTCCATGTCAGGACTTGCAACTGACGTCTTCCCTTTAAATGCTTCGTAAAAAGCTTTAATACACAGGATCACTTTGGTCTTAGCATGGCGACACAGATAGTGGTGCCTCAAATGCGAACAAAAATATGTTTTGTGTACCAATATTGTTCTAAAATAATATGTTTAGTAAATCATAGTTATAAACTCTCAGTAGACCCTCCAAACACTATTATACATGTAACGACAATATGTAAAGTAAAGTTCATATATCGTTCATGTTATAGAGTGCCTATATCTTAAGTTTACAAACCGATGTATAGTTTACCTTTCTGTTAAACGAGAGACACTTCCTGTTAACATCAAAACTCCAATTTCGTTCAAAGCTCCAAATAAAAGAAGTCCAGCACTTCCATACTAAGAATGGAAAAGGTACCGGTGTTATTAAGTCATATCATCATAACGAAGGTGTATAATAGAATTTCCCCCTTTACTATCTCTCAGCGTCCGAACTATCTTGTCTGGAGAGGAATCTTCCTAAGCTCTCTGTTACTAATAATTTTGGTATTTTGTCCTTTCGATCTGATTAAAATTGTCCGTTTAAGTCCGTGTTTTCTTCTTAATGATTAATATAGTCAATAAGAATGTATAGTTTGTATTTTATTATAACGAAGTCTCAAGGGACCTATTTTTATCACCTTTAGTCCGTCGTCTGTAAACAATTTACATTTTCAACTTTTTCAAAATTGCTGAATCGAATTTTGGAGGAAGCTTCTATAGCTAAAGTCAACCAAAATTGTGAATTATATGATCCCTAACCCCCAGGGACCTGAGGGGCGGTGCTAAAAAGGGTCAAATTGACTAAAACTTCAAAGTTCTTCTTATCTACTCTCATATTTGATGGAATCAAACACTCTTCATAGATGGAGGGGTATGAAGGTGCTTTACCAAAATTGTGAATTGCATGACCCTAGGGTCTCGCGTTTGACCCTGGGGAGGGAGTAAACTTTTCTATAGTTTACATAGGGAAGTCATATTTTTGACTATGATTTGTTGGATTTTCATTGGAATTCATTCTAGTTTGGTTAACATTATCAGCTTACGATGGCAGTGTGATGGTATGCACATGTTGGCCCTGACTGACCCACTTGGGCTGTTGGGCGGGGCTGAAAAGGTGAACAGGGTCAAATTGACTAAAATTTCAAAAATCTTCTCTACTCTCAGATTATTTGAAATCAAACGCTCTTCATAGATTGAAGGGTCTTAATGTGCTCTACCAAAATTGTGAATTTCATGACACTGGGGTCACACGTTTGCCCCTGGGGAGGGGGTAAACTTTACTATAGTTTATTTAGGGAAATCACATTTTTGACTATGATTTGTTGGATATCCAAAGGTATGCACCTGTTTGCCCTGACTGATCCCCAGAGGCTGATGGGCGGGGCTGAAAAGGGTCAAATTCACTAAGAGTTCAAAAATCTTCTTTTCTACTCTCGGATATGGTGGAATCAAACACTCTTCATAGATGGAAGAGTCTGAAGGTGCTTTACCAAAATTGGAGACTCAATTAAACATTTGATAAACACTTTTACAAATAATATTTCTTCTTTTCTAAACCAAAATTTATCTAAACCCATTAAACTAGAAAGAGGCTGTAGACAAGGAGATCCATTATCACCCTATATTTTTCTTCTCTGTGCAGAAATATTAGCAATCAAATTAAGAACAAATACACATAAAAGGCATAAAATTGACACAACAGAACATCTTATATCACAATTCGTTGATGACACTCTCTTATTCTAGATGGTACTGAAACATCACTTAGGTATGCTTTAAAAGATCTTAAATACTTCTGGGAAATATCGGGACTCAAAGTAAACTACACAAACACACACGTTAAATGGATAGGGAGTAAAAATTACAGTTCAGAGAAATTAGTCAATAATCTTGTGCTTTCATGGGGTTTAACGCATTTTATTTAATCTTTTAGGAATTAACTTCAATGTTGACCTCAGTAAAATAGTTCAGTCTAACTTCAAAGAAAAAAATACAAAATTAAAGGCACTGATTAAACAGTGGAATAGACGATAAATAACTCCGATAGGTAGAGTAACCGTAATAAAAACACTACTACTACCAATAGGAATACCATCACCTAACCAATCTACTATGAAAGAGATTCAAAATATGTTCAACGAATACCTTTGGGGAAGTCCAATAGCAAAGGTCAAAGGAGATATTATTGTGAAATGTTATGAAGAAGGTGGCTTAAAATGGTTAATATCCAACATTTTGAAATGGCCTTAAAATCAACATGTCTTAAAAATTGAAATCGGCAGACACTTCCTTTTACAAAAAATAATAGAAATAAGCTTTTAACGTTAGGAAATATATATTGAATATGATATCAAAAATGTACGTCATAACAAATTTTGGATTGATGTTTTAAATGCATTCAATACATTAAGAGGGGAAATTAAAATATTGCCAGAACAAATATTATCATACCAATTTTGTATAATGATTTAATAAAAATATGTAATAATACTGTATATTATAAGCAATGGTTTGATAAAGGTGTGATTTTTAGCTCACCTGGACCGAAGGTCCGGTGAGCTTATGTCATGGCGCAGCGTCCATCGTCCGTCAACTTTGCTTCAAATCGCTACCAGTCATAAAGTTCTGATTGGATTTTGACCAAATTTGGATAGAAACGTCCTTGGCAGAAGGGGAAAAGATTTTGCATAAATGGTGACTCTGACCCCCGAGGTAATTCCTTAAAATTGCTACTTGTCCTAAAGTGATGATTGAATTTGAACCCAATTCGGTCAGGAACATCCTTGGGGGAAGGGGAACAGATTTTGCATAAATGGTGACTCTGACCTCCGAGGGGCCAAAGGGGCAGGGCCCAATAGGGGAAATAGAGGTAATTCCTTTAAATCGCTACTTGTCATCAAGTTATGAATGGATTTGAACCCAATTTAGTCAGAAACATCCTTGGGGGAAGGGGAACAGATTTTGCATAAATGGTGACTGACCTCCGAGGGGCCAAAGGGGCAGGGCCCAATAGGGGAAATAGAGGTAATTCCTTTAAATCGCTACTTGTCATAAAGTTATGAATGGATTTGAACCCAATTTAGTCAGAAACATCCTTGGGGGAAGGGGAACAGATTTTGCATAAATGGTGACTCTGACTCCAAAGGGGCCAAAGGGGCGGGGCCCAATTGGGGAAATAGAGGTAATTCCTTTAAATCTAGTCATAAAGTGATGAATGCATGTTCTAAAAACAATTCTTGAGGTCTTTCAGACCTTAGACAGTCTGGACTTCAGTAATCTTTAAAGCAGTTCGGACTCCCACACTATCACCATATATATCATTGTTTGAGATTTACAAATAAAACAAATTGAATATGAACATTATTTTGACATTTGGTCTAATCCAAACAGGTGAGCGATACAGGCCTCATGGGCATCTTGTTATAAATGATTTACTTAAAGATGGCAGCTTTCTTCAACAGAATGAATTTAATGAAACTTCATTGATTATAATGGTATTATTTTGGCAGTTGAACGATTAGGATGGATTTTTTTTAAACTTACATTACTATTGATACCACAGGATATTGATATAATTATTAAAGGTAAAAATGGCACAACAGATATGTATAAAGTAATGAATAAAAGTAATTATTGCCGACAGGCCAAGCAAAGTGGGACACCATATTTGGAAATAAACCTATTGAGGAATGGGAAAAAAATATACAGATTGCCTTTTGACACAAATAAAAATTTAAAACTACAATGGTTACAATTTATAATTAATCATCATGTCTTGGATACAAACACTCATTTGAAAAAGATTCATTTGGTTCAGTCTGATTTGTTTGATTGCTGCCTCATAGAAAAAGAAACAATTCAGCATGTACTTTGGGAATGTAATAAAGTCCGAAATTTGATTATGGCTTTCCAAATGTGGGTGCAAGCTACTTGTAATGAGACATTTAATGTATGTAAAAAAGATTTAATTTTTGGTAAAATAGCAAAAAAAAACCCACCAAATTAACAGATAAGAAAATATTATCAATCTTAATATGAAGCACTATATATATTGTCAAAAGTGTTAAGGTAAAGCTCTTTACTTACCCACTCTAATGTGTAGCCTTTAAAACTTCATATAACATCGGGAGATACTTATATGACAAGGAAGCTACTTTTATTGAGGACTTCAGTGCTTACCATTCAGCTTTTAGAAAATCAATAAACAATTACAATAAGGTAGTGTCTTTCATTATGAAATAGATTTCAGTTTTCCAATGTAATTATTTTTTATCCTTTTTCAATTTGCTTGTGTTTTTGTTGGATTAAGTCTCCTTGTGATAGGCCGGAACTTTTGCCGATTTGAAGTGCTATCTCACTGAAGCATACTGCCGAAGACACCCAGCAGCACACCCCACCCGGTCACATTATACTGACAACGGGCGAACCAGTCGTCCCACTCCTTGAATGCTGAGCGCTAAGCAGGAGTAGCAACTACCATTTTTAAAGACTCTGGTATGTCTCGGCTAGGGGACAGAACCCAAAACCTTCCTCACAACGGCGAACGCTCAACTAAAGGCCAAAAGTGAGGCATTGTCAAGGGAGACATTAGGAAGAAGAAAGTTATCAAGAAAGAAGAGAAAAGATAAGATCCCAAGTTTAGTCGCCTCTTACGATCATGCAATGGGGGCAGCAGGCACAATTCTTACGCCCTACCTGCAGGACACTCCCAGAAGACATTTCTCACACGGGGGAGGAAGGTAAACAATGCAAACCAGACCCAAACCATGCACAATTAAAGTGTTACCGTCAACGAAACATAAGAAATATTCGTTCTCAAATTGTTTGGATTGGTTTATTATTGATTAACGTCGTATCAACGGCCAATGTCATCCAAGGACGGCTTCCATTGCATGTGTGTGGTCAGTGTGTATGTGTCTTTAGGGAGGCTGCGGTGTGTTCGTGTAAGTCTCCTTGTGATAGTCCGAAAATGTTGCCGATTTATAGTGCTAACTCACTAAAGCATACTGCCGAAGACACCCCACCTGGCTGCATTATACTGATAACTGGAGAAACAGTCCCCCCACTCATAATATGTTGGGCTTCAAGCAGGACATGCTAAATGATTACGATGCATTATAGCAAACGGCCAGCACCAAAACCAGAACGTGTTACAGAAGTGTAGTGTTAGTTGATATGAACAAGTTGTATAACTTACCCAGAGGCCAAGAAGTTTGACCATATATGGGAGTCCAAGAAATCCAATTCCAATATACGTTGGTAGGAGTAGCATAAATCCTTGAAAATCTCTAAAAAAATAAAAGGAAAAGTTAAACGAAAATGAAAATTTTATTTTTTTCAAATCAAACAGAAAACAATTACATGATTGTTCTTCCACAAGATCGTAGTCATTCCAATTCATGCATTTTATTTTCACCATTTTCCTAAAATATGTATCTAAGCATATTTTAATTAAACCATATTTCGCCATTTGCCTAAAATATGTATCTCGGCAAATTTCAATAAATAAAATTAGTAGAGTAAAGAGTATCATTCCGATACTAGAACATCAAACGTGTACATGTAGACTTCAAAGCATGTTGGGAGAACAGCCAATATTGTAATGGCTTCAGCTTAAAGACAATCAAACCAAGTTTTGAACAGTCGTTCTAACTTCTAAATATCCTGGAAATGTATAATATAAAGTCGTAGGTACGATGTGATTTTATGACAATAGAAATAAAGTAATATATTCATTCTCTCTCTGTCCCTGCAGGTAGGGCGTAAGAATTGTACCTGCTACCCCCATTGCATTATCGTTAAAGGCGACTAAATTTGGGATTTTATCTTTAATTTCTAAACAACTTTCTTCTTCCTAATGTATCCCTTGACAATGCCTCAGTTTTGGTATTTAGATGAGCGTTCGCCCCTGTGAGGAAGGTTTTGGGTTCTGTCCCCTGGCCGACATATACCAAAGTCATTAAAATGGTAGTTGCTACTCCTGCTTAGCGCTCAGCATATTAGGAGTGGGACGACTGATTCGCCCGTTGTCAGTTTAATGTGACCGGTTGGGGTGTCCTGTTAGGTGTATTCGGCAGTATGCTTCAGTGAGGTAGCACTATAAATCGGCAAAAGTTCCGGCCTATCACAAGGAGACTTAACACGAACATATCGCAGCCTCCCAAAACACACATACGTACTCACCACAGGCATGCATGTCGCACGCACGGGAAGCCTTCCTTAAATGACCAAAGCTGTTAATAGGACGTTAAACAAAATAAACCAAACCAAACCAACCATTCTCTAAATCAACAAACATTACTCTGTATAATAGAAATTGTGTATAATTAGAAATAATAACTCATTAAATAACAAAGGCCACAATAAAACAAATCATGTGTCTGTGGATACTATTGAATATTAGGAGTTGCATTTATTTGTCAATATATATGTTAATCCTTGACATCTACTATAGAAGAAATCAAATTGAGGATATTGGTTTTGTTTGGTTTGATTTGTTTAATGTCCTACAGCTAGGGTCATTTAAGGACGGCCTCCGATGTATGCGATATGCATGCGTGTGGTGAATGCGTATGTGTGTTTGGGAGGTTGATATTATGAAATTAAGGATAATAATGAGGAACTTTTTTTAAAAGGAAGCAGTCAGTGAAATATTCTGGCACCTTGTTTTGGATGTGAAATGATAATGTTGATCTGGAAGAATTCCTAAAAGAAGAATGGCCATGCACAATTCATGAGGACAGAGTGAGTCCGTGTTGTTGTGTTCATCGGTTCCATATAGGTAACCCTAGGTATTCCGTTCGGGAATCTCTTCCGCTTGTACTTTTCGACGTTTCTGACTGGCTTATCTGTTATGTGTTTATTCACAATCACCTTACCTGTACATTACGCTCAGGTATCGTTCTATTTAGATTCATAGTTAAACTGCACAAACCTTGCGAGGCATATTATTAAATATAGCTATACAGTTGTGCATAAAATTTGCAGTATTATTCGACAATCTAACAGAGTCTTACATGTAACTGGCCGGCTCGTCTTTCTCTAACATAGAATCAGATATGATGAAAATATTTCGGCCTTAAACGTCTAAATTATCCCGGGCTGAGTGGTATTTTTCTTTCCAATTTGGCATTAAATATTCAGGTGTTATTTCTGGTGGTCTTTTCCCGTTGTAGGCGTGGTATTTTCGTTTACATTTATCCCCAGGTAGGGGCAGGGATGGATATTTTGTATACGGACGCACGGTTGGGTTAAAGTCAAAAGTATTTAGTCCTCGATCGCAATTTTTTCGGCATACAGTTTTTCTTTTCACTTTTTCTGATTTCCCCATCACATATAAATTCAAAAAGTATTTCTCTACTTTAGAAGACAGGTAAGCAAGGTAAGCGGTCGCGAATTATTCAGCTCACAGGAGTCATTTAAAACAATAATAATATACCAACTCTTTGTGAGTCTGATAGCTTACATTGATTAAATATTCTTTATGGTATAGACAAAATGTCTTGTAAAACTCTTTGTCAATCTATTTGAACGAGACCATTTATTCAATTTCATTCTATTTATTGCTTGAATACATTTCATTTTCAGTTATAATACCTTCAGATTTACTGCTCGCTTAATTCGTCTAACTTGATTATTGATTGATTTTTTTACTTGGATCATTTAAGAATAAATTTCTTCATATAATTGTTTTTTGGTGTTGGCAGTTAATAATTTTCATTTTGTATTATCTCTCCATGAACGTTGAAAAGTTATGTGAAATATTTTTGGATTTGTATACCCTTTTCTAAAGACAAGAATTTAGGTCACCCGAGACAAATCTCAAGAGACCTGTTCTAATCCCCCTTTGTCCGGCGTCGTGCGTCCGTAAACAATTTACATTTTCTTCATTATATTTACTTCTTCTCCAAAACCCCTAAACCAAATACAATGAAATTTGGCTGAAAGCTGCTATGGCTATAGATGAACCACAATTTTGAATGATATGGTTCCCACTCCCCAGCAATCTAATTTAAATCTAGATGGTCATTCTCACTACGTTGCATGAACATCTAACAACATCCCATAAGGGGTCAAGTCAGTGTGACCTTTTGGATTAGCCAATCAAATGACTAGAACGAATATTCATACCCTGCCTACATTGCTCTCCGGCAGGGTATGAAGTCCCTCCCATTGCCGATAGTGTAGCAAGGCCCGATGTGAATCACATCGGGCGGTTTTATGTCCAAATAATGCATATTATAAGTAGAAATGTATATATATATAGATCATTTTTATAATTATTATCAATATCCTATTAACAAACCTGCGAATTACACTGCTTCATCGACAATAAATAGGTAAAATCCCAAACGAGCGCAACACACAAGGATATCAGATCAAATATTCCGCCATCTTCGCAAGTGAACGTCACATCCGGTTCTCACGCTGGCGTAGGTCGAAAGGTCAATTGCCTTATAAGGAAATCGTAGTAAACTTATGCTAATGATATTTCCCGTGATATGTCAGAAGAGAAAATAAAATGGACCAACGATTGGAAAACGCATTTGAAAGACTCAAAATCAAATATGACATCAATATCAAGTTAAAGGAACAGCAGGTGAACATGAAGTGTGTTGGAGAGAAAAGATGTTTTTGCTTTGCTGCCAACAGGATATGGGAAATCTTTTACCTATATGTTGCCACCTCTTCTTCTGGACGAGGTAGGTATTTGAAATTTTAACTACTATCATTCGACTTTTTGATATAGTGTAGTTTAATCCTGCTCAAACCAATACACATTTAGAACTGTAAACATCAGTGATTGGCTAAATATGTCTGTTTTGGTCATGCTTTTAACAATTAAAGATGCAATCAACAGAATTAATTGATTGTATCTATCGATGCATTTAAACATAATTAAGCACGATTGTTTCAAAGGTTTGAGATGTGTATGCATACTGGTATTGTTGTGGTTGTTAACTAATGTAAAGTTACTCATAGTCCTGAAATCGAGCCCCTGTGGAAGATACATTTTTTTCCGAAGTATTTGGAATATTGTTGGAGTAATATGTAATATATGAAATGATTAAATTGCTTTTGAAGAAATTTTAAAAAATTATTTAATTAACCGAACACTATGGAAGTTCATGATCAGTTTAACTTATCCATTTTTTTTTCCAGATTGAAGGGGTTCATCACCATACATCTATAGTGATTTCCCCATTGAAGGCACTGATGGCTGATCAGGTAGATCAATTACACAAAAAGAATGTGAAAGCCACTGCTTTAATGGATGACACAAAATATGCAGGTAAGCGATGGTTATTAGATATACAACATTGAATAAATAAACGTACACAGTGGCAACAAATTCAGCTCAGGTAAATTGAGATACTGCTCAATTTGAAATGAAATTGAATCCATCAACATGCCTCCATTGTCTTTATTCCCTGTAAACTTTTTAAAAAATGTTTGTTTGATGTATCCATGTTAATGTTAAACTGTAGATAGTGGTTTGAATTACTATTTGGCTATTAATTTTCATTGCATTATTTAAAAAAAACATTTTTGAAATACATATACAGTGTATGATCATTCATATGCATTTACTTCATTTTTTTTAACTTTTAGATATTGCTGATGATGTTAGCATCATATTTGCATCTCCCGAATCCGCTATACAGCCGAAGTGGAAAAGGCTTTTTATGAGGCTGAAGAATCATCTGTCTGCTGGCATTTGATGAAGCGCATTGCATTTCATCATGGTAATTATATAGTTGTTTGATATAACTCAAGTTAGTAGCATGTTATTATTGAACATGTTTTGTATGCTTGTTTTGTTAAATAATGAAAATGAAAACTGTATAATTAAAAGCAATAGTTACCTGTAAATTACATGATCTTGGTATTATCTGTAACATGATGTGTTTCCATGTTAAAGCCAATTAAGCTATATAAGGTCACCAATACTAAATATAGATTCTGCTTAATCTCATTAATCATGTTGAAACTTATATGATACATTCAAAAGACAAAACCAAGACAGTTTAGATGACTTTGTATGTATTGGTTGATTTTCTGGTGCATTGCAATTGTGTAATATTTTTACAGGGGTCTAGATTTTCGACCAACCTACAGGAAAGTTGCAGTGCTTCAGAGTTATTTTGATGTACCAAACCTAGTCCTTACTGCAACTGCTACTCAAAAAATTCAACACATCTATGAAGTGCTTGGATTGAGCAAAACAAACACAGCAGTTGTGGCAGAGTTGCCAAATAGGTAATTATGAGTTACAAGTAGCATAACATTGAAGATCACTGCAAACAGTTTATCTTTCCATCTTTACATGTTATATCTAAAATAACATGCCCATGATCAAACTGATATGTGTTGAAGTATTAAAATTTAGTTACTTTGCATTGAACAGGGAGTCCAATGACTGTTAGACAATTTGAAAAATTCAGTCAGTGTGAAACAAATGTGTTTAAATTTAGACAAGCTGTAAACTTACTCAGTGAACTGTCGAGATCCTATTTCTGTAATTCTATTAAGGAAAACAACTATTTAACAGGTCCGAGCCATAAGACAAGTTGAATAAAAATCATTCAAGAGGATCAGTCATACTTCTGTTGCACGATTCATTTTTAGCTCACCTGGTCCGAAGGACCAAGGTGAGCTTATGCCATACTGTGGCGTCCGTCCGTCAACACAAATGACTTCTTCTTCTGAACCGCTGATCAGAATTCAACCAAATTTGGTAGGAAGCATCCCTCGGTGGGAGGGATTCAAATTTATACGAATGATTGGGCTGACCCCCCAGGGTCTTCAAGGGTAGGGCAAAAGGGATCAGTTTGACTATATTGCTATAAAGGACTTACTGCATTTTTGAAACAAGTAAGATCAAGAGATGAACAGTCCTGATGTTAAATATAAACCCAGGAGTCTTTCCCCAACCCCATGGGACTTAATAGATAATAATAGATAAACCAGGTGATCGTTACAGGCTTTCTGGGCCTCTTGTCTTTCTTTTCCTGTTATTGTGCCATGTCTGTCTGGTATTATGCCTATCAATTTTGAAATAATTATAATAAACTAAACCTGGTATATATTTTTTTAGACCAAACATCTTCATGTCCATGGTAAAATCAACTGAGGCATTTGAAGTTGAACTGAAGTGGATCCTGGATCACTTGAAGGTGATTGAGAATGGAAAAAAGATAATTTTGTATGTACGATCAATCAATCTGTGTTATAGAATCTATCTATGGCTTACAACAGAACTAATGGATATAAATGAGGAAATAGTGAAACGAATCCAGATGTTTCATGCCAACACAGACTCCGAAACCAAAAATAAAATTATGCAGCAATTTGTCACCAATGACATTACTGACTCAAGCATCCAGTTGTTGATATCTACAGTGGCTTTTGGGATGGGTGTCAACATCACAGACATAGATATAGTCGTCCATTGGGGTCTGCCTTCAACAGCCCTTGATTATTGGCAAGAAATTGGGAGGTGTGCACGAGATGGACGCAAAGGACATGCAGTCTGTTACAACTACAAAAGAAGTGTCACTAAATGTGAAGATGAAGAGTTCAAGGAAATAACAAAACTTGACAGATGTTTAAGAGTATGTGTGCTGGGTCAGTTTCTTCTAGAGGGCATGAACAGATCTGCCTTGGACCAACTGATTGAACAGAAACAATGCCTAGGAACATGAATGTTTTTGTCAAAGATGTCAGTGTTGTGTCTTTTGCCTGCAGTCCTGCACATGCAAGAAAAAAAAGGAACAATCCTCTGGAAGCATTTTTGGGCAATGAATGACTTTATGGTGTCAATATTTGCTGAATGTATTAATACATTATTATGGTCACAAGATTTTGACTTTTCAAAATGGTGTTTTATTTTCAAACATGAACATTTCTTTTATTACTTACTCCGGTAACATATTTTGAAATTGATGTATTATTAAATATCACAAACTTCTATAAATGTTCATTGTAACCGTTCCTGCTCATAAAGTAATTTCATTCTCACTCCAGAATATAGCTGCGATACAGCTACACTTTATTCTTCATCTCAGTGTTCATTTTAGGATTCCTAAATTGATGACCTGAACATACTTACAAAATTTAATGTGATAAGCTATAAGGACATGATGAAGATCATGAAAAGCTAGTTATTGTTGGTATTGTTCATAGCAAGAAGCTTTCTACGCTTTGACATCTCACTTCGTAACCTGATGAGTCGAGCCTTGAAAGTCTTGGGCACCAAATTTGGGTAGGGATTGTACTCCATCGACTGGAATGAAGCGTGGCTTCGTTTGGAATGGTGTGTAAATAGGTTCTCCTCTCTAAGGAGGGACACAAACTCCTCAATGTCCTTTTTACGGTTAACATGTCCACTGCCATGGATGAGTCTGCCGGATGATCCAGATACTTCCCTTGAGTACACTTTCTCCAAGTCTTTTCCAGTTCCAACCATTTCACTGTGGCGGGCAATTGTGTCCGGGGTTAGCTGACCAGATGCATCTTTAACACTCTCTGAAAATACATTTTCCTCCAATTATTGTAAGATATTAATAAATCTGCACTGGTATTTTTTTTTTATTCAAAACATAAAAATATACAATATTACATTACAGTGTTTCTGAGCATCAGGCCTAGAGATGTAAAAAATGCTGTACAAAATAAATGAGAAATGCTAATAAAATTAAAACATTATAACCATATATAGTATTGAGATAGTTATGTGTGGTTTTGTGCATGACACATTTGAAGATATAATACAACATGCATAGCATGAAGTTTGCCAATACATTTCTCCTCAAATTCATAATTTCACACACATATATATAGCTATATATATAAACTTTTTAGATATATATATGCTTATACCTTTGTAGTCTTTATTGAAGAATTCCATCTGTAAGTCCATAGCGATGTTCTTTCCTTTTCCTCCATGTGGGTTGACAGTCCGATTCCAGCGAAGGACGTGCTGCAACCTTGGACAGACAGCTCCATTGACAGCAGACGATGGCACACAAGGAAATACTTTGGATGGTGCTTGTCATAGAATTGAAGCATGTCATATCTCCAGTGAAGAAGTATTCGGTCACCATCATTTTCTCTGATTGCGTCTCTTCTGGCCATCTGGTTTAGACCTCTCCACATAACATATTGAGTGTAGATTTGTTTCATATCAACAAATGCATACACAGCTTTCTTTTTTCCACGCACACCTTTCCCTGATTTGCAAATGTCACTGCAGAACCACTTCCCATCTGGAAGATCTTTTTCTTCAATGTTCAGACATTGCAGGTGAAACCAGTTACCACTTTGGCATTTCTTGTTATTGCAGTAGACCATGAGTTCTCCGCTTTTTTCCATTTTACACACACAGTAGGGATAATCATTCACAACATCACTTTCTTCTTCCCCAAGAATAGACCTCACAGCTGGCATGGCTGACATGAATACAAAGTCAACAATCTGAGATGAAATTTTTTCCATTAACATCAGTTTGTCATCAGAATCTGTATTGATATCACTTTCTTCCATGAAATGATATGCTGCTAGCACTACATATCCTTCTGTGCAAAACTGGAGAAACTCCTCATCATAATTGAAACACTCCTTCACATTCTGTGATACATTCCTATGGCCAAAGTAGTTCTTCAGGTGAAATAGAGTACCCTTTTCCCTCGCACTGGATCCCTTGTATAATTCATCAAACACATCCTGCCAACAGAAAAAAAAACCACAAAATCTTAACTTCTCTTATAGAATGCACTCAAAAACTGCACATGAAACAATTAAAATGTTTGTCTCACTATCCTACTATTTCTGTTACTTATCCGATTAATCAAGTTGAGTAAGTTCAAACATTAAGTGTGAGTAGGTACTTCATCTTAAATTGTCTTCAATCATGGCAACCATCTCGGTTTTCAGACCCACCAAACAAATAAACCTGGTCAGGCCCTTCTCTGGCTAAAATCAGGAAAGTTTGAGCTGAATCCCACTGGTGAAACTTGAAAAGCATGATGGCTAAAGGTCATCCAAACAAATCAAATTGTGATCTTGTGTATTAATTACCTGCAGCAAGAGACAGCGTTTATGCCATTCCTGAATGTTTGGAAGCAGTCCCTGCAGCTGTTGCCAAGGAGAAGCAGAATTAATTCTTGCACTCTGTGCATCATTGCAGCGTTCACAGCTGAGGCCATCAGCATGGAGTACAACAGTGAGTGGGTCACCATACGGTTTTACGGGGACATATTTGTGATAATCATCCATAATGTCTATTGTGTCCGCTACCTTGCTTTCATCTTTGTTTAGAACTCCAAGTGACACCTGTAAACATATAGCAGAAAGCAATGATTAATTCATTCAAATATTTTTCTTAACTCGTACTGTTTTGAATTTGTTGTTAATTTTTAATTATTCCATATAGGATTGTGTTAGGTTTTTAAAATTAAAATTGCATTGCTGATGAAAAGAAGAGGTAATCCGAAAAAGGATAATGGCAAAAAATAATGATTTTTCTGAAATCAGAAGCTTGTAATGTAAATTATTATAAAGATATATGGAGACATTATCAAATAAAACATTAATCTATTTATTTTTTTTAAATGGAAAGTTAAAAAATATATTTATCTCAACAAATAATTCATTAAATTGCTTACTGATGACCTCAGTCAGCTGTTATGAAATGTCAATTCCCGAAATTGTCAACACAAGCCTTTGAGCAATCAACTGATATTTACCATGATGCTTTTTTGTGACGATTCCATGGAATATGGAATGTTTATGTGGTGGCTGATTTCATCTGATAAATCCATGAAATCTGGGATATGATCACACAATATCCTGGAAACAAGTGTAGTCATTTCAGCGCGTAGATCCACTTCAACCATTAATGAAGGGATGTACTTTGCAAGAGGTACATTTAGAATATCCTCGGGCGATGGCTGTTCGTCTGAAAGGTTCAAACTTGGCACTCTATCCTGAGCAGCGTAAGCCTGTACCATGTTGAACATTTTGTTCTTCCGGTCACGAGTCTGGTGTCGAACATTGACTCTCTGATTCACGTTGTCGAACACAAGGGAAAACCCGAGATTGGAAGGATCTAAAACAAGACAAATGGATGAAAAAATACACCTGAAAGTAAAATTCAAGGGCCCACTAGGCCCAAATACCTCACCTGATATCCAGTGATCTCACCGTTATTTGAAAAGGTGTCTTAAATATGGTTGCAAATTTGAATATTTCCCACTTAAATTATGGTCAAGGTCATTCATTTAAACAAATTTGGTAGCATTTCCATCTAACATGCTACAGGCCCAATGACAAGTCCCTGGGTCTCTTGGTTATAGCCTATTTGACCCATGTGACCTTGATTGTAGGTTAAGGTCATTCATTTGAACAAACTTAGTAGCCCTTCATCTCAGCATGTTACAGGCCCAATGTCAAGCCCCTGGGCCTCCTGGTTATTGAGAAGAAGTTCTAGAAAGGAAAACTAATAGGCGACTCATAACTCGGATTTTCAACTCTGGCCCAGATATATTGAATCATAAATTACCTTTTCCTCCAATTTCGGCGACCTTTGCAACATTGGCTATGTTCAGCTGCTCCAGTCGACGCTCTAGCACCTGTTGGTGAAGGGCCTGAGGTCGTCTTGGTGACATCACCTGTGGTGGGGATTCGTGATCAGTAGACATTGGAGACAGTGATTGGTAATCACTGCCATATGGAATGGTCGCTGAATCACTCGAGCTCGGGAAAAGAAGTTTGTCTGCAATGTCTCTCTTCCATTTTACAACGGTCTTGTCATGGTTTCCTCTTATCCGGTCAATGGCAGTCCTTGTTGCTTTCATGCCAACACAGAGATTTAAATGGTGCAGACCTGTCATTGCCTGTAACAGTAATATGTCAGTTATCAACAATTTATGCATAGATATCACATACCGGTACCATCATTATTTTTGAACATGTGACGTCGACCACTCAGTTATGTAAATAAAGAAATAGTTCATGGATTAGGAATTAACATAATAAATCAATCAAATACTGACTTGAATTGGAATATCATGATCACAAAAAATGTGGTTACATACTACTTTACACACATAAAATGTATGATCTATCTTGACAGCTGTGTAATCTGATGAATGTTGTTTGTGTTCCTCAAATAACTTAACAATTAATGACAGAAGCGACAATTAATGACAGAAGCGACCTAAGGTGTACATGGTCATTGCTATACATTTAGAAAAAGATAAAGTCAATAAACATTTGCCAGATAAAGTTGTAAGGGGGCATAAAAATACATTGTGTGTAATGAACAAACCTGTCTTTTGCAACCAGCCAGCCATAATAGCATAGAGTTGATTTCTTGTAGGTCATAAAAGGATGGCATCCTGGAGTAAAGTAACAGTGCCATGACCACACAAACATTTTTTTGAATACATGACAAGTCCATCTTTGGCCTTGCCACCACAGATGTAAGTACTTGTGTGGTGATAGGTGAAGTCAATTTCATTTCCTGAAATCTCTCACCCCACTGAAAGTTTTTTAGTTCTTCCAACGACTTTCCTCCTTTGAAGGTGGAATCCTTCTCCTTTGTGAAGGAAAGTATTTCCTCACTGACTGCAGTTGCAATATAACTGTACATGGCTTTCCTGAACCCTACCCTTGCTTTGGCCAATAACTTGATGGCCCTTGGATAGAGCCTGGCTTTTAGCAGGTGACATGCCCTTTTCACATCTGCATCAGTGATGAAGGCCTGTGATTAAAAAATGATTAGTATCTAAATTAACTAGTTACTATTTATAAATAGTTACTGTTGATAAATAAACACTAAATGTATATTTTTAATATAAATATTATTCCCAACAGCAGATGGATTATTGATGATTTCAACTGTTCTTAAATAAACAAAATTATTCTAATATTGTTTTGTTCTCAATTGCCATGACCTGTGGAAATAAGTACTTGAAGATATAGAAGAACTTTCTTAGAAATATTGATATCAAACTTCAACATCCATGTACTGAAATTAAAATCTCCTACTGATGCTTTTCCATTTTGACCATCACATTCTGTTGTTTTTTTTTCATTTCAATTCTCAAATATAATCGTGCATGAAGTTGATTTAAATTTACCTTTTCAGTTCTCAGTTTTGTTTTTTCTGCAGCAGGAGCAGTGTGTGTATCCTGGAATCAAACCAAGCAAATCATATCAATACTTTTAAAAGAAATGTGCAGACAATACAAATTAATACACTTAGTTTTTATTGACTTTCTCTTACAATTAATGAAAGTCTCAAATCAGGTATATAAGTTTCATTTTCTTGAATCATGTATACTAATGATTTATGAATAAGGTAAATTGTATGACAGCAATATTGTTTTTTATTATCATTAATGTTTTGGTTTTTTTTGTTTTTTTTTTTTTTTTGCATAATTTACCTTTTTCAACTGTTCAGTGCTTTTCTGAATCCCAGTCCCCTGCAAAAAAATATTCTGTATCAAATTATTCCTGCCTTATTTATAACTTTGGGGCATCTGCTACAGAATTCCAAGAAATGATTCAAAGATTATAAATCAAGAATTTTATAATTGTGTAACATTAGTTGTAAGAAAATGACAAATTACAACTAGACCTTACACAATTATGATACATATGTATGCAATAATATTTATAAATGAAGGGGGCTGACGTTGTGAACTGTACATTTCGATTTACATTATACTGACATGATTCGTTTTAATTAAACATGGTATAAATTTCCTAATGTCTTACCTTTGTTGGTGACGTCAGTCTGGCCCTTTTGATTTGTCGAGGGGTCGGAAACGGGCTTCTTAATTTCTTTGCCAGGTATCGACATGGTTCCCCGCTAGATTTTAGTTTTTTATAGGCCTAGGACTTGGCCTCCGCCGATTTTGCCATAGACTGTATGGACCACGCACATGCCAAGCACAAATATCCCGCTTTACCTGCAGGAGAGATGGTAACATCCAACTCTTCTTGAATAACATCCTGCAGAGTTTTATCAGTACTTTCTTTCAATTTTACCTTGGATGTCAGTCCTTTTCTGTCAATGCTTTCCCCTCTGACAACAAGTGATTTCCCGCAGTTCATACACTCTTTCTCCATTTTGTCTCATCGGAAACCTTTGTTTACATTTCATTACGAAAAATTCCGAGAACATCGATTGCCTGAAATTTCGTAGTAGCTTTATCCTTATATGGTCACGTGCCCATATTTGGACCAGTGAACCCTTGCGAGATTTCATGCGGTATCTGTCATGGCGGAAAATGGAGGAAATTTTCGACTGTAAAAATGTGACGTGCTTTCAATGACGTTTTGAGGCATAATGGTATGTTGATGAATTGTTGATTTGTACTAAAAATGATTACTTTTATCAAATATCATTGAAAAGTTACGCGACATCTGCTGTTTGTAGCATTTTCGAGGTTCACCGTTTTGCTACATTACGAGCAATGGGAGGGAATCGTAGCTCTGACGACGACCATCTGTCAAAAATTGTCCGTCCGTCGTCCAGAGCTACGTTATCGCAGCTATCAAATGACTACTTCCAGAATCTTGAAAGTGAATTTTATATGTCCCAATTAGCATGACTAGAGTGCACAGCTTGTATAATCTGTCAATTTGTTTCAAGTCATTTCGTCCAATAAAGCATAATAGCTATATACTGTGCCGAAATGGTTTGCTTCAGATGCTTTGGTTTGGTTTGGTTTATTTTGTTTAACGTCCTATTAACAGCTAAGGTCATTTAAGGACGGCCTCCCGTGCGTGCGACATGTATGCGTGTAGCGGATATTTTGCCGATTAAGAGTGCTACCTCACTGAAGCATACTGCCGAAGACCTCAAGCAGCACACCCCACCCGGTCACATTATACTGACAACGGTCGAACCAGTCGTCCCACTCCTAATATGCTGAGCGCTAAGCAAGGAGCAGCAACTACCATTTTTAAAGACTCTGGTATGTCTCGGCTAGGGGCCAGGGCCCAAAGCCTTCCTCACAGGGGCGAACGCTCAACTAAAGGCCAAAAGTGAGGCATTGTCAAGGGAGACATTAGGAAGAAGAAAGTTGTTCAGAAAGAAGAGAAAAGATAAGATCCCAAATTTAGTCGCCTCTTACGATCATGCAATGGGGGCAGCAGGTACAATTCTTACGCCCTACCTGCAGGGCAGATGCATGCTGTGACGAAATGTTTTGCTTCGATGACATCGACAAAATGCTAATTCGCCCTGAAGTGAAATACACACATCTCAGAGGTCATCAGAACGTGACCCCTTATTGGATGTTGTTAGATGTTCATGTAACGTAGTGAAATGACTATCTAGATTTTAATTACATTGACTCCCCAGGGACCTGAGGGGCGGGGCATAAATGCGTCAAATAGATCAAAATTTCAAAAATCATCTCTACTCTCAGATATGATGGAAATACATACTCTTCATAGATGGAAGGGTCTTAAGGTACTTCACCAAAATTGTGAATTCCATGACCCTGGGGTCTCAGGTTTGCCCCTGGGGAGGGGGTAAACTTTACGATAGTTTATATATGGAAATGACATTTTTGACTATAACTTGTTCGATTTTGATTGGAATTCATTCTTACTTGGTTAACATTATCAGCATGGGATGACAATTTGATGGCATGCACATGTTGGCCCTGAATGACCCCTAGGGGCTGATGGGTGGGGCCAGAAAGGGTAAATTAAATTAAAGGAAATATTTCAAATCTCATGTGACCGTTAAGACCAATAGGCCTCTTGTTTTTTCTTGCTCAACCTATTTTGTACGGGATCTTATTTGATACCCTAATGACTTTATACAAACTGTTCTTCTATTCGCTTTTCAAGTGATGTTATATCATTTTTTATTTCCATTATTCCCTGTACGTCCTTTTCTAATTATTGCAATTACTCATTTCTATTTTACATCATACAAGTTTTAGTTATAAGTTATTTTGTTGCCCCAGTTCTCGTGCACAGCATGGATTTACTTTCTATTATCTTTTATAAAAAGACGTTTACACTTCTGAGACATCTGGTCTTATCAAGTTTGTGCTTTTTTCAATAACTATTTGTAAATTTATCTTAATAATTTTTCTTTTCTGTTTCCTTCGCTCTGATTGTTTTAAGTTAGAACTACAATATTTCGTTATTTGCGATTATATTGTTTTTAAGTTACTCTACTGTAAATTTCGAACTATCACAGGAGGTAAACATAAACATAGCATGAAGATCGCTTGTAAAAGAGGCCCTCCTTACATGACATTAATTTTGATAGAACGTGAAACAAAACGAACTCGCTTCCCCTGATACAATATGATCCAGTCTTCAATCATGTTTTACTTACGTCAACATATCCTTGTTCTTCGTTATATATTCTTGGTTGCGACTGTCATCATTTGGTTCGATATTTTCTCGCAGTGAAGAATAATTGAGTTGACTTTCCTGTAATTCCGTCCCGTTGAGAGAAACAAGCTCCGTCGATTCTGAAGACATCTCCCTGTTGGATAACAACGTCGACGACTAAGCAGTTTGTATCAGACATGTAGGCTGAATGCTTAGTAAACGTGTTTCTTGAATGATAAAAATATGAATGCGCGTTCCGTCTCATCTCTGGTTATATAGGTAAGATAAGGTTATCGGCTATTAACTTTCCCGTCCATATAGACACCGCATGTATGGCTTCTCGCTCTGCTGAATGTGTATTAGGTACACACAGTCAGGTTAAATGACGATAGTTTTTTTTATCCTGTCTCCTGCGTTTTATGTTTAAAATATGAAGATATTGACTTGAACCAAACGGGAGCATGATGTGTCCGTCACTGCTACCTCCAGAAAATGTTGCGACAAGCAATAAGGTAAATACGTTGGAAGTTTAAGGTCCAAGTTTGGAGTTATATTCGATTTACATGTACTTAAATATACCTCTATTAATAATATGGTTCCTTTGTATACTCTCTAAAAATTTCCTTTCATGGTCTCTCTTACTGTTATTTATATACTATTCATATTTCAATAAAACTTACTACACTTTGGTTTGTTTGGTTTGTTTTTGTTTAACGTCCCATTAACAGCCAGGGTCATTTAAGGACGTGCCAGGTTTTGTAGGTGGAGGAAAGCCGGAGTATCCGGAGAAAAACCACCGGCCTATGGTCAGTACCTGACAACTGGCTCACGTAGGTTTCGAACTCGCAACCCAGAGGTGACGGGCTAGTGTTAAAGTGTCGGGACACCTTAACCACTCGGCCACCTCGGCGCCTTACTACACACACTTAATACTCAGGCATGAATTTGCAGCTAAGAAAACATATTTTAACGTTTGATGTTGTGTGCATTGTTTTCAACATAGTTCTTAGGATATTCTTAGCCCGCACATAGTCGATTGTGAAATCATTATCAATTACATTGTAGTATATTGTAAGTCATATCTCATGGTAATTTAGCCCTTTTCCCTATTAATAATTAATATTGATATTAATTATTTAATTAGGATTGTCGTGCAATAACTTCGGTATAAGCGAGGTTTGTATGCAAGTATTAGACAACCTGTATTGTTATTCTTTAAGGTCCATGTGAGGATCACGCCAGCATCTGAACCCCTCCCGGGGCCTATCACATCGTCAGGTAATGCCGGCGCCAGGTCTGTCAGGGGTGTGCTGCTGGGTGTCTTCGGCAGTATGCTTCAGTGAGGTAGCACTTTAAATCGGCAAAAGTTCCGGCCTATCACAAGGAGACTTAACACGAAAATACCGCAGCCTCCCACGACACATACGCACTCACCACACGCATGCATGTCGCACGCATTGGAGGCCGTCCTTAAATGCCCTTAGATGTTAATAGGACGTTAAACAAAATAAACCAAACCAAACCAACTGTCAGACAGGATGGTCAGCTATCATCACACCTCGAGCGCCAGGACAGGTCAGGAGGTCAGAAAGTGATTTGAAAACTTGACAAGCTTAAGAGGTTTGGCTCCAGTAGTGATACAGTATCAGTTTTTGGATGTGTCATATAAGGTGCTTGTAGAAACTTCATGCGGATTAGACTTGCATAGCTTATAGCTACAGCTACAGCTACATTGCACATGTTTGATGCGCGACTGTGGGACTTGAGTGACCAGTTTTGGAGCAGAGACTTTAGTGACTCTATGTTTGTGTGAAAATGACTGAGAGTGTGTTTTGTTGTAAATGAATTGTTAATTTTCATATACAAATATTGATTTCATTTCTCAACTAACTACACGACGCTCGTCCTACGTAACAATATTGATGATATATCAATGATTTAAAAAAATATATATATGTACGGTATTTATGAAAGAAAGAACGAGAGATACGTGAAATTAAAGGAAAGATTGGTTTGGTTTGGTTTATTTTGTTTAACGTCCTATTAACAGCTAAGGTCATTTAAGGACGGCCTCCCGTGCGTGCGACATGCATGCACGGGAGGCATTAATTCACCTTTTAATAAAAAATTTAATCCCCAATACCTACACGACAGACGTAAGACGTCACGGTAGGGCACACACCTCAAGGTGTTGTAATGATTTTGTTTGATTTGTTTAACGACCTACCTATTTAAAGACGGCCTCCCATGCATACGATATGCATGCGTGTTGTGAGTGCGCATTTGCTTGGGAGGATCGGGTGGCCTATCTGTAGTCCCTCAATATTCCCCAAATGGTAGACTCGAAAGAAAATACCCGATTACTCAGAGATCACTTTTAGTCGCCTTTTACGGTAAACATTCTTGACGATGACCAACAAGCCTCCTATTCTGACTTGTTTCAAAAGTGATACAAATCCCCTTGAAATAAACAATGCATTTATATCTGGAAAAACGTGTTCTTGTGCAAATTAAATGACAACTGTTGAATGTCTGCGAGACAAATGCTCCGTGCAGAAAGTGTGACCATGGCATTCACCATGTATCTCTGAAACACAGCGATGTACATGTATACTTGTAATAGTGTCCAATTTTTATCTAATTGGTTTTTATACATATTTTTACTTATTGAGGTTAAGGCCACTGCGATCATGTTACTGCATGTTATTTTTATTATTCCTTTGAAAACCGGTTGTTGGGGTGAAAGGGAAGATCTATTTTTATTTCACTGCCCAGTGGTCATTGCGCGAGCCCGCGCATTCTTTGTCACGCACCTGTATAGTTTTTTGATGATGGCGGACGTATTTTTCGGCAGCGGATATGTAATTTGAAATTCGGACTAATTGTCAGTACATATCATGTTTTATCTTGACTAGTATTTATAAGTAGATTTTCATTGATTCTAAATATGTTCTGTAATAGGATCGGTTATGTTACACTCAAATTATATGTATTATTGGATTCTCAGTTATTTCACTGGTTCCACCGTTTGATTGCTAATTTGAATTTCTTCCTTATTGAAGCTTTTGTAAATCTTTTATATTATATATATTATATATAAAAGATGTTCCGGCTTTTGTATTTTGTCAAAACTATTATTTTCTAGATTTCAGTAAATGCAGATTTTCTATACTTTGGAATTAATAGATTAAATCTTAATTATTGTAGATTTTATATGCTGCATCGCCATACACAGGTTGCGTCCCTTAGTAAACCCTCTTCCCCACGAAGAGGTAGGTTTCCGTGTTTTTAGTATAAATATTGCAAACCCTAAGGATATTTTTATATTTCTCATATTTTGTGTAAATATCATAGTGTGTGATAATTGTGATTAAGTCCCGATAGATCAAGTAGCATCTGGTTGCATTATAAGTAATTTGATATCGCTATGTACAACATAGCGTTGTAAATTTCTTGTGTCGTGATCATATGATTGCGCCTGAGTTCTTCAGTTTTGTAATGGTTTGGTTTGGTTTATTTTGTTTAACGTCCTATTAACAGCTAAGGTCATTTAAGGTAGTATTTTTATAGCGTAACGTGTTTGAACCAAATGCATAAATTAGTTGAGTTCATATTTTGGACGAGTTGACTTTGTTAGGGTAAATTATACAGATGCATTTATTTATGTTTGTTATGTTGTTGTAGTTTTTTTTTATGGAACTATGGAATAAATTGTGAAACACAACCTTCGTTTTCGTGTTGAACCCTGAGCAGGTAAATTCCTGCTACATACTAATACTAAACCTTTGTGTCAAGTTAGACCAACATATGTCAAAAATTGGTTAATTCACTCATCGAGTTTACAGAAATTCTGCCGGGAAATGAACTCGTGTGAGCGCTGATTAAGTTGATGAGTACGAAACCAAGGACAATAACTCTGTAAATGTGCTGACAACATATTTGAGATGTTGCCATAGTTAACGCGTGTAAGAAATATGACGAAATTCTCCTGAGAATTGCATTCGTGAGAGCGAAAATGTTCATCACACGCATGCACCTACGGGCCGAATCCCATATACCTTCAAAACTCCGAGGGAATAAGTATCGGTGTCCCTATCCAATTTATCTTACTGAATTTATAATCCTGTATCTAATGACACAGGTATTTGACGCTTTATAAAGTGAATTGGAAACGCCTGGGTGACGGACAATGCCCATTATATCGTAGGAGTATGTATGTATCATCGGTACGCTTTTAACAAGTGGCATCATGTTTTACTGTAGCGTTGTACATGTACTAATACTCAGTGTTGAAAAAGAACAGGCAATAAGGGAAGCTATCTTTCGTCGAAGTGCAGACGGTGCTTAAAATGCATAGATATGAAATCAACAGACATGTTCGCTACCTGCAGCGTTCTGGTTATGTCAAGTTGTTGATACTAGTTCAGCAAACTCCGGTAATGATGTTTCTTTTATCCTGTAAAATGGTGTTATGGTATCGGTTATGAATGGCAATTATATATATATGCCAAGTCATCCAAGAAATTGAGTTATACGACGGAAGTTAATTTCCGTGCATAATACATTGAATTGTCGCAACTTAAATTGTTAAAAAAGAAGTGTAACTCAACAACGTGTCCATAAAAAATGTTTTTCAGCTGTCTGGGCCATGTCAAGCATATCAAACTACAACAACATGCAACAAAGATTGATCTCAACTCCGACTTCAGCGACGCATTAAAGTTTACTTTCAACAGTTAAGCAGTATTTTTACGTTGCTATTAAAACATGACAAAATTTTTGTTAAGAACTTTCTTTAAACACAATCTAGGCTTTCACCAAATTGAAATTCGATACTCCTTATGAACAATTCATGCCGAATCAAAAGTAGAAATAATATTTTGTTTTTGATTACATTAACTGGCAACAAACCAAACTCTCAGGGTAGATTTAATCCCAAATTAGATCAAATATGATAAATATATTACATTCAATTATTAAGTGATTTATTGTGAAAAGAACATAACTTCGAAATCCGTTTTTAAAGTAATGAAATGCTTTTCATCGCCTTCTACCAGCAATTAAAAGTAAAGTTGAAAGCAACCTTTTCCCCTCTTCTAAAGAAATTAAATGTAGTTAGTTACCAATTTTACCCGCCCATCAACACTACAATTGTCGTTAGTGCCTATAGATTGCGAGTTTGGTTTGGGTTATTTTGATTAACGTCCTATTCACAGTTAAGGTGGTCATTTAAGGACGGCCTCCCGTGCGTGCGACATGCATGCGTGTGGCGAGTGCGTATGTGTGTTTTGGGAGGCTGCGGTATGTTCGTGTTAAGTTCCCTTGTGATATGCCGGATATTTTTCGGATTTATAGTGCTATCTCACTGAAGAATACTGCCGAAGACACCCAGCAGCACACCCCACCAGGCCTCACTGAAGAATACTGCCGAAGACACCCACCCGGTCTCATTATACTGACAACGAGCGAACTAGTCGTTCCAGTCCAAATATGCTGAGCGCTAAGCGGAATTGCGACTAACAATAAGCAAACGAAACATGAAACAAATGTTAACGTAGATTGGTACACATAAATAATTTATAATGAAAAGAGTGACTTTTTGACAGTAGGACGGGCTCCCGTGCGTGCGACATGCATGCGTGTGGCGAATGCGTATGGTTGTTTTGGGAGGCCGCGGTATGTTCGTGTAAAGTCTCCTTGTGATAGGCCGGAACTTTTGCCGATTTATAGTGCTACCTCACTGAAGCATACTGCCGAAGACACCCAGCAGCACACCCCACCCGGTCACATTATACTGACAACGGGCAAACCAGTCGTCCCACTCCAATATGCTGAGCGCTAAGCAGGAGTAGCAACTACCATTTTTAAAGACTCTGGTATGTCTCGGCTAGGGGACAGAACCCAAAGCCTTCCTCACAGGGGCGAACGCTCAACTAAGGCCAAAAACGAGGCATTGTCAAGGGAGACATTAGGAAGAAGAAAGTCGTTAAGAAAGAAGAGAAAAGATAAGATCCCAAGTTTAGTCGCCTCTTACGGTCATTCAAAAATTCAAAAACTCTATTACTCCAGATTTAAATTCAGGAACACAGACATAGCATATTATGGCTGAGAGTATATTTTAAAATGCCAACAAACTGTTAAGGAATTATTTTGGAAAAATGTTCTATTAAGTTTGAGAAAACTCGCTTAGAAGACAGAATGTTCTGAAAATAACAATGCATTTAAAGAACCTATTTGGTATAATGATTTAGTAACAATAGAAAATAAGAGCATATCTTTTATATTGATTGGTATAGGAAAGGAGAATTAATATTAATGATTTAATAAGCCAAAGAAAATAGCAATGGTAGTTTTTATAGCCATACAGAATTTATGGAGAAATTTAATCTTCGTACTAACTTTCTCACTTATCAAGGTGTCCTAAGTGCTATTAAAAGGAATAATTCCCAAGAAGATATTTACTGAATTGATAAAATGACCTTCCACACTTGCCATTCTGTTACCATTGTAATCCCGAGAATGAAACAATACTTCATGCATTATGAAAATGTGAAAAAGTACAGCTATTTTTGACAAATTTAGATTTATTATTCATTCCCTTTAATTTTAAGAAAGAGTTTTATCTTTTGATTTTATGAACGAAAAAACAATGTGGATAATTTAATTATTTTATTTATCAAGCACTATTTATATAGCACAAGATGCTAGGAAAAGAGTCTTTCTCAGCTTTGAAAAATTACATTAAAGAAGCATACTCCACTCTTAAGATATATTGCAACCAGTAAAGGGGAAAGTCATCTTAACATGTTTTAATAAGGACTGGAAAAAGGGGAAAGACTACTGATCTCTACATCAATGATAAAAATGTGGTCTCTACATAAATTATATAGTTTCATTCTATTTTCGGAATTCTATGAGATACTAATGTAGCTGGTGTAGAGTTATGCATAGATTTATGAAACAGACTATAGGTTCAGTGTAAGCGTTATGCGATACAGACTATAACAGCCTCGTTCTGGAGTCCTGTACAAATGGCCGGCATGTAAACATACAGTGTTTTATCAATACAGCTTATGAATGTTTCCTATGTCTCTTGTCGACTGTCATCCCATTCAACATGGTGTCAGAAGTCGGTCAACATCTTCTTAAGCGGTAAGAGTAAACCATCGCAGTGAAGTCATGTTGAATAGACAGATTTTATGAGATTTATACACGATAAGGCAGCAGTGTTCTCGCGCACGTGGTTGACTCAAATTCTCAGAACAGTCGGAGATGACGACTATGATAGATTCCATCATTTATTTGAACTTTCATATATTATGATCGAACACTGAGATACCTGGCGTTATCATATCATCAAGTATTGTTAAGAATTTCGTCGTCATGGCAACATATCAGGTGCAACCCCCAGAAAATTTTACGTTCAATAAACCAGAGGAATGGCCGAAATGGTTAATGAGGTTCGAACGGTTTCGAGTAGCGGCGGGATTAGGAGCCAAGGAGGGCCCAATCCAGGTTAATACTTTTATCTACTCTATGGGAGGTCAGGCAGAAGATATTATCAAGTCATTTGGATTGTCAGATGAGGATGCCAAAAAGTATGAGAAAGTTGTTGAGAAATTTGACAATTACTTTATTACCAGACGAAATACGATATTTGAAAGAGCTAGGTTCAATCACCGAAAGCAGAATGAGGGAGAAACTGCAGAAAGTTTTATCATGGCCTTATATTCACTAGTTGAGCACTGTGAGTATGGAGATTTGAAGTCTGAGATGATAAGGGACCGTATTGTCGTGGGTATTCGCGATAGTAGATTATCGGAGAAACTCCAGCTTGACGCAACACTTACTCTAGAGAAGGCTGTAAACCAGGTTCGCCAATCTGAGGCAGTCAAGCAACAACAGTCAATTGTTAGGGACAGAGATCCTATTGCGAGTAGTAGTCAGGCAGATAGTAATGTGGATGCAGTATTCCAGAAAGGTCCAAAACATAAGTTCTCAGGAAACCGGAAGTCGTCTGAAAACCGGAAGTCATCTGAAAACCGGAAGGCATCCGAAAACCGGAAGTCATTTAATAATCAGACGAATCCAGAGTGTCACAGGTGTGGATTTAGACACAGGAAAGGAAGCTGTCCTGCAAAAGATGCCGAGTGTCGGAAATGTCGCAAAAAGGGTCACTATGCCAAGAAATGCCGATCAACAGTTGGCGAGGTACAAAGCTTTTTAGGAGCGGTAGAAAGCAAAGGATCCCTACCATGGAACATAGATCTGGTTATTCAGACAGGTCAAACACACACACCGGTAAATTTTAAGATAGATACAGGGGCAGATGTTACAGCTATACCTGAGAGTGTCTTTCAACGAATCGGTCAGAAGTTAGAATCCTCGACAAGAGTTCTACAAGGTCCAGGTCAGAACCGTCTCAAAGTGTTGGGAAAATTTTCAAGTAAATTATGTACAGAGAAGGGAACTCGGGCTGAGACAGATATTTATGTCATCAAGACATTGAGTAAGCCATTGTTAGGTCGTCCAGCTATTGAAAAACTCAACCTTGTGAAAACTGTGGCTTCAGTACAGTCAGCCGGTAGTATCCAGGAAAGGTATCCAAAACTGTTTAGTGGACTAGGTAAAATTGAAGGCGACTACACCATTAAACTTCGCGACAACGCCACACCGTTTGCTCTCACTTCGCCAAGGCGCGTGGCGCTACCACTATTGGACAAGGTAAAGGATGAACTTGCCAGGATGGAGAGCTTGGGGGTTATCTCCCCTGTTGAGGAACCGACAGATTGGTGCTCTGGTCTTGTCGTGGTACCTAAAAAGGATGGAACTGTACGTATATGCGTTGATCTTACACAGTTGAACAAATCGGTTCGCAGGGAACACCTACAGTTACCTAGTGTAGAACAGACTTTACACCGATTGACAGGAGCAAAGGTATTCTCTAAAATTGACGCAAACTCAGGATTCTGGCAGATCCCGCTAGAACAATCTTCGAGATTGTTGACAACTTTTATTACTCCATGTGGGCGTTATTGTTTCAACCGTCTACCCTTCGGTATTTCATCGGCGCCAGAACATTTCCAGCGAAGGATGTGCAACCTGCTAGACAATGTACCAGGAGTAGTGTGTCAGATGGACGACATGTTGATATTTGGAACCTCACAGGAGGAACATGATAAGCGTCTGAATACTGTGTTACAGAAGGTTGAGAAAGCCGGGATTACCTTAAACAGTGATAAGTGCGAGTTCTCAAAGAAAAGTGTCACATTCGTCGGTCACGTCATAGATGAGACAGGAATACGTCCAGACCCTGCTAAGGTGAAAGCTATCGTGAACTTTGAAGCTCCTACTAATGTCAGTGAGGTCAGGAGATTCATGGGAATGGTTAATCAACTTGGGAGATTCTCCCCGAACATAGCAGAACATTCCAAGCCAATTCGTGATTTACTACAGAAGGATAGTGCATGGACGTGGGACATACCTCAAGAGCACGCATTTGAGCTGATCAAGCAAGAACTCAGCTCTACACCGGTACTGTCATTATACGATCCTAGGGCAACCACCAAAATCTCTGCTGACGCATCATCTTATGGTATTGGAGGCGTCATACTTCAACGTCCTAAGGACAGTAGTGAGGACGATTGGAGGCCAGTCGGATACGCGTCACGATCTATGAGCGCTACAGAACAGCGATACGCGCAGCTGGAAAAGGAAGCACTCGCTGTAACGTGGATGTGCGAGAAGTCGTCAGACTTGCTCACAGGAATACACTTCCAAATTGAGACGGATCACAAGCCGTTAGTTCCGTTACTAGGTTCCAAGGCGATATCTGAGTTACCCCCGAGGGTTCAGAGATTTAGGATGCGTCTCATGCGATATGACTACAGCATCATGCATGTGCCCGGTAAACTACTGTATACCGCAGATGCTCTATCCAGAGCCCCCTTGATTCAGCAAGGATCTGAGGAGGAGGAGTTTCAACAGGAAGTTGAAGCTTACGTCGATGCTATCATGGACGACATTCCAGCAACAGAAGTTCGCCTCAACGAAATCCGCATGAAACTACAGGAAGACAGTATCTGTAGGATCATTATGAATTACTGTCAGGATGGATGGCCTGGTTACGAACATCCTACGATCACAGTCTCCACTAGGCCATATTGGCAGTTGAGGGAAGAACTCTCGGTGTGTCATGGTTTGCTTATGAGAGGAAGTAGACTCGTCATTCCTTCATCTATGAGGGCGGAAATACTACAGAAACTACACGAGGGGCACCAGGGCATCGTGAAGTGCCGTGAGCGTGCTAAGAACTCGGTATGGTGGCCGGGTCTAAGCAGAGAGATTGAGGATGTTGTGAAAAACTGTTCGTCGTGTCTGAAGCATAGGAGAGAGAGACCAGAACCTCTCAAACCTACTGATTTCCCTGATCGTCCCTGGCAACAATTAGGGTCTGATCTATTCTACTGGAAGGGAGTGAACTATTTGTTAGTGATAGACTATTTCTCTAGATACATAGAAATTGCCAAGCTTAGCTCCACGACTTCAGAAGCAATAGTCACACATCTCAAATCGATGTTTGCTCGACATGGAATTCCAGAGACCGTCATATCGGACAACGGTCCGCAATACGCGAGCTCAACGTTTCAGGAATTCACGAGAGATTATGGGTTCACCCATTCGACCAGCAGCCCTTATTACCCTCAAGGGAACGGGGAAGCCGAGAGAGCAGTTCAGACCGTGAAGCGTCTACTTAGTGGCTCTCAAGATCCATATCTAGCCTTGCTAGCGTATCGTACCACACCGTTACGAAATGGCTACAGTCCTTCGGAACTACTTATGGGGCGGAAGCTTCGTACAACTATACCGGAGAGTCCAGCAAATCTATCTCCTAAGTGGCCAGATCTCGAGTACGTTCGAGATAAGGAACTGTTGGATCGAACATCTCAAAAGCACCATTTTGATCGGTCACATCGCGCAGTTCAACGTCCGGAATTGCACCCGGGAGAAACAGTGTGGGTGAAAGGACCCAGCGGAGGGTTCAGTGGAACGATCACTAAGTCAGTGAATGATCACTCATATTTGGTCAGGACACCGTCGGGCCAGATTCGTCGGAATAGGAGACAGCTGGTCCAAGCTCCAGCTATGAGGCCGGATTTTCCACACACGAGTGGATCGGGAGATGTGCCTAGCGATGTGAAGGAACCAAGTAATCAGACTGTGTGTAGCAACCCTGTAAAGGCTCCGAAGCCTACTGGGTCTCCGAAGTCAAAGACTGGGTCTAGTACTTCTGTCAGTGTCAATAATAGTTCAGAGATAGGTGTAGGTTCTAAGAGTGATAATGCAACTGTTACTCGCTCTGGCAGAGTCTCGGTTGCTCCAAACCGGATGGACCTGTGAATTTAAGTTGACTGTGTTAATTGTTCAGATATTATTTCTTGAGTAGGTAGCTCGTGAAATTGTGTTTATTGGAAAAGACTGGTTAAAGATAACTTTTGTGGCAATGATAATTTGCTTAGCTTTTTGAGTTACTTATAATTAGTTTGATGTTTGAGATAAATCCATATACAATGTAATTGGTAGTATACCCAGAAAGGGGGATGTAGAGTTATGCATAGATTTATGAAACAGACTATAGGTTCAGTGTAAGCGTTATGCGATACAGACTATAACAGCCTCGTTCTGGAGTCCTGTACAAATGGCCGGCATGTAAACATACAGTGTTTTATCAATACAGCTTATGAATGTTTCCTATGTCTCTTGTCGACTGTCATCCCATTCAACAGCTGGTTCCTCCACAAAACATGGTATCTTATGGTAATTTTTTCGATTATTGTTCAGGAGTGAACATAAAAAAAAAATATAGAATGAATATTTTTTCGATTTTCACTGGTAAACATATATTAAACTATTATGACTTACAGGTGCTTTTCAGTCAGATAAATTGCCCTTTGTTATTTCTATAGTTGACAAAGTTCCTGGCAATATGATGATCAGCATTAACACAACAATAAAAGTTAAAGGTATTACCCACGAACTCTGAATTACATATTCGCTAATTTCTTATTTAATACATCAAGTCCATTGTTAAATCCTATGCATTTTTCCTTCCCTTACTCAAAGATTCTTCGTACTGACTTACTTTTTTCTTTCCTTTATATATAAGAAAAAAAAAAGACTAAAAAAGTAAGTCTGTTTTTTTTTTTTTTTTTCTTTCTTTCCTTTAAGTGCCCTGCAGGTAGGGCGTAAGAATTGTACCTGCTGCCCCCATTGCATGATCGTAAGAGGCGACTAAATTTGGGATCTTATCTTTTCTCTTCTTTCTGGGCGACATTCTTATTCCTAATGTCTCCCTTGACAATGCCTCACTTTTGGCCTTTAGTTGAGCGTTCGCCGCTGTGAGGAAGGCTTTGGGTTCTGTCCCCTAGCCGAGACATACCAGAGTCTTTAACAATGGTAGTTGCTGCTCCTGCTTAGCGCTCAGCATATCAGGAGTGGAACGACTGGTTCGCCCGTTGTCAGTATATTGTGATCGGATGGGGTGTACTGCTGGGTGTCTTCGGCAGTATGCTTCAGTGAGGTAGCACTATAAATCGGCAAAAGTTCCGGCCTATCAAAAGGATATTTAACATGAACATATCGCAGCCTCCCAAAACACACATACGCACGCACTGAAGGCCGACCTTAAATGACCTTAGCTGATAACAAGACGTTAAACAAAATAAACCAAACCAAATAAACCGTAAGACTGGACCTCCAAGGGTTTTAGGGGTAACCCACAACAGTATAAACATTGTAAATTCTGTCAAATCCTTCTGATGCAGCCACAACATTTACAAACAAATTTGTTTCTCGCAGCCTCTTTGAATAACATTTTGAATACTGTTCACTACGAAGCAAGCATGCAAGAAATAATATCAATAAGTCAAAGTTTGGTGGTCAATTATGTGGTTAATATTTCATATGTGATCAGTGTAATTTTTATCAAAGTTTAAGTTGATCCTTAAAACATAACTTTTAAAGAACTGGAAGCATTTGCTCAATAACTAAAGTAGATATAAACAAAGACCTATTTAACAAACGCCTTCCTCTTTAAATATAAAATATGCCTTTAAATATGTATTAAGTATCAAACTATTATATTATATTTAAGTTTTGAATTATGGAATGACAGTTTCACACTATCAGTGAGTGAAACGAATATCTCATCAGTGAAACAAATGAGTTGCATATACAAAATCAGCCGACCGAACAGCAAGCTGACATCAAATATATCAATCGGTCTGTAATGAAATCATGATTTGTTATAATAGTTGGGTGGGTACCAAGATCCGTCTGGAATCTCTTGTTCAAATTGATTAGTTGTGTGTTTACTGGTAGGTCTACAACAGCGAATCTGTAGGATAAATGGACAAAGGTAGTTCTGATTGACTTTATCACCATTCCAGTTCGTCTACAATAACAACTGCTGATTCAAAGTTACATGATGACAAATGGAAAGTAAATCCTTTAAACAAGGAATTTTAACTGTTATTGTGTGTACAATACCAGTTACCGTTAAAGTATTCACAGAAAAAAAACATCCACTTTGAATAAAGATTGATATTAATTTGTATCTGTGTAAACTAACATTAATATGCTAATCAGCAATTGTCCTTTATCATTGTGATGCGAGTTTGATCTTAGGCATACTGATCTTACAGTACAATATGATAAATAGTTGTATACAGAGCAACGCTGAATCCTGCAATCACGGAGTATATCCCGAATATTAATAACATTACGAAACACATTTGTGATACTTTTCTTTTCAATTTCTTAACGAGTAATGATGGTTCCTCCTCGCCATACAGCGTCAGTAACGTGATGATCATAGGAACGACGAGTGTAAGATAAACTGGTCCAAAACATCCCGACAATGAAATAAGCAGTTCCAATTCTGGGACCAAAATTGTGAATGCACCTGAAAAATGAATAATAAATCAACAGGTATGATATCATTTTAAGCTGACGTGACTAATGCCTTGGCACGGTGTCCATCCGTCCGGCAGTCGTCAGTCAACTTTTTCTTAAATCGGAATCTAGAATAGATTATTTTTTAACAAGCAAATCTATTGAGTATATGGTAACTAATTTTGGCATAGAGTTATGTCCCTTTTCAAGCAATGATCACTGGGTCACCTGTTATTATTCTAAATTTAGATGAAAATGAAAAGGGAAAAGGTTACTGGAAAAGGAATTTAGAAACAATCAAATCAAAATGTTTTAAACATGTTTCAAATGTTTTGGAACAATAGGAAAAAATCAATTATAGAGCATGGTATAAAGAACTGGTGGGAACTAACAAAAATAAAGATACAACAGATATGTATAACATGCAGTAAGATAATCAATAAACCAAAAGAACATATAAAAACAATAGAAACAAAATTAAAAGAACTGAAACAAAAAAAGGATATGGGTCTAGTCTATAGCGAAACCGAATATTTACAGATTACAACAGAAATATAAACCTACTATAACAATATTTCAGAAGCGGCAAGGGTAAGATCAAGGGTACAATGGAATGAGGAAGGAGAGACATCTTCTCGTTATTTTTTAATCTAGAAAAATCAAGAGCAAAAAACAAACAATTTACCTCAATAAAATGTGAAAATGGACAGCACAGTTCAGGGATAGACACCATTTAAAAAGAACAAGTGAAATTTTATCAAAATGTATTTACATCAGAGGGTTGGGATGAATAAGAGGCTGAAGGCTTTTTATCAAACATAGAAACCAGATTAACAGATTTAGAAAAGGATAATTGTGATAAAATTCCAACTGAAAAGGAGATCCAAAAAGTCATCAAAACTCTGAAAAATAATAAATCCCCTGGATGTGATGGTATTATTTCAGAATTTTATCAAATGTATTAGCATGTAATAAACAAGAGCTGTTGGAGAACAGCATAGCTCGTCTCGCAAATGTTTGTCAATAAATAATTAAAATATATTAATTGGAATGGTTTCGCAAATTGCATTAATAATATGTATATTGTTTACTTGATCAGATTGTGTTTTGTGAATTGATGCAATTTTCAAAACCATACCAATTTATATATATATAAATTATGTATTGACAAACATTCGGAAGACAAGCTATGCTGCTGTAGATTAAATGAATATAGTAAATACAAATGTAATTGCTTTTTTTTTTTTGGATAAAATATTATCCTTGTGAGAGTTGTCTCCCTTGAACAATGTGGACCGGTATAAATTGTCTAATGTGAGCATTTTCAGTTTTACCCCAAGAAGGGATAGTGTAACTCCATAGTGACTCTTTTACCAAATATCAGCACCCTAGTACAATCATAAAGTGACGTGTTAATAGCTTTCAACATTTGCACAAAACATTTTAAAATCTGTTTCCCCCCCCCCCCCCCCCCCCCCCCCCCCCCAATTTTTTTTTCAGTTTAACTCCGGCAAGGGATAGTTTAACCCCCACAGGGAACCTAATACCATGTATTACTATGCCTTTCAACACACACAACATAAACTTAACACAAAGTCCAAAGATTTAAAAACAAAAAACAAATATTTAAAAAAAAAAAATTTAAGTTTTACTCCAGGAAGGGATTGTCTTACTCCATAGGGACTATATTGCTAAATATCAGCACCCTAGTACAATTATAAAATGATGTATTAATACCTTTCAACACTTGCACCAAAAAAATATTCTAAGTCCAAAAATTTGAAAATTCTGGAGTTTTTTCCAAAACATCTTTTAGTTTAACTCGGGCAGGGGATAGTTTAACCCCCACACGGACCATATTACCTTAAATTACTATGCCTTTCAACACTTGCACCAAAAATTTAACATTTGAAAAACCGACGCCGGAGTAAAGACATAAGCTTTTACTCTTCTTCGAAGAGACGATCTAAAAAGGAATTTACACAGGTTATTAAAGAAATATTTAGTGATAGGGAATGTACAAGCAAGGGGAAAGGGAAGATATTGCCAACTGGAGACCAATTACTCTTTTGAATACAGACTATAAAATCATAGCAACGGTAATAGCAGAAAGAATCAAATCTTTTTTACCTAATATTATTCATAGTGACCAAACGGGCTTCATTAAGGGGAGAAATATTGAAGAGTCCAGAAGATTACTGTCTGACGTAATTGAATATACAGATATTGAAAATAAAGGAGGAATACCAGTATTTTAGACCAACAGAAAGCATTTGATAGAGTAGAATGGGGTTGGTCAGAGTGTAGCTTAAAAGAAATTTAACTTCGGTAAAACATTCATGGAGTTTATCAACATGACGTATAGATATGCAAAATGTTGCATTCTAACAAATGGTCAAAAGTCAAACTTCTTCAATATATCACGTTCAGTAAAACAAAGGTGCCCATTGGCACCAATTTTATACATAATTTAGGCAGAGGCACTAGCTTGCTCCATAAGGAAAGACAAAGGAATAATAGGTTTAGATCTTCCAGAAGTAAATGATTTAAAAATTCAAACAAAAATAAGCATGTTTGCAGATGATTATCAACTGTTTCTATGTGAAGAAAAATCATTACCTGTATTATTCAAAATACTAGGAAGATATGAAAAAACATCAGGTGCACGTGTAAATAAACAGAAAACAAAAGGCTTGTATATAGGCAGCTGGAAACAAAGACCCCCGAACTATTTAGATATATCATGGGTCACTGACAATATCAAGGTATTGGGAATGGGTATAAGATCGACAAAAAATATTATGGGATAGGAAAATAGAAACAATTGAAAATATCAACACATGGAAAACAAGAAATTTGACTTTGGAAGGAAAAACTCTGATAATTAAGTCATTGCTATGTTCTCAGCTAACTTATGAACTGGCACAAAATTCCATACCTGAAGAATACAAGCAAAGAATAAACAGATTGATATATGAATTCCTTTGGGGATGAAAAATAAATAAGGTGGCTAGAGAAACTGTTTACTTCGAAAAGAGTCAAGGTGGATTAAATATGACTGATCTAGACTATAATTAAAATAAATAGGATTAAACTCATATACAAATTAATACATAGTGAAACGCAAACCTGGAACATTCTCGGGAAGCACTTCCTCCAAAGTTACGACAAATCTTATAACACAAATTATTTCTTGTGCAGATGCAGTAATACAAATAATCTGGAGTTAAATAATCTTCCAGCAATTTATCAAGAGGGAATATTACATTGACAAAATCGTTTGAATGAAAAACATATAAGCGTAGATGATGTCCTTAATGAAAGCTTATTTGGAAATCATAAATTGTTATTCAAGAATAGTCCCCTATTCTTCAAAACCTGGGCACAAAGTGGTTTAACAAAGATAAGACATATCTGGAACACAGAAGAAAATAATTTCATTTCATCAGAACAATTATTAGGAAAGTTAAAAGTTAAAAACAATTGGATATCAGAATTCTCAAAAATAAGGAAGGCCATCCCCTTCAGGATGGATTAACATATTACAAAACAATCATAGAATTTGTTATAAAGTGTTCCAAATATCAGTCGATCTAATGATCAAGTATATAAATACTCTTGTGATACTGAGCAAAGACTTTAATAAATTAATTAAGGCTATATTATATCAAACCAGTTAAGAAATAAAATCAATACAAAAATGGAATGGAATTTTCACAATAAATTGGAAGAATATCTGGCTATCTTTAAACAATAATTTGATTGATAGGAAACTTAAGGATTTTCAATGGAGAAGCCTTCACAGAGTTCTAACAACTGAATATAGATTAAAACGAATGCAAAAATCGAATGGTTTGTGCAACTTTTGCAAAGAAGCTAATGAAACGCAACTTCATCTTTTTAGTGGGTGCAGATTTAGTGAATTAATCTGGAGTAGGATAGAAATATTATTAAATGAATGCATCAGATCAAGCAATTTTCATGCATATAACATATAAATATAACAGAAAAAGAAAGAATTTTCGGAATATCAAAATATAATGTAAATTTAAATAAACTATGTAACCTTATTATATTTCGTTCAAAATGGCTAATATGGAAGGAAAGAAATCTTTGAAATTTGAAAAAGAAGAACAAAATCTAACGTAACTTGTCAATAATATAACAAAACAATTGAAAACTAGAGTAGACGATATACTTCTATCGGTAAACTCAAAAAATCTTAATCTTACACTTAAGGACTTACTGGAATCCATGAAAGTACATTTAACATAATCTAATAAAGTCTTCATGGAATGGTAATTTAAGTGAGTGTTGAATTTTTAAATTAACAACTGGGTGTATATAATTTCTATAGATAGCACCATGTTAAATGTTTTGTTTAAATGAGAGTGATTTAAGCACTGGCTGTAAGTTAAGAGGTAGAACTGAATATGTGAAGTCAAGTATGAATATTAATATATCTAATGAAAGTCTTCAAGGAATGGGGTGTATAATTTCTATAAATAGCACCATGTTAAATGTATTGTTTAAATGAGAGTGATGAAAGCACGGGCTGTAAATTAAGATGTAGATCTGAATATGTGATGGGTATGAAATATTAAAGTGTGAGTACTAAATGTATGCTAAAATGTTCATGTGAAATCTAAGACAATTTAAGTTTAATTTGCGGAGTATGTGTTGGGTGTTAAATGAAACTGATTAGTGTGTGTGCTGGGATTAAACGAGAACGCAAGACAATCTAGATTTGGTTTTGGTTAGATTGAGGTCAGGTATGGGTGCTGAATGTCAATTTAAGATTTAATTTTGTATACTGAATATGGACTGAATGTTGGGTGCTGAACTTAATGTGTGCCGAAAGTTAATAGAAAATGATTTATATGTAGAGATATAATATCTGTAATGTAACTATACTGAATAAAAGCATTTAGAAAGAAAAGAAAAGTTTTCTTTAATCGGTATAAATCATAGAATGACTGGATGAGTTTTGACTAAATTCCGTCGGAGAATCATTTGGGCTTTGAATCGTCTATCGTCTTACCAACACCTATTATTAATTAAGGACGGTCTCACCTCTGTGCGGGATGCATGCTTGTGTTTACTGATGCAGAACATCTCACCCGGTCAATTTATACTGACGGGAAACAAATTATGCATAAATGATAACTGATCTTGAGTCGGAGGGGTGGAGCCAAATAGGGGAATTAAAGGCGATTCCTGTTAATCGAACCCGTGCAGGATCGGGGACTATGTTGTAAATCACTGCATATTCTAAAAGACGACTAAAAATTGGCCTCCTGGAGAATCGGGGATTTTCATTCCTGACTTCTGTTAAGGGGACATTCAAGATACCGGAATCTATTTCTGCTCCATAGTAACATTAGTGGCGGATGGGCTGGTGGGGCAATAGAGAAATAGGAGCTACCAGTCACAAAGGGCATCATTGATTATCACCAAATTTCTTTGCTAAAATGGGGAAAATTGAATATCAATAGGGGAAACATCGCAAATTATTTCAAATCCTTCAGCTATAGGAAAGAAATGACTTGATCAATATTAGGTCTGAAGCATCCTTTGGTGAAGGCGAACCAATTTATATATACGGCGAGTTTAGTTGACCTATTGCGATGTGCTTTTGTCCAGCGTCGTGTGGTGTTCCTCGTGCGTCGTCCGTCGTAAACAATTTACATGCTGGACCAAATTCAATGAAATTTGGTAGGAAGCTTTCATGCCAAAAGGTCAACCAAAATTGTAAATCATATGGTCCCAACCCCTAGGGGCCGGAGAGGTGGGCCAGAAAAGGTCAAATTGACTAAAAAAAAAAAAATCTTCTCAACTCCCAGACATGGTAGAATCAAAACATCTTCACAGATACCAAAATTGTGAATTTCATGACCCTGGGGTCTTGGGTTTTCCCCCTGGGGAGGGGGGGTAAACTATAATTTATACAGGGAAATCACATTTTTTAGCATTATTGGTTCCAATTACCATTAACTTTGTTAGAATTATCAATATGGGATGCCTGTTGTAAAGTACATGTATATTGGCACTGGCTGACCCCCAGGGGCTTATGAGCGGGGCAAAAAATGGTCAGATTAACTGAAATTTCAAGAAACTTCTCGAGACCTAAATAAGGTAGAATTAATAATCTTCATATATGAAAGGGTCTTGAGGTGCTTTACCAAAATTGTAAAATCCATGACCCTGGTATCTCAAGTATGCCTTTGGGGAGGGGGTAGAGCTTATACTTTAGTTTATATAGGGAAAACACAATTTTACTATCATTTGTTTGATTTCTATCGGAATTCATGCTTACTTTGTAAACATTATCAGCATATGATGACAGCTGAATGGTATGCACATGTTGGACCTGACTGACCCCTGGGGTGATGGGCGACGCAAAAAAAAGGTTCAATTAAATTAACTTATTTCAAAACCGAGATGACCGTTAAGGCCCAAGGGTCTCTTGTTCATTATACATAATGTAATATCAGTATTTTGTTTTGTTTTGTTAATTAAAATGAGTATAAAACGAAACATCATTCAAGTTCCAATATTCGCAACTTTCACTGAAAAATCGAAAAGAAAAAGAATGACTTGATTTATGATCACTGCCGAACCAAAGTCAGAATATCCTTTAGACGTTATCGGGAAAGGTTGAAATTCTAAAAATAAACTAACATGTATACGTGGCACCGAACATATTGTGTTATATTATCGTACAGTGTAAAAGATGTAAGACATAAACTGAGAAATGCTAAAGTAAACGTAATGTACTCTGATTTTAAGCATCTTTTATCACGCATAACAGACCCCCTACTGTACAATGTGACGTTAGACGATACAAACCAAACATCCTCACCAATATCCAGCTCAATGGCACAAATGGAACTAGAGAAAAACTTTAAAATGTATTTCAAGATGACAGCCTTCTTGGATTTCTGACCGTAACGAAAAATAGCATATCTTTGTCAGGACGGTCAGGACTAACTCAGGATCATTTCAGGTAATAAAGAGCTGAATCCAACTAGTGATTGCGTAATCATGTTACAAAGTGGCCGCCTTGGCGACCATGTCAAAGTTTTTACGAGACTGAAAAGGCACACTTTGTTGGCGCCCCTCCCTTAACAACCTCACTAATTCCAAGCTCAGTGGTACCAGTAGAAATGGAGAAGGTTTTTTTTAAATGTGTTTTTCAAGATGGCTGCCATGGCGGCCATTTTTGATTTCAGACCGACTCTAAAAATAACGTTTGGTCAGGACTTTATTAAGATCGTTTCAGGTAAAATAGAACTGAATCCCACAGGTGGAACTTGAGAAGAAATTTGAAATAGGTGTTGTTCTGGAAAACCTTGATTGCACAATCATATTACAAAATGGATTCCGTGGCTGTCATGTCAAAGTTTTTACGAGGCTGAAAAATAACAAGACTTTGTTGGCTCCTATTCTAGGAAAAATAACAACCCTTGGTCAGGACTATCTCAGGATCGTATCAGGTACTATACAGATGAATCCAACTTGTTGAACTTGAGAAGTTGGAAATAGGTGTTTTTCAGATAAAAAAAAAACGTGTACATCAATCAAGTTACAAAATGACGTACTTGCTGCTTTGTTTTTACGAGGCTGAAAAACAGCACTTTGTTGGTTCAATACTTTGATGGCTTCCCTTCCTTAACAGCCTCACCAATTTTCAGCTAAATGGCACCAGTAGAAATGGAAAAGTTTAAAAAGTGTTTTTCAAGATAGGTGCCATGGCGGCCATCTTGGATTTCGGTCCGACCAAAAAAATAACATTTGGTCAGGACTATCGCAGGATCATTACAGACAAGTTTCAGCTCAATCCCACCGTTGGAATATGAAGTTAAAAATGAGAAAAGTTTACGGACGGCGAAGGGCACACGGAAGACAACTACGGACGAAGTACGATGACCTGACCTGAAATTATATCTATCAATTAAAAACATGATCGGATGTATTTTGTTCTTTGAAATATAGTTACGTTGATACATGTTTTATACTTTCAAATTGTTTACCTCTAATTAATTGGTATACTTACAAGTAAGAATAAGCAGAATGAATCGACAGAAGTATTCTCCGTAATTCTGAATAAGTTCCATACTAAATTTGTCCTTTAGATATCCCCACAAGAGTTCTGTTACGATGAAAACCGTCGTCCCGATCGTAAAGTACAAGGTGAGAAAGGAAAGCATCTTCAAAGATTTGTATATCCTGAAAAGATAATGAGTGACGACTCAGCACACTTCAACAGTTCTAACAGTGTTGTTTCTGCTGATGGCGTATTTATAAAGGGCATTCCTTCGTTCGAACGGCAGATATGTTAATTTCCCATAGGGGTCGGCTTAGAGATTTGTTCATACTTAGAGACCACACATCGATACAATTTTTCGAGACATCCAAGTTGGTTACCTTGGCTATACTTTGGTTTGGATTGTTTTGTTTAACGTCCTATTAACAGCTTAGGTCATTTTAGAACGGCCTCCCGTGGGTGCGACATGCATGCGTGTGGTGAATGCGTATGTGTGTTTTGGGAGGATGCGGTGTGTTCGTGTTATGTCTCCTTGTGATAGGCCGGAACGTTTGGCGATTTATAGTGCTACCTCACTGAAGCATACTGCCAAAGACACCCAGCAGCACACCCCACCCGGTCACATTAAACTGACAACGGGCTAACCAGTCGTCCCATTCTAAATATGCTGAGCGCTAAGCAGGAATAGCAATTACCATTTTAAAAGACTCTGGTATGTCTCGGCCAGGGGACGGAACCCAAAGCCTTCCTCACAGCGGCGAACGCTCAACTAAAGACCAAAAATGAGGCATTGTCAAGGGAGACGTTAGGAAGAACAAGAGGCCCATAGGCCATAACGGTCACCTGATTTTTGAAATATTTCAGTAAATTTGAATGAAAGAATGAATAAAACAAATGATAGTCAAAAATGTGATTTCCCTATAACTATAGTAAAGTTTATCCCCTCCCATGGGGCAAACGCAAGACCCCAGGGCTAGGAAATTCACAATTATGGTAAAGCACCTTAAGACCCTTCGATCTGTGAATAGTATTTAATTCTACCTTATTTGGGCTGTAAGAAGAAGATTTTTAAAATTTCTGTTAATTTGACCCTTTTTGGCCCCGCCCATCAGCCCCTGGGGGTCAGTCAGGGCCAACATGTACATACCATCAAACTGTCATCCCAAGCTGATAATGTTAACGAAGTTAGAATGAATTCCAATAAAAATTCAACAAATAATAGTCAAAAATGTGATTTCCCTATATAAACTATAGTAAAGTTTACCCCCTCCCCAGGGGCAAACGTGAGACCCCAGGGTCATGAAATTCACAATTTTGGTAAAGCACCTTAAGATCCTTCCATCTATGAAGAGTATTTGATTCTACCATATCTAAGAGTAGAGAAGATTTTTGTAAATTTTACCCTTTTTGGCCCCGCCCACCAGCCCCTGGGGGTAAACTAGGGCCAACATGTACATACCATTAAACTTTCATCCCATGCTGATAATTTGATACAAGTTAGAATGAATTCCAATACAAATCCAACAAATAATAGTCAAAAATGTGATTCCCCTATATAAACTATAGTAAAGTTTACCCCCTCCCCAGGGGCAAACATGAGACCCCAGGGTCATGAAATTCACAATTTTGGTAAAGCACCTTAAGACCCTTCCATCTATGAAGAGTATTTGATTCTACCATATCTGAGAGTAGAGAAGAAGATTTTTGAAATTTTTGTCAATTTGACCCTTTTTGGCCCCCGCCCACCAGCCCCTGGGGGTAAACTAGGGCCAACATGTACATACCATTAAACTTTCATCCCATGCTGATAATTTGATACAAGTTAGAATGAATTCCAATACAAATCCAACAAATAATAGTCAAAAATGTGATTCCCCTATATAAACTATAGTAAAGTTTACCCCCTCCCCAGGGGCAAACATGAGACCCCAGGGTCATGAAGTTCACAATTTTGGTAAAGCACCTTAAGACCCTTCCATCTATGAAGAGTATTTGATTCTACCATATCTGAGAGTAGAGAAGAAGATTTTTGAAATTTTTGTCAATTTGACCCTTTTTGGCCCCCGCCCACCAGCCCCTGGGGGTAAACTAGGGCCAACATGTACATACCATTAAACTTTCATCCCATGCTGATAATTTGATACAAGTTAGAATGAATTCCAATACAAATCCAACAAATAATAGTCAAAAATGTGATTTCCCTATATAAACTATAGTAAAGTTTACCCCCTCCCCAGGGACAAACATGAGACCCCAGGGTCATGAAATTCACAATTTTGGTAAAGCACCTTAAGACCCTTTCATCTATGAAGAGTGTTTGATTCCACCTTATCTGAGAGTAGAGAAGAAGATTTTTGAAGTTTTAGTCAATTTGACCCTTTTTGGCCCCGCCCCTCAGGCCCCTCACAATTTTGGTTCACCCTCAGCCATAGAAGCTCCCTGTAAAATTTCATTGAATTTAGTTCAGCAGTTTTTAAGAAGTTGAAAATGTCAATTGTTTACGACGCACGACGGACGACGCACGTACGCACACCGCACGACGCCGGACAAAAGGCGATTGCAATAGGTCAACTGAGACTTCGTCTCAGGTGACCTGAAAACGTTGTTACGAAAGAGAAAATTTAGTCGCCTCTTACGATCATGCAATGGGGGCAGCAGGTACAATTCTTACGCCCTACCTGCAGTTCATAATGCACTTGCCTAATCAACTAATTACGTAACAAAATTACTAAACTAACCCTTGGCTATACAACCAAAATTAGTCCTGGAGTCACTTGCCTAATCAACTAATTACGTAACAAAATTACTAAACTAAGAACGCAGTTTGTCACAAAACTTTAGCGAAATAGGAAAGTTTAAACCATGAACTAAATACCGAAATACTAAACCAGAAAGTATACCGCCGATAATATTCAATTTTTAAAAGAATTTTGTGAATTTTGTTTTGGAATATCTTCTTTATTCATTCCATTCAACAATATTTAGCTTTCAGAGAGCCTTATGGCTTACACTTATCCTGTTGAAGGATCAAAACTTCAAAATTTGTGCAAAAAGTTGATTTTTGGCTTTGATGTGTGTCACCCCAATGACTTGTTGAACGATACTGGACATAGTACCCCACCCCAGCATGCCACCTGACCAATAAAAGGTCTTTTCCTCATGGTTATTGAGAAGAGAATCTGAATGATTATGATTTGAATATCCTTTTACAGGATTGTATGGTCCCAAAAGTGTCTTAAGACGAAAGGAATGAGCTCGAGTGTGGTATTACAATGATAGATGTAAGCTCAGCTTTGAAAGGATTTAATAGTGACGAAAGCCCAGGGCCTAATGATTTTCAAACTGAAACATTGATATTATGACGTTCATGTTCAACTCTATAAAACATTCTTCCATTCTATAAATCATTGTTAATTACACAAAAGTAGGGTATCACAACTTTAATTGCAAAAGACATAGACATTGCGTAAGAATTGGAGATCAATGTCACTCTTAAATACCACTTATGAATTGATATATGAATGTCTAGCCAATATATTACAATATCCAGATGACACCACGTTCCTACTGGACGGATCTGAAAGCTCTTGTCAGTCTGCTATACATTTAGTTGATAAATATTCAGGACTAAAACTAAACATTGAGAAAACAAATGCCATTTGGATTGGTAGCAATAAAAGTTTTAGGAATTACCCCTAAGGAGTGTCCCCAATCACTATAACTTCGATAAAAACAAACTATATAACTGAAATTTGTCCCGATTAACTTACCATTGATCATGTGGCAGATTTAATATATAATTGACTTGGGTCATTTCTCCAAATTTTAGGTACCCAAAAAATCCACAGCCAACATGAAAACTTGTAACAAACATTAGAGCAAGTCCAAGCACACCATTCCAGCCGTCAAAATGCTTCGTACTCTTCATTCTTTCCCGTATTGGTAACACCTGCAAGGAGGGTAAACGTACTTTTTGATAATAACTATGATCAAGCCATGGACAGCCATCATTTCAGTTCACGAATGTCCCTAGAATTAAGTCAAAATTAAGATGTTCATTCTCGAAACGTTCGTGTAACGTAGTGAGAATGACCATCTAGATTTAAATTAGCTTGTCGGTCATATGAAGCTTAAGAGTTTAAGGTACTGTTAACTATATGAATTTATTGCTGAGGAAGTTGTCTGATGATTTCACGATAAAAAAGCAAATAGAACATTGAAATGGTTTGAATCTAACATTGATTGTCATGAAACCTCAATTTAACATTCACATTGTACTCGAGGGGGATTGGTGGTTTCTTTTTTATTTTCTTACCAAAGCTATTCCACCATAGGAAAACATTACATCATTGGCGAAAGATGTAACTGTTAAGAAATTGACGAGTTTGGCCGCTGGTCGTGTTTTGGTATCTGGGAGATCTTGGCAGATGTACTGGAAGGATATTATAATTATCACAAAGAGAGTGATGTTCCCAATTGTTGCTAAATATGACAGCAGCTTCATTCTTCGTGTCATAAAGATGGGAAATAGTAACCCAGAAATTCCAATTATAGACAGCGCATCATTTATATCGACGTATTGCTGCAGGAACTGTGAAAACAGAGTAAGGCATTATATTGGTATTATGTCAGTGGCACAATCATCTCTGGACATTAAAGGAAAGTACTGTTTGTTCCGACTGTTACCACATCGCAATAGATAGGAGAAATTTCACTATTTTTCAACAGCAATGGCCATTTTAGGACGATCTCCAATGAGTTGTTAACGTCATAACATATATGATGCCTCCCTCCCGTGTATGCGAAATGCATGCATCTAGCGGGTGTGTGCGTATTTTATTTATATATATATATATATATATATATTCCGAAGCTGATGCCGACTTGAAAGTGCTACTTCAATGAAACTGCCCACCTGGTCACATTATACTGACTACGGACGGACCAGTCGTCCTACTCCTAACTGCCCTGCAGGTAGGGCGTAAGAATTGTACCTGTTGCCCCCATTGCATGATCGTAAGAGGCGACTGAATTTGGGATCTTATCTTTTCTCTTCTTTCTTGCAAACTTTCTGCCTCACTTTTGGCCTTTAGTTGAGCGTTCGCCCCTGTGAGGAAGGCTTTGGGTTCTGTCCCCTGGCCGAGACATACCAGAGTCTTTAAAAATGGTAGTTGCTACTCCTGCTTAGCGCTCAGCATATTAGGAGTGGAACGACTGGTTCACCAGTTGTCAGTATAATGTGACCGGTGTGCTGCTGGGTGTCTTTGGCAGTATGCTCCAGTGAGGTAGCACTATAAATCGGCAAAAGTCCTGGTCTACCACAAGGAGACCTCACACAAACATACCACAGCCTCCCAAAACACATAAACACTCACCACACGCATACATGTCGCACTCACGGGAGGCCGTCCTTAAATGACCCTGTTAATAGGACGTTAAACAAAATAAACCAAACCAATTCTACTCCTAAAACACTACCAATTTTATAAAATCCAAAATGTATCTGCTAGGGGAAAGATTCTGAAGCCTTCTCTAAGCTAAAGTCCAAACGTTAGAGTGTCAAGGGAGACATTAGTAGGAAATTGTTGTAGACAGAAGAGAAAAGATAAGATTCCAAATTAACTTGCTATCGAAATTCATGCAATAAGGGAATCAGGCACGATTCTAACGCTTTAACTACATGTCACTTCTTGGAAGGGAAAATGTTTTAATTAATTTCGTAAACAATAACTAGGCGTCTACTTACGTCTTTTAAAAACAGATTCATAGCGGCAATCAGATCAGGCATAAATAGACTATAAGTTATGATTATGCTTAAGTCGATAGAAAATCTGAAAACAACAAACAGATAAGTCACTTACAAGAGTTAATATATATATATATTATCACAGTATAACTATGACAGGAAATTAAGGTCTTTAGTACATATGAATACATTGTGCTAATAGTAGTTAGATATATAACGCCAATTACGAAGGAAGACAACTTATGACTTTTGCCCTGACCTTGTCTCGAACCCACGATCTATTGCACCCAATCGCTTAGCCAGAAATACCCGCAGGTTATACCACTGCGCCACACCGACGCTCTTTCAAATAACGTTTCAATGGCGCAGTGATGGTCGGCCCGATACCCTGACATGATCATAGTGACAAGTCGTCAATTAGATGATATGAATATCTGTATCGCAATGTATGAACATACATGGATGCGAATTGTACATATATTATAAATATTCTTCCCGGTACAACTTCGACAGGAAATTCAAATCTTTACTTTTATATCAACAACATAGTGTGTGCATATGATAATTGAACATTGGTGAACACTGGTGCCGTATATCGTTAGTTCGAGGCCCGGTGAGGGCACGTGTCATAAACATGTCTTCCTTCGTCGTTACTATATCATATATCTAATCATTAACACTATGTATCATCACATATATTATCAAATATATATATATTACATTTTCTAGTTGACGGAATTGATGCGTGGTACTGTAAATACAAGATTAAGAATCCACTGAACCGAAGATGTTATCGCTATTCAAATCTCGGCGATCACATTCCATAACGATAAATCAAGTCACTGACCTGAATTTTCCGGCGTGTGGTTGTAAACAAGGAGGTCCCAATTTCATACTCATCTCCGCTGCTCTTCCGATATCACTAAACCTCTCACCTGTTCTGAAGTCAATTCCAAATGGCAAACCAGTTTCTCAATGGTATATGATCAAACTATTCACCACAATCCTCGTACAGTATACTGGGTTAGATTAGAGAGTGTGATATATAGCGATTTAAGGGAAACGTTAAATGGTTGAATTTGTCGGCGTTTAAATTGAAGATTATCGTTACAAAAATCTAATGATGATCTTGCTTTCATTAATGAGCCAATATTGTAAAATAATGATTAAAAGATCGATACATTATCATAAATTATCGCACTAATTTCATTAGTTTAATGCCCTATCAAGATCATTTAAGGACGGCCTCTCGTGCGTGAGGGGAGTACGTGTGTGTCTTTTGGGAGGCGGTGGTGTGTGTAAGTGTGTATTTCAGCACCCATGTCGATCAGACAGACAACAATGTCAGTGTATGATAATTATTAATGAGTTTAATTATATTAATGCTTCAAAACTAGTCGCTAAAATTACCCACTATACAGTATAACCATATACGGACTTGTAACTGACGTCTCCGTTACATGATTCGTAAAAAAGTTTGAACTGTCAACTCTGAATACACGGGATCATTTTCGTCTTAGGGTGGCGAAACAAATAAGCGCAAACAAAAAATGTATAAACTTGATTTTGTGAAGGCCACATATACTTTGTGTAGCAATATTCCCCTAAGGTAAATTAAGTAAATCATAGTTATAAACTCTCAGTAGACCCTCTATAGACAATTATACATGTAACAACAAATTGTAATGTATAGTTCATGTATCGTTCATGTTGTAAAGTGCCTATATCTTAAGCTTAAAAACCGATGTATAGTATACCTTTCTGTTAAACGGGAGGTAGTTCCTGTTAACATCAAAACTCCGACTTCGTTCAAAGCTCCAAATAAAAGAAGTCCAGCACTTCCATACTAAGAATGGAAAAGGTGTTATTAACTCATATCATCATAACGATGGTGTATACTGGAATTTTCCTATCCTATCTCTCAGCGTCCGAACTACCTTGTCTGGAGAGGACTCTTCCTTAACTAATAAGCAGATTTTGATGAAACTTTATACATGTATATCATAACAGCTTTCTGTTACTATTAATGTTGGTATTTTTCTCTTTCGATCTGATTAAAATCGTCCGTTAAAGTCCGCGTTTTCTTATGAATAATTAATATAGTCAATAGAGAATGTATAGCGATGTATTGTATTGTTTTCCGGCCCATCGACAATTTGAGTCATTCAGGGCAATACGCCAAATTATAAGGTCGTTCACAGAAAGAATACATATCAAACTAAAATGTATCAATGTCAAAATCACTGATATAGGCCTACGAACTGGTTGCAAAACAATATTTTACGGTACAGCTCTATTCAATGTAAATGATCAAATACATGCGATGCATATAGTTCTATCGAATAAGCATTCCATAGAGATCACTAGAGAAACTCCTATACATTACAGTTCAACCCGTCCAGTTTTCCCTTGATAATTTGTGTTGATTTTCTTTTCCGGCCTATTTCATTCTATCACCACGAATATACCACTACCTCCTAAAAGACATCTCTCACACAGGGGAGGCCGTCCTTAAATGGCCTAAGTTGTTGATAGGAAGGTAAACAATGCAAACCAAACAATGGACAATTAAAGTCGTTAAAAGGTAAAAACAACATTAGAATTATTCGTTCTCAAACTCAAACTAAAGAACGGTAAAGTATAGAATTGGTTTGGTTTATTATTGCTTCACGTCTTATCAGCTAATGTCATTTAAGGACGGCCTCCACTATATGTGTTGTCAGTGTGTATATGTGTTTAAGGAAGGCTGCGGTGTGATCGTGTAAGTCTCTTTGTGATAGTCCGTAACTTATAGCAACCGGTCAGCACTAAAACTAGGACGTGATACAGAAGTGTAGTGCTAATTGATATGAACATGTTGTATAACTTACCCACAGGCCAAGAAGTTTGACCATATATGGGAGTCCAAGAAATCCTAATCCAATATACGTTGGTAGGAGTAGCATAAATCCTTGAAAATCTCTAAAAATAAAAGGAAATGTTAAACAAAAATGATTCAATAAATTTTATTTTTTAAACCAAAACAGAAAACAGGTACACAATTGTCCTTACACAATATGGTTGTCATTCCATTTCATGCATATAATTTTCACTATTTGCCTAAAATATGTATCTAAGCATATTTTAATCAAAGCTGTATATGTGAATTTCAATCTAATTAAAATCTAGATGGTCATTCTCATTACAATCTAATTAAAATATAGATGGTCATTCTCACTAGTACGTTACATGAACATCTTAACAACATCCCTTAAGGGGTCACGTCGGGGTGAACTTTTGGATAAGCCAATCAAATGACTACTTCCAGAATCTTGGAAGTAAATTTTATTTGTCCGAATTAGCATGACTAGAGTGCATAGCTTGCATAATCTGTCAATTTGTTTTAAGTCATTTCGTTCCAGCAAGCATATAGCTACTGGTAAATAAATGCTGTGCCGAAATGGTTTGCTTCAGATGTATAATGTGACGAAATGGTTTGCTTCGAGGACATCGACAAATTGACGATTCGCCCTGAAAGTGAAATACAAGGTCATCAGAACGTGACCCCATATGGGATGTTGTTAGATGTTCATGTAACGTAGTGAGAATGACCATCTAGATTTTAATTAGATTGTTCTCACTAGAACGTCACATGTTCATGTAACGTCGTGAGAATGACCATCTAGATTTTAATTAGATTGATGTGAATTTCAAAGAAAAAAATTAGTCGAGTAAATAGTATCATTCCGGAAGTAGAACAGCAGACGTGTACACGTGGACTTCAAAGCACGTAGAGAGAACAGCCAATATTGTAATGGCCTCAGCTTAAAGACAATTAAACTAGGTTTTAAACAATTATTCTAACTTCTAAATATCCTGGACATGTATACTATAAACTATTATTCTAACTTCTAAATATCCTGGACATGTATACTATAAACTATTTTTCTAACATCTAAATACCATGGACATGTATACTATAAACTATTATTCTAACTTCTAAATATCGTGGACATGTATACTATAAACTCGTAAGTACGGTGTGATTTTATGACAATGAACCAGTAGTCAGAGGTCAAATTTAAGCTTCTGGATCAGTTAATCATGTATACGTATGCATGTGTTGTGTATGCAGACATTGACTGTAAACAGTAAGGCTTACATTATACAATTACTGATTACATTACATAGTATCTGTGAATGTACAGAAAAAAGTAATAGATTCATTTTCTATATCAACCAACATTACTGTGTATATATATTGGTACACTCACGATAAGTTTAAAATCAAGAAGTGGCTATGGTTAGTCAAATCTTGTGATAAAGACCAATAACTTTCAGATAGTTCAAAATTTTGTATATACTAACAGACTCGAACAGAGTCTTAAGACTTGCCATGCTGTTGTAAAAACTCTCTCTTGCAAGTTGTAGATCAATGCAATCCAATAGAAAGTGTTTGACGGTAAATGGGGCTGGTCCTCACGCTTCAATAAGTAGGAATGTGTTATATACGTACGGCCCATCCTAAGACGGACAAAAACATTCTCGTCTCGGTCTCGTCGATTGTCTCTGTAGCAATGAGACCATTCACCGATATTTCCTTTGATTGAGTAAAGTTTATTGTCTACATATTGGTTCCATTCATTTTGCCACTGTGATAATAAAAATTTAGTAACTAACTGTTTAAAATCGGTAAAATGAAGTTTAAAATCAGTTGGTGGAAGTGATAATGCCGCTTTTGCGGCGCGATCTGCTTTTTCATTTCCAGGTATTCCGGTATGTCCAGGAACCCAGCAAAATATGATGACAATTTAAGGTGAGACTATGCAGTAGAATCAGTATTTTTCGAATAGAAATGTCATCTAGATTTCTGTTACTTAGACTCTGTAATATAGAAATTTTGTATAATTATAATTAATAAATCATTAAATAATAAAAGCCACAATAAAACAAATCATGTGTGTTTGTGGATACTATTGAATAAAAGGAGTTGTATTTATTTGTCAACATATATGTTTATCAGTGACATCTACTATTGAAGGAACCAAATTATGGATATTAGTTTGGTATGATTTGTTTAATGTCCTATCAACAGCTAAGTCATTTAATGACGGCCTCCCAGGCATGCATGTGGTAAGTGCGTATGTATGTTTAGGGAGGCTGAAATTATGGATAATATTGAGAAATTTTCTAAAAGGAAGCAGTCAGTGAAATATTCTGGAACCTTGTTTTGGATGTGAAATGTTAATGTTGATCTGGACGAATCCTAAAAATAAGATATGCCATGTACAATTCACGAGGACAGGGTGAGTTATTGTACTGTTTTATCTTTATCTTGTTTTCTTGTTCACTGATAGAGTAGCTCTAATTCCATATTTTCATCGCGTAAATCAAAGTGCGTGTTGTTGAGATAATCGGTTTCATATTGGTTATCCGAGATATTCCCGTTCGGGAATCCCTTCCGGTTGTATTTTACGACGTTTCTGATTGGCTAATGTTCGTGGTATGTGTTTATTCATAATCACCTTACCTATACACTAATCTACGCTCAGGTATCGGTCTATCTAGAATCTTAGGTTAAACTTGCGTACCTTGCGAGGCATATAATTGAATTTAGCTATATAGGTGTGCATACAAATTTCAGTATTATACGACAGATTCTGACATTTAGCTGGCCGGCTTGTTTATCAAATATGAAGTATATTTCGGCCTAAATTATCCCGGGCTGAGTGGTATTTTTCCCTCAAATTTTACATGATATATTCCGATGTTATTTCGGGTGGTCTTTTGTCGTTGCAGGCATGTTGTAGACTTGTAGTCGTGGTAATTTCGTGTACTTTTATTCCCAGGGAGGGGCAGGGGTGGATATTTTGTATACGAGATATATAGGCCGGACGCACGGTTGCGTTACGTTAGCATTGTGTGTATATTCTATCATCATATCTTGTCTTCTCATCACTACTTCATTTTGAACATAATAAAATATTGAACTTCATCAGCTGTGTTGTCATTTCATTCATCTGTAGCCAGCTATATTAGGTCGAGTCAGAACCACAGAGTTAAGGAACTTAAGTCACTACACTAGGATACACTTGTGACTGACGCGAAAACTCATTGAGAAAAATCAACAAATTTTCACAGAACTTATTCTAATAATATGCTAGTATTATTTTTCATGGGCTATCAGTAATATTTTTATTTGTTTAAACAAACCAGGCAATATTGCTAAAGTATATTCCCTTAAGTCAATAGCATTTCGTGCTCGATCGCATTTTTTTCGGCATACAGTTTTTCTTTTCACTTTTTCTGATTTTCTATCCCATATCAATTCAAAAAATATGTTCTCTACTTTAGAAGACAGGTAGTACTGAAATTAAATAGGTTATTTGCGGTATCAGAAATGATTTTGCAATCTGTATTCAAACAATTAATGACATCTTCCAGGCTCTAACGAATTTTTAATTTTCTATTTTACATTCATTTCCTCAGCTTTCACTTCATCTGTGGTCCAGGCAATGTCTTCATAATTATCATATCTGCAAATTTTGATATTTGATAGTGTAAGTACTTGTGATTTATGTCTATTTCATTTTAGTTCTGATATGTGCCAAATACTTCAATCAAATGATGCTGAGATATCGTTCTTTGTTTCTTAAGAATAATGTGGTATTATCTGCTAGTTGTGATATGTTTTACTTTTTTCTGTATTCTTTTGATTTTTAGCCCCGATATATCTTTTGTGTTATTTTTATTGAAAGTATTTTTACAGTGCAGATATTGGACAGACTCCACGACTGTTATGCCAGGCATGCTATATCGCTATAAAGTGTTGATATCCTCTTCATCAAACTTCTTTTCAATCCAATTAAAGTTCAATGTACATAACATGAAATACCATTCTATGGAGTCAAACGCTTTTGCGAAATCTAAAAATAAAACTACTCCATTTTGTTCAATTATTTCAGCCTAATAATTGGTTTGATTTATTTTGTTTAACGTCCTATTAACAGCTAAGGTCATTTAAGGACGGCCTCCCGTGCGTGCGACATGCATGCGTGTGATGAGTGCGTATTGGGAGGTTGCGGTATGTTCGTGTTAAGTCTCCTTGTGATAGGCCGGAACTTTAGCCGATTTATAGTGCTACCTCACTGAAGCATACTGCCGAAGACACCCAGCAGGACAACCCACCCGGTCACATTATAATGACAACGGGCGACCCAGTCGTCCCACTCCTTGTATGCTTAGCGCTAAGCAGGAGCAACAACTACCACTTTTAAAGACTCTGGTATGTCTCGGCCAGGGGAGAGAACCCTAAGTCTTCCTCACAGGGGCGAACGCTCAACTAAAGGCCAAAAGTGAGGCATTGTCAATGGAGACATTAAGAAGAAGAAAGTTGTTTAGAAAGACGAGAAAAGATAATATCCCAAATTTAGTCGCATCTTACGAGCATACAATGGGGGCAGCAGGTACAACGCCTACGCCCTTCCTACAGGCAGCCGCCTAATAAAAAAAAGTCTTGAATAAGGCGAATGTTGTAGCTAATGTTTCGTCCCTGAATGAATCCATTTTAGTCAGTTTTGATTATTTTTGGTAAAATAGGTTTAATTCTTTCCGCTAATCAATGTGCAAGTATTTTATAATCTGTGTTAAGCAATGTAAGCGGTCGCGAATTATTAAGGTCATTTTGTTTTTAAAACATTGATGATAATATACCAACTCTTTGTGAGTCTGATAGCTTATCTTGACCATTCCTTTAAAAAAATTAATAAATATTCTTTATGGTATGGCCAAAATTTCTTGTAAAAATGTATTTTCAATCTATCTGAACCAGGCCATTTATTCAATTTCATTCTATTTATTTCTTGAATACATTCATTTTCAGTGATTATGCATTCACATTCACTGCCCTCTTCATTCGTCAAACTTGATTTCGAATTGTTTTGATTCGAAATATTGATTATTTTCTACTTGAATTCATTGATTCATATAATTGATTTTTGCGTTTTAGTTTTAGTTTTCATTTTGTATTATCTCCCCTTGGTCGTTGAAAAGTCTAGTGATAGATTTTTGAAGTTGTCTACCCTTTTCCGAAGACAAGAAATTGTTTGCTCAACCCATTTTGCACGGAATCTAATTTGGTATCCCAATAACACATAATGTTCTTCTATTTGCTTTCTTGTGATTTTAAATAATTTTATTTCCATTATTCTCTGTAGGACTTTTTTCGTATTTTTGCAATAACTAATTTTCTTTTTTATGTCAGACTATTTTTTTACAAGTTTTGAATATCGTGTGTTCATATTGAACTATATTCTTCAAACTATTGTTAATTTTCTTAGTGTTTTTTGGTTCCCCGGTTCTCATGCACAGCATGGATTTATTTTCGAATATCATTGATAAAAGGACGTCTACACTTCTGAAACATCTGGTCGTATTAAGTTTGCGCTTTTTCACATTACTTGGGTAAATTTATCTGAATCAATGTTTTTTCTGTTTCCTTCGCATTGATTGTTTTAAGTTAGAACTACAATATTTCGTTATTTGTGATTATATGTTTTTTTCGTTACTCTAATGTAGTAACATAATACAAACGATAGAAGGTTCGAGCTATTACAGGGCGGTAAACAAAAACATAAGCATGCCGATCGCTGGTAAGAGAGGCCGTCCTTACATGACACGAATGTTGATAGGACGTTAAACAATACGAACTCGCTCCCCTGATACAATATGATCCAGTCGACCTTAATCATGTTTTACTTACGTCAACATATCCTTGTCCTTCATCCTGTCTTCCTGGCCGGTACCGTCATCATTTGGGTCGATATTTTCCTGCAGTGAGCAATAATTGTGTACACTCTGTTGGCTTTCCTGTACTTCAGCCCTGTTGATAGAAACGAGCTCCATCGAATCTGAAGGCATCTCCCTCTTTGTTTACAACGTCGAAGTCTAAGCAGTTCGCTTCAGACATGTAGACTGAATGTTCAGTAAACGTGTGTATCTTGAATGATAAAAGAATTAATGCGCGTTTTGTCTCATCTCTGGTTATATAGGTACGTTAAGGTTATCGACTATTAATCTTCTCGGCCATATAAAAACCGCACGTATGGCATCACGCTCTACTGAGGATGTATCATGTACAACAGTCAGATTTATATAGGGCTTTTTATACCGTCTCCTGCGTTTTTTTGCGAATTTGTTTGACTATGAAGATACTTACTTGAACCTCTCTGTTGTTTCTTTTTTTACCTGCTTGACTCAAATTGAGATTTGAACTCAAAATCGATCTCAAATTTGACTATTTTCTCAACTTAACAAAGTACTTACCCAGAAAATCTCAACTCAAGTTTTGGGTTTTTTCTCAAATATTTGAGACAGCTCAAGTGCAGTCTCAAATCCAAGATAGCGATCGCTTTCCCGTTAAGGAGACGACGAATGCGCCGGGATTGTCGTAGGTTCAGACCGCGCTTCAGGCTTAATTCATTCTGTGATAGGGAATATCGGGAACGATACAGATTTTCGTTTCAAAGTATCTTATTTATTTTAGATTTGATACAAGCCCGGAGCTTGAGACTGCAACTATGCGTAGCAAAGTTATTTTGCCAATTTTGCAGTTGTTAGTAGAGGTAAGGTTTTACGCTACTGGGTTCTTCGGTTTATATAATTCCATTGAGATCTTACTGTCCTTATGCATGATCTATCTATCTATATATATCGTATTTACTTACGCATTAACACTGAATGTCAGCACATCCAATGCAGCCTGTTTTTTTCTCATGGAACTTGCCGAATAAGATATCCTCACTTTTCACAACTTCCTCCACCAGGACCACCTTCTCCTTCTCTTCCAATTCACGGCTCTTTTTGTTGCCAGTATCACTACATGTACACCAGTGCAGACGTCAGTTGACAGGAGTACGGGACAAATAGTGATAACAAATATAGCGCGACATGTCTTTTACACCTCTATTACAAGATCTACTTTCACTTTCAGATATAGTCGTCTCATCTGAGACCGGACTCGAACTGAGTTGAGATTTTTCGTGAAAGCCATATTTGAGAAAATCTCAAGTGAGAAAAATCGCAAGGATTTGAGATCGATTTGAGTTTGAGATTTTGCTCAGTTTGAGATGTTTTGACCAATCGAAACAATAACAATGCTTAGTCAAGACCATCTCGGAATCATCCATTTGGTTTGTATTTGTTTAACGTCCTATTAACAGCCAGGGTCATTTAAGGACGTGTCAGGTTTTGGAGAGGTGGAGGAAAGCCGGAGTACCCGTAGAAAACCACCGGCCTACAGTCAGTACCTGGCAACTGCCCCATGTAGGTTTCGAAATCGCAACCCTGAGGTGGAGGGCTAGTGATAAAGTGTCGGGACACCTTAACCCTCGGAATCATCCAAGCCACGTTTGTACTAAATACCAGTGGCGAAACTTTAAAAGATGTTATGTTATGTTATGTCAGGAAAACAAGGATTGTGCAATCATATTACAAAATTGCTGCTGTGGATGCCATGTTGAAGTTTTGAAGGAGCGGAAAAATTACCTTTCGGTAAGGCCCTAAATAATCTGAATCGTCGATGAATCGTAACACAACACAAAACAGATAAATAACAAGCATACTTATTGGCAGCTCGTTGGCACAAATGAAACTGGAGAATAACATGTGGTTTTCTTTTGGCCAGAAAGATCAAGGTCATTCAAGGAAAGTTTATGCTGGCAACACCTGGTGGAGAGGATGGTGAAAATAGGTGTTGTTTTGAAAAACTATATTGCGCAGGTCTGTTACAAAATGACCGGCGTGGCTGCCATAACTCTTACGGTTGAACCGAACATCGATCGTGTGTTCAGAACTCCTCGTAACGCTTTTGATCACGACAAAGCATTTGCGACCATGCTTTTACAAATATATCTTATCCGCTTAACGATCTATCCCGGCTGAAATGCTGCCCTGCAGGTAGGGCGTAAGAATTGTACCTGCTGCCCCCATTGCATGATCGTAAGAGGCGACTAAATTTGGGATCTTATCTTTTCTCTTCTTTCTGAACAACTTTCTTCTTCCTAATGTCTCCCTTGACAATGCCTCGCTTTTGGCCTTTAGTTGAGCGTTTGCCGCTGTGAGGAAGGCTTATGGTTCTGTCCCCTAGCCGAGATATACCAGAGTCTTCAAAAATGGTAGTTGCTACTCCTTGCTTAGCGCTCAGCATATTAGGAGTGGGACGACTGGTTCGCCCGTTGTCAGTATAATGTGACCGGGTGGGGTGTGCTGCTGGGTGTCTTCGGCAGTATGCTTCAGTGAGGTAGCACTATAAATCGGCAAAAGTTCCGGCCTATCACAAGGAGACTTAACACGAACATACCGCAGCCTCCCAAAACACACATACGCATTCGCCACACGCCGTCCTTAAATGACCTTGGCTGTTAATAGGACGTTAAATAAAATAAACCAAACCAAACCAAATTTATAGCTTTTGAACGTTTTTACGGTGTTGTTTGGCCCTAAATGACTCGGAACTATCGATGGGTCGTAAAACAATACAAAATAATGATGATGATAATAATAATAACAATGGTCATTCTATGCGATTGCATTTATCTATAACCTACAGTCTGTTTCATAAGATATAACCAAACATAACTACATTAGTCCCCTACAGGGGGGGGGGGGGGGGGGGGGGGTATATATATGTTTCTTCTCTGTCCGTTGTGCACGAATGTACGTAACACCAAATATCCAAAATATGTGTATCAATATATGTTTACATTCGTACATGTTTTCGTATCTTTCATGTTTGGTTTGCTTATTTTATACTAGTCATTTTCACAATCTAATTAAAATCAAGATGGTCATTCTCTCTGCGTTACATGTAACGTAGTGATAATATCCATCTAGACTTTCATTAGATTGTCATTTTCAGGCCCTATCGACAATTGTAGTGTTGATGGGATGTTAAGAATTTGAAACATATGAACTTTTGATTTCTTTATACATGCAAGGCCAAAAGGTTGCTTCCTACTTTACTTTCAGTGCTTGTAGAATTCGAAGTTATGTTCTATTCACAAATAATGAAATCACTTAATAGTTGAATATAATATATATCATCTTTGATCTAATTTAAGATTAGATTAGATCTGACCCGAGAGGTTGCCAGTTAATGTAAACAAAAACAAAATCTCATTTCTACTTTTAAGTCGGCATGAATTGTTCATAAGGAGTATCGAATTTTATATTTGGGAAGACCAGATTGTGTTTTAGAAAGTACTGGTTATAAATCAACCGATTTTTTTCTCCTTTTAACATCAACGTAAAGATACTGCTTAACCGGTCAAGGTAAACATTTAAGCATCCATGAAGTCGGAGTTAAAACTTTTCATGTATGGAACACATGAATCTTTGTTGCATGCTACTGTAACTTGATATGCACGACTTGGCCCAAACAGTTTAAAAAACACAGCTTAAAAAACATTCATTTGTATCGACACATTTTTAGTTACACTTTTTATTAACAATTTACGTTTCAACAATTCAATATATTATGCATGAAATTTACCTACCGTCGATACAAATGTTTAACTCCATTTCTTGGTTGACTTGGCATATATATTCCCATTTATAACCAGATACCATAACACCATTTTACAGGATAAAAGAAACATCATTACCTGAGTTTGCTACACTAGTATCAACAGCTTAACATTATAACGAAAACGCTGTAAGTAGTAAATATGTCTGTTTATTTCATATCCATGCATTTTCAGCACCGCCTGCACTTCGACGAAAGAGAGCTTCGCTTATTGCCAGTTGTTTTTTCCAACACTGTGTATTAGTACATTGTACAATGTTACAGTTAAACATGATGTGACTTGTTAAAAGCGTACTGATGATACATACGTACTCCTACGATAATAATGGGTATTGTCCGTCACCCTGGCGTTTCCAATTCACTCCATAAAGCTTCAAATAGCTGTGTCATTAGATAAAGAATTATAAATTCAGTAAGATTCATTCGATAGGGACACCGATACTTATTCCCTCGGAGTTTGGGAAGTATAAAGGATTCGGCCCGTACGTACATGCGTGTGTTGAACTTTTTTTTTTACCTTAGATGTTAATAGGACGTTAAACAAAATAAACCAAACCAAACCAAACATTTTTGCCCGCGCTCTCACGAGTGCATTTCTCAGGGGAATTTCGCCAAATTTGTTACACGAGTTAACTATGGCAACATCTCAAATGAGTTTGTTTTTTTCACTCAAATATCATGTTGTCAGCACATTTACAGAGTTACTGCCCTTAGTTTCTTACTCATCAGCTTAATCAGCGCTCACACAAGTCCATTCCTCGGCAGAAATTATGTGAACTTGAGTGAATTCACCATTTCTTGACAGATTTCGGACAAACTTGACACAAAGGTCAAGTATGAGTATACTTGTACATCGCTGTGTTTCAGAGATGCAAGGTGAAGGCAAAGGTCATACTTGTTGCAGGGAGCATTTATGTCTTGCAGACATTCAACACTTTTACTTACACATCATTTTATAGTTGTCTTTTTATTTAAAAATCTTAAACAAAAACTGTGGTCATTACACCCTGTATATTGTGTTGGACAGATTCCGTAACTGAACTGAGTAGCCATGTCTTGGTTATTTATACATTCTAGGTGGGGCAGAGCTGCAGGCGTCCCTAGCTAGTAGCGTGGTGAAGTATCAGGAACGTGGCTGGGCAGAGGGAACATTGCGGACTTATGGTGTCCAACTGAAGTGTTATGGGAACTATTGTGAGCTTAGTGGACTGGTGATAGCTCCAACAACGCCTGATAATGTGTGCTTGTATATAGCCTATCTGGCAGATCACAAGGAATTTAAATATTGCACGATTGTGAATTACTTGAATATTATCAAACACATTCATAAAGCAAAGGGGTATCCAGATCCTGTATCAGGGAACTGCCATGTTAAACAAGTTTTGAATGGTGTTAAGAGAACCCTTGGGGATGCGCAAACTGGGGCACCTGTAGTTACACCAGGGTTGTTAAGGGTAATTAGGAAGGGTTTGCACATCGGGGAAACAGTCGATTTGTCTATATGGGTGGCATGTCTCATGGGATTTTTCGGCTTATTACGCCCGGGGAATTTCTTTCATTTTGGGGAATATATCCAACATCGGGATATACGTGTGAGTGATGTGGTATACGATAGACCTACCCTGCAGGTAGGGCGTAAGAATTGTACCTGCTTTCCCCATTGCATGAACTTCAGTTGAGCGTTCGCCGCTGTGAGGAAAGCTTTGGGTTCTGTCCCCTAGCCGAGACATACCAGAGTCTTTAAAAATGGTAGTTGCTACTCCTGCTTAGCGCTCAGCATATTTGAAGTGGGACGACTGGTTCGCCCGTTGTCAGTATAATGTGACCGGGTGTGGTGTGCTGCTGGGTGTCTTCGGCAGTATGCTTCAGTGAGGTAGCACTATAAATCGGCAAAAGTTCCGGCCTATCACAAGGAGACTTAACACGAACATACCGCAGCCTCCCAAAACACACATACGCACTCACCACACGCATGCATGTCGCACGCACGGGAGGCCGTCCTTAAATGACCTTAGCTGTTAATAGGACGTTAATCAAAATAAACCTAAACGCCCGGGGAATTTCGTTCATTTTGGGGAATATATCCAACATCGGGATATACGTGTGAGTGATGTGGTATACGATAGACCTACCCTGCAGGTAGGGCGTAAGAATTGTACCTGCTTTCCCCATTGCATGAACTTCAGTTGAGCGTTCGCCGCTGTGAGGAAAGCTTTGGGTTCTGTCCCCTAGCCGAGACATACCAGAGTCTTTAAAAATGGTAGTTGCTGCTCCTGCTTAGTGCTCAGCATATTAGGAGTGGGACGACTGGTTCGCCCGTTGTCAGTATAATGTGACCGGATGGGGTGTGCTGATTGGTGTCTTCGGCAGTATGCTTCAGTGAGGTAGCACTATAAATCGGCAAAAGTTCCGGCCTATCACAAGGAGACTTAACACGTACATACCGCAGCCTCCGAAACCACACATTCACTATACGCATGCGTCTCGCACACAAAGGAGGCGGCCATTGATTCTGATAGGACATTAATTGATACTAAAACAAATCAAGGTTGATTAAGTACATTAGGATACTATACTATTAAATTCAAATAAAACTTCACCTAGATATTATTTGTCACTAACGATGTAATTCCGACACAAATAAATAGCACCTGTTTTAACAATCTAATTAAAATCTAGGTGCTCACTCTCACTCCGTTATATGAACATCTAACAACTCCAAGTTTTATTTCATTTAAAAAAATATTTTGTCAATAGAAGAGATTCATTGGCCTTAATAGTCACCAGCGTTCTGATATGCCTAGTTGTTTTGTTTTGAAGTGTAAGATTTAACCTCGTGACCTTGAAAGTAGATCAAGGTCGTTCATTTAAAAAAGATCAAAAATCGTTCATTGAAAAGACCTTAAAACTAAAATATAATAATCCTTTTAGTAGATTTGTGGTATAGATGTAGTTGTAGTAGTTGTAGAGTTGTAGTAGTAATGACGAATTCGTAGATTGGTGGTTCTTCTGTTTATTGATGCAGGTAGGTATAGGTTGTGTCCGTTCGCAGACGGGTAGGAGCGACCTTGTCCGTGCAAAGCACGACCGAAGGACTGGCGTGTCCGTGCACGGGAAGGAAGTGACCTGGAAGGCTACTCTTTTATAATGATCATGATGTGCAACTTCTACTGAACATATTACAGTACATTTCGTTTCTATGCAATTTAAAAGATTTCAAATTAGATATAATTTGACATCAAGCGTAAGCAAAATAGTCGAAATTAACACTCATTTTTAACAGGTAAATTTAACAGGTTAAATCAAAACTATGTAGTACATGAACGTTTCTATGCAATAAATATAAAAAAGTATTTGTAGAATTTAACGAAATCTATCCTTAACGTATTAAAATGAATAGTATACCAAATACTGATACTGATAATATTGTCAATGTAAATGCATGTATATGTAATTGTAACATTAATGTCATAATGATAACCTTACTTTGATATTTTGAAATTATCATTATAATAATTATCATTGTAGTGAAACATCACGATAACAAAAAAAGTTAATAAAAATGCTACAGTATATTACTATAAAATAGTGTCACGGCCATTACAAATGCACATCAAAATACATATACATGGTAATATATATATAATGTGCATAAATGTAAGTATAAAATTACATTTATCATTAAGATATGGCAATTAAGAAATATATACGATAAAGAAATATGTAATATTAAATTAACGGTGAATATAATACATATATGTAGTTTTAAGATTGAATTTTAAGACTTCATCAAACACGGCGAAGAGTCAATTTTAAAGAATAAATAGTTCTTTGCACAGGCCGAAACAGGAAACTTCAAACTTGAATTAAGACGAAAAGTTCTGCACTGCAGTAATAACACAAATGAAAAGTTAAGGAGTTCTTGGTTCTGTTGTACAACCAACTTCTCCCCCAAGAATGATTTCACGCACATCTATTAGGCTGTGAATATAGGGCAAAAATGATGAATATTATCACGAAAGTTCCAGATATATGACGTTAAACAAAATAAACCAAACCAAACCAAATCCAGATATATAAAATAAAATCAAGTAATGTAACGGCAAATAGTGGAATGTCCGAATATGGTGAACGTTGTTAACATCTTCATCCCGGCATAAAACTGCATCGGGTGTTCCCAATCCGACGAATCCATAGTACAATGAAGTTGAGGTTAACATGTCGTACGAGTACGGAAAATAAATACTATTTGGATGTTTAATCATCTCACTTAATTCCGACTCTTGACATATAATGGAAGAGTTAAAATAACAATAAAAACTCCGTGTATAATCACGTGAGCAAACTCTCCATTTTAGATTGGAATATATAATACGTTGAACAAGCGAAAAAGTCTCTCCAAGAGATGACGTAGGTATAATGATCTGGAACTATAGGTGATATGATGATACATTAAAACAACACAGTTCGTAGATATTGGTTTTAAATATCAAGTTGAGTAAAGTTCCTCTTCACAGATTGAATTTTTCATCCACCGATAATTGAATATACATATATATATATTTTAAAAAAGTCACATTGGAAGTGAACGAAAATCACATTCACACGACGATGAAAAGTCACTGGAAATGCACAGGTGAAATTACGCGATGAAGTTGTAAATGTTATTGAAATTATGAACGTTATGGAAATTAATTTAAAACAATCCGGTATCAAGAATCTTCTTCAATGTCCGGCGGTGGCATGATGGAGGCGAGACGGGGATACACACTTGCTGGTCTGTAGGGCGCTGATGTCGTGGGTTTGGTGAACTGGATTTCGGTCGTTGGTCAGTTGGTTACTTGCGTTGGATGAAACGTAATTCTTTCTTGACCTGGGTCACTTGTAGAGGTTTTAAAGGGATTTTGATTTAAAGAGTTTGCAAATATGTTAATTTTTATCTTTTGCCAAATACATTTGTACCAAGTACACCCTAGGATAAGTATCATTATTGTACCACCAATTGAAGAGATACTTATAACTGAATTAAAATTGAAAGGATTGTTCATTGTGAAATAGTGCGTACAAGTATGTAACTAATGTTAAAATGCATAACAAAAAAAAATTGTTTGCCTTGTATGCAAATATGTTTATATATGAACCTCTCTTTAAAGATATATGTACATTGTATTACACGAAGTTGTAGGACATTGTATATTATTAACAAAATGGAATGAACCAAATATTTATGTATATATCATTGAAAAGGTGTGTAAAAAAACAATCATATTGCAGTACAAGTAAAGATACAACTTGTTTATAAGAAGATGAAAATATAGTTTTACGGAAAAGTTTACGAAAGTTAATAAAACACGGAAAAGTTCAATTTACGATGAAACATGTCACTGGTATCAGTACAATTTTGGTATTATTAAAATGTTCATAATTGTGCTCTGTCTGTTTTAAAATGAAAGGTAATGGAAATTTGCTTGGTCGAGGTAATACCCTCTATAACACAAGCCATGATGTCTCGCACACTGTAAGGCTGAGACTAATAATAAAATGAAAATAATGAATTATCTCAGAAAAGTTCCTTGTAATGTGTTGTGTTGATGTGATTGCTCCGGACGTGGAAACATGAATAAAATATTCATTTTTTTATCCCGGCATTAAACTGCTTCGGGTATTTCCAATCCGTCTGTTATGTAGTGTGCAATATGTCGTATGAGTAACGGAGAATATATTAATAGTGTGTGTAATATCACATCACTTACTCCGACTCTGACAATATAATGGAAGAGTTTTAATTTACATAATAATCCCCGTGTTAAATCACGTGCGTAAAACTCTCCATATAATATATTGAAATAGTGTATAGATGTGAAAACAAAAAACTTAAGTATTGAAGGAACATTTCTGAGGATGAAATAGTCAAAGCATAATTCATGAACAGTTTACAATTAAGAAAAAAAAATGTTTCAATGTATAATTAACAAAATAGTTTGATTCTTGGATTTTTGCAGAACTATTGTTGTTATGTAAATATAGGGAAATTAATTTTACCAAGTGAGAGTTTAAAACTACAGGTATTACACATAACCTTTATTGCATGATGCTATTGAACAATGAAAAAACTGGTGAAACTATGCAAACAGCATAATCACAGGAGTGCTAAGTATCTTTTTTCTTTTAAGAGAGAGAAGTATCCTAAAACATGTTTTAAGTCATTATTATTTGTAATATGTGCTTGTTTCTCTTTTCTTGTTTCCCTGTTTATGTGACCTGTGATGAGGGTGCTACCCAGAGTGATTGAATGAGTGTGGGTGATGCTGTGCTGGTGTAGTGGAATGCCTGCTGTACCCCCCTGGTGATGTATCTTGTGGACTCTGGAATGGTGTGTAGAGAGATTAGGTAATAAGGCATAACACTGGTAAATATATTGGGTGCTGGACATAATTATGAGAATGATGTGCAATGTGTCTGTTAAAGTATTGGTAGTTGTGGTCAGTATCACTATGAGTATAGTGTGTGATGTGATGTTTGTAAGTGTATTGGTAGTCGACTCCTTGGGTTGTGTGTTTGTATGTCATTGTTCTGTGTATGCATTTTTGCTTAAATGAATCTATTTCAATAGGTTTATCTTGTCTCTAGAGCTGTGAAAAATGATTGTTGTTGGTAACAACATGGATGGTCTTGCGATCATAAACATTATTGTATATGTAAAAAGTAAATACATAAGTATGTGGTACAAATGTATCGTGCAAAATAAAAATTAAACAAATTTACGTACCTTAAATCTTGATTCGTATAGTAGTGTTCTTCGGTTGTGAGTTAAATCCCAGGTTCGTTTGGGTTACGGCTCCAGTAAAATATAATAATTCTTCGTTTTTGTTTTGTTTTGAAGTGTAAGATTTGACCTCGTGACCTTGAAAGTAGATCAAGGTCGTTCATTTAAAAAAGATCAAAATCGTTCATTGAAAAGACCTTAAAACTAAAATATAATAATCCTTTTATTAGATTTGTGGTATAGATGTAGTTGTAGTAGTTGTAGAGTTGTAGTAGTAATGACGAATTCGTAGATTGGTGGTTCCTCTGTTTATTGATGCAGGTAGGTATAGGTTGTGTCCGTTCGCAGACGGGTAGGAGCGACCTTGTCCGTGCAAAGCACGACCGAAGGACTGGCGTGTCCGTGCAAAGCACGGACAGGAATGACCTGGAAGGTTACTCTTTTACAATGATCATGATGTGCATTTGCCGGACAGATAGATTTCCCCTAACTTAATATGGTTATGGGGTTCATGACCTGAAGTCTACATGTAAACACCACATTAATTAGAACTAATTAAACTTAATTAAGAAGATAATTGGAAACAACCAGTATTACATGAACATGGTAAACCAAGGTCTATCTAATTACTGGCAAATTAACTAACATGTGTACATGTAGATATGATTATTTACAGGTTCTATGTATAATTATATAAACTTCTATTGAACATATTACAGTACAAAACCCCTTATGCCAGCATGCTACTGGCCCAATAATGTCTCTGGTTCCTTTGGTTTACCCCTTTGACATTGAAAGTAGAATAAACTTGGTAGCCCTTCAGTGTTAGCGGATGAGATGCTCTGCTGGGTGTCTTCGGCAGTATGCTTTAGTTAGGTAGTACTATAAAGTCGGCATCAGCTTCGCGAGCTATCACAAGGAGACAACCACGATTATATCGCATGCTCCTGAAACACATATGCACTCGCCACACGCATGTCTCTTCCACACAGGAGAGGCCGTCGTTGAATGATAATAATTGTTAATAGGACATTAAACAATGTTTATAACTGAATAGCCCATTTTAAACGTTGTGTAAAAATAAAATCTCCAATAAAATTGGTATAGTCATTTTGCAGTGAACAGAAATTGTATTTGGTTCGAGATTTTAAATTTGGAACGACTCAAATCTTTTCAAACCCAAGAAAACATATCTTTACAGGTTGTCGAATTTTCTATTGCTTTCTCTCAAGTCTTAAATGAAGGAGGAAAACACATTTTATACAATTTACTCCTCTTTATTAGAACTGCAACTCTGATGTAGTTTATGCATATATGTTTTTACACATGTAAGTATTTTAAACAATTATCCTGCTTTGATAATAGCTGTATGACTTACCGCTTACTTTTAAGAAACCGGCCAAATTACTGAATATCGTTACCGTCTTGCCAAATATCATGTCCCTGTAGATTGCGCAGAAGTAGATGTAAATTAAATTGTTAACGAACGGACGACACACGACGACTGAAAAAAGGCGATCGCAATAGATCACGTGAGACTTTGTTTTAATTGACCTAAAATGATCTGGATCTGTTGACCACGGTTGTGATTACTCTCAAGACCAGAGCACACTGCTGTTATTTCAGTATAGTGTGGGACACATGTTGGATTTAGGAGGAATATGTCAGGGGACCGTTGATGAGATAATAGTTTGAATATGTATGGACGTGCCATATGCTTTCCAGTCTTCATCTGTTACATGTACGGTGATAAAATCAATTTAATTCAATCGTAACAAGATATGCAGATACATGGAATGATCAAAATGATACATGGATTTATTTACTGTAAAAGCTTAAAAATTATCTCATAAAAAATGTATTTTTATTTAAAATAAAATAGAAATTCGCTGACGTCAACTTTGATGAAGAAATATAGATTATCCCAGGAAGTAAACAAGCAAAAGCAAGCAAAATGAAATCAAAAGCCAAATACAAATGACAAGAAAGAAATTCTTTATCTTTTATCATTTATCGTTGTTGAGTTTATTGCCTTATGTTCGTCTTAAGTCTCCTTGTGATAGTCCGGAATGCCGATGCTACCTCACTGGAGCATACTGCCGAAGACACCCAGCAGGACACCCCACCCGGTCACATTAACCTGACAACGGGCAAACCAGCCGTACCACCCGCAAAATGTTGAGCACTAAGTAGAGTAGCAATCACCATTTTAAAGACTTTTGTATGTCTCGGCACTAGATATCTATTTTATTTTAACCTGATTCATTTCGGTAACATTGTTATTCACATGCACATGTCTTTCCAGCTATCTAAACAGATTGTAATAATGCTAGAATTCAAATTTAAGCAGACGGAAAGCGAAATGAGTTTAAATTGAACATTATACAATCAAAATATGTAATCTGAGAGTATTTTTGTTTTATCAACACATGTCACCGAAATGCTCTTGCACTATACACAAAATCAGATAATTCAAAATGTTATAAAACGGAACGAAATTGTCAACATTCTGATACAGTTATAAAGTGAATGGGTAAACTATTACAAAAATTTGACTGAAACTTAAACCCGAAAATGGTGACCAATAATGACTGAGGCAAGCGCTTTCCCCAAACATGCCAAAGTTTTATTAATATAAACGTTTACCACCTGGCTATCTTAACTTGCTATAACGCCAGTAGAGCATATGAGTTTGCTGTGTGATCGATCAGTCGATAGTCCATACATGTATTAACACTGGTAGCATTAACGGTTAACGCGTCAATTGAATATTGCACTCGATGACTAAACTTGTGTGTTCGGTGAATATTACATAGCCGTGGAAAATTCAAATGAGGGATGCCTTCCGACTCGTCAGAACTAGTTCCTGTCAACAAGACAGACTTCAATCAAAATAACGCTAGTGACAGCAAGGGAAAAAAGACTGAAGACAATGATATGTTGACGTAAGTAAAACAGGAATTCCAACATGTATGCTCATGTAGGCGAACTTCTCGATGCTCTCATATAACTGAGATTGGTGTGCGGGCAATAAATCCCAAAACTAATTAAGGGAAAACAAATACTATATCCCCTCCAAACAGTAATGAGTCTGACATGTTTTTTATACTTTAAATGACAGTGTCAAACGAACAACTATGCATCAACATACACGTAAACGAACTTTTAACTGAAAATGGATACGAAAGAGTTAAGACACGAGGACAATATAGATTTACATGACGACAAGAAGGGTTAGACCTGGTGTTCAGGAAGGGTAAGCGTTGTCTGTTTAATCGACAGCAGCTATCATGATGTCATTACCAGAACCAGGATGGTTACAATTGAGCACAAAAAGTCATATCAATAACCGTCGGACATGTCTAGCTTCATATCGCACAAGGAAATATAACATTCCCCAATGTCGTTCATAAAACATCATCATGAGTCATTAACAGAGCTGCAACGTGTGAACACAAATGATGACGGAAGATTTGTTTACCTTCTATTTGTAGAGATATCCAAGGATTCATGCTCCTCCTACCATCGTATATTGGAATGGGATTCCTTGGCCTTCCTTATATGGTCAAGCTTCTAGGTCTGTGGGTAAGCTGTACTATATATATATACATATAGATCAATCCAGGTTACAATTCAATATCACCTATCCCCCCTTTAGATGGCAGGCTTTTCACATCGTCCTTCATCCATAGCCCATCCTTAAACAATCCCTGATTTGATTATTTCTTGAAAATTCTTTTCCGAGATATCTGTGCGTACGTCCCCTTTTTCTTATTTTGAATGTTTAGTTTTGAAATTGGTCGGATAGATAAAATGTCCGCCGACAAATGGGTATATAGAGTTCATACATAAACTTGCTTCGCGCAAAATTTCTTTTATATTTTACTACATGAATATCTGCTATAACAGTTAATACAAATCGGTACACGGAGGTCTTCACATTAATCACAGTTATATAACATTTATACATAATTAAATACTTTTAAAAAGCACCAACAGAAAGACGAATGGAAACGAGGTTGACATTTAAGCTAGGTCAACCGGTGTATACAAAATAAACTACCTGTTTAAAAGTACCAGGTACAATAAATAATACACTACCGGTTGGTATGGAAATATAGGCATATCAACAAACACGACTCAATTCATATTCCAAAAGGAAATTCACAAATCATATTAAGAATTATTAATCCACGTTACTCATAATAGAGTTAGAAGCTCAAACGTTTGGTTTGGTTTGGGTTTTTTTGTTTTACGTCATTAAACACCCAACAGTATACCACACCCGGTCATATTATACTGACAACGGGCACACCAGTTGTCCCATTCCCAAAACGCTGAGCGCTTAGCAAGAGTAGCAACTACCATTTTTTTACAGAATGGTAAGTCTCGGCCAGGGAACAGAACCCAAAGCCACTGGGGTGAACGTTCAAACGAAGGCCAAAAGTGAGGCATTGCCAAGGGAGACATTAGGAAAAAGAAAGTTGTTTAGAAGGAAGAGAAAAGATAAGATCCAAAATAAAGTCGCCTCTAACGATCAGGCAATGGGGCAACAGGTACAATTCGTATGCCCTACCTGACAGACTTTGGGAAAGTGGCAATACACTATAGCCGAAAATATTTTGTTACTTTGGTTATTAGATAAAATATACAGCAGCGTATTCTTGTATACCTCTTAGAAAATCCGACCCATCTATGTTCTCATGCAGAGGCTCTATTTTGACCTGTGATTGGCATATAGCAATGGGAATAGGTATGCCCACTGCACTTTTACAAGCCATACCCCGTTATGCTTATACACAGAACAAGTGATATGGAATTCGTTATATGAAGCAGATTTTTATTGGCGACATGGTGTCGATCGATCATCAAATTATATTTCGGTTACCTTAGCAACAAACTGGACAGAGAAAGAAAAGATGCTAAAAAATCGTATATACTCGACCAGTATTTGAGATTTTTCCGAAAAACATATTTCCAGCAAATGAACAAACGTTTATAAAAACAAAAATTCTGAAAGATAACATCAGGGATAGTTATGTAATATTATAAATTGTTTTATTTTCAGAATGGTAGTATTGGACTTCTTTTATATGGATTTTTGAACGAATTAGGAGCTTTAATATTAGCTGGAAATACAGCCATTCTAACAGAAAGGTAAAGTATACAAAGGGCTAAGTCAATGGCGCTTTCAAACCTGATTAGCTTCAGAGATAAGCATATTTGATACATAAGCACTGTTTAGAATTTTGAATTATTTTCAACTTAAAATAAACAAAATGTACCCCCTTATATCAACTCATTTACATTTAACCCCCTCCCTAGTGACAAATACTAGTATATGAAACCCAGGCGAAATAAATGTGGCAATTTGATAAAACATCTCGATACCCTTCCATCAATAAAGTTTATATTATTTCATTACCATTATTATCGTTCCAATGATGTTGGAACTGTTTCCAAATTAAAAAAATCCCAAAGTCTCATTTTTCGATATAAACTATAGCAAAGCTAACCCGCTCCTCAGGGGAAATGTGGTAGGGGTAATGAAATTCACAATTTTGATAAAGCAACTTGAGACAATTCCACCTTTAAGAAGCTAATTTACGTAATATTAACCGTTAAAGGAATCTAAAATAGGAGTTTTACATTAATACTGAGTGTGGATCGGTGGGTTTGCTTTATTTCTTATTTGAAGACGAGAACCGTTCCAAACAGATTGTGTTCATCTCTTCATACCAGTTTGATTCGATTACAGAACAGGCGAGAGGTTGAGTGATATCGGGAGAGTAGCGGAGATGAGTATGAAATTTGGACCTCCTTGTTTACAACCTCACGCCGGAAAATTTAGGTAAGTTATAAATTACATTCTCACATTGTAAATGTTCATTTTTATTTAATTTCGCGGAATGTGATAGCGAGATTTTAATATGTGGCGATGGACACAAGGAAGATCACAGGTGTTTTCGGTTTTGTTTCAGATTTTCTGTTGACTTTTGCATATTTATGAGTTATGGTTTATTTTTGCCCGATCTGATTTCCGCTATGAATCTGTTTGTAAAAGACGTAAGTAGACGCCTATTTTATTTATTTACAAAGTCATTTTACAAGTTTAATTCATTGCTATCGGTCTTACATGTGATGTTTTGGACACCGTCATTAATCGTGGAAAACGTGTGTTCATCTTGCTTGTTGATTTTATTGTCGTTTTATCATGCTGAGGTCATGTAAGAATGGTGTCGACCAGCAATGAGCTAACTTAAAGGCTGTTTTACAGTACCATTTCACTGTGATAAGCTGCGGGAGGACTTTAAACCAATACTGTAGAATTTATCCTGTAGGTAGGACGTACAAATTTGTCATTTGACCGGGTGGGGAGTCCTGCTGGGTGTCTTCGGTAGTTGGCCTTAATAAGGTACCCCTATAAAGTTGGCATCAGCTCTATGCTATCACAAGACACTTACAGCGCACATGAAACTCGATCACAGGGGAGCTATTAAATGAACATGGCTGTTAATAGGACGTAAAAGAATACAAGCCACAGAATATACAGCATTTGTTTACCTCTTTTTAACAGCTAAGTTAACACTGTTGATATGTAATGGCGCCACTACTACTATAAAAGCCATCTAGCAGGATCGCTTTATCTATTTCCACAGTTCCTGCACGAATACATCGATATCAACGATACATTGTCTATTGTTGGAATTTCGGTGTTACTATTGCCTGTCTACCTGACACGAAGAATGAAACTATTGTCGCATTTAGCAACAGCGGGGAGCATAACTCTTTTTGGGATAATTATAATATCCTTCCAGTACATCTGCCAAGATCTCCCAGATACCAAAACACGACCAGCGGCCAAACTCGTCAATTTCTTAACAGTTACATCTTTCGCCAATGATGTAATGTTTTCCTACGATGGAATAGCTTTGGTAAGTTTTGTTCACTTTAAATCACTTAACAATGAACTTGAGAAAACCTGAAATAGGCATTTTCAATCTATGGTAAATAACTACATTGTATATTTAGGAATGGCATCAATATTCTACTTAAATATTCCCAAAACATACACACTTAAAAACAAATATGCAAAATTTGACCTTGACCTTTAACCCGATCACCTTCGCTCTTTATACTCTTTGCTTATTTCTAAACAATTTGCTTTATTATGTCATGACACAATGTTTATAATTGAAAATAAGAAAATTTGACATTGACTTTGGCCTCTGACCCGATAACCTAGTCATTTGGTCGGTAGAATTCTTGTTTAACTATGAAAAAAATTGTTTCATCATGTAACAAAGATTGTGTATCAGTAAATAAATGCACAATTTGACCTCTGACCTATAATTCGATGATCTGAACTTTAGTCAATTGACTTATTGTTTAATTCTGAGCAACTTTACTTCTTCCATGTCATAAAAATGCTTATCACTAGAAAGATGCAAAACTTGACCTTGACCTTTGACCTTAATTTCTAAGGGAGTGGTGTTTTTTGTGGACAAAATATATTGACCAAGTTTCATGTGAATCGGTTAACAAATACCAAAGCTATTGCTAGTCGTAAACTTTGCTGCCGGGCGGATAGACAAACGGACAAACAGACAGACAAAGTGATTACTATAGAGCACCCGTATCTTCGATATAGGGTCCAACTAAAAAATATTGAGGTCCTCTCGTTTTAGGTGTTACCGGTTCGAGCCAGAATAAAGAGTACGAAACACTTTGACGGCTGGAATGGTATGCTTGGACTGTCACTAATGTTTGTGACAAGTTTCCATGTTGCCTGTGGATTTTTCGGGTATCTGAAATTCGGCGAAATGACTCAAGTAAATTTCATATTGAATCTTCCGAGTGACCTATGGTAAGTATTGAAGTGAATTAACATATCAAACCTTCTTGAGGTATTTCATGGCGCACGTGCCACTGCTACAAATTCGTTTTGGGCTATCATATTTCATCAAAACCAATGTAAATTAAAGACATTTGTTAAACTGCTAAAATAAGCTTATTGTTTGACAAGTAACATTTGATTTTTGGAACAAAAATTTTGCCTTAATATCATAACACGTTTGTACTCGTGAATTATCTTCCGTCTGTGTCTAGGGGACCGAGCAAAGAATAATGGATATTCTAACGCCATTTTCTTTTTATGTATCAAAATTAGGTTGTTTATATGCTAACAAAGGAAGCCAAAAAAGATATTCATCATAATAATAATTATATAGAATGCAGGATTCGTATGTTCGCAAATTCCGTTGGTTTGCTTAGACCTCTTTGCAACTGCTTTCAAACGCTCCAGATGACGATGATTTTGGCATTTGAAAGAGGTTGAAGAACATCTTAATGTATTTGTTTTGTTTTTCACTACACGCCATCACACATTCTATATGGAATAATTAAAGATTAACATGAATGTTTTTTATCCTATTGTCACATGTAAGATTGAATTATAACTAAAGATTAGAAGAGAGGGTGTCCTCTAGTTAAATCAATCTAGAATAATTTTCAAGGATGTAAAGTAAATTAAAGAATTCCCGAAAGCTGTACATCTGATCTACAAGATGTGATTAGCTTAAGCTGCTGTTTTAGTGTATATCTGAGCTTGTTGATATATAATACAGCTTTTTAACTTCTGGTTGCTTTAATGTCATTTGAAATGCTTTATTCGTGATATATTTGCTCATATGTCTTTATTCTTTGTTGAGCATTACTAATATAATAATCAAACTAAGCATTCCAAACTAGATAACAGAGAGACAAAACCATCCCCGAGGACCCCGCCGTTGCACATCTCCATGCCCTGAAGTTTGCTTAATTCTGTCGAGAGTTGTAGATAAACAAAGTGTGAAAACACGGACGATGGATGACGAAGGCGACAGATAGTGATTTTGCTAGTACCAAATCTATTATACATAAGTGACACACCACTAATAGTGGTTGACAATCTTGCAAAGTTTCTTCGCTCTATTATGACTGGTTACAGTTATGAAGCGGACACTAACGTGTTTCGGACGGACGGACACACAGACAGAGTGATCACTATAGTGCGTCCGTCGCGATGTGGCGGGGTTCTAATTAAGCAGAATGGTTATAGGAATATCGGATAAAGCATTGAATGAAGATTGTGTTGGGATATACGAGGGAGACAACGACAGAACAGATAAGATAAAAGGATCTAAGTTGTAACTCTTCATTTTTCAGGATATACAAATCCTTGAAGATACTCTCATTTCTGACCTTGTACCTTGCAATCGGGACAACAGCTTTTGTCGTAATTGAACTCGTGTGGGGAAACATAAAGCACAGATTCAGTATGGAAATTATTCAGAATAACGGAGAATACGTTTGTCGGATTATTCTACTGATTCTCTCTGGTAGGTATACCAGTAACATAAGATCTAGAGAAGTATACAATTTTGCAGTAGAAAATGTATATGAAAAATATCTATTAACACCACAAAAATAATACATATTCATATTTTATTTTTACGATTTTGTAACTCTTTCATAGATTTGTTCTCCGTTTTATTCCACCTGGTCCGATAGACCTGTGAGATTGTGTCGTAGCGCGGCGTCCTTTAGATTTCCTAAAATCCACTACTAGTCATACATGACTGGATGGAGTTTGATCAAATTGGCCTGATCCGTCATTGGTAAAAGGAAAATCAATTTGGTATAAACGATGGGTTTGACCCCAGGGGGCCTCAAGGGCTGGGAAAATACAGTATAGCAAATTCCTTGAAAACCCTCTTCTGTGGAAATGACAGGATTTGGCCCAAATTTGGTCTAAAGCACCAATGTGGGAAGATGAACTAATTATGTATAAGCAATGGATCTTGCTCAATATGGTTCAGAGGGGCGAGGCCTCAAACGAATATTGGGAGATTAATCGTCTTAATTGGCTTTGAATTTTAGTGAAAAGATTGTGCTAACTTCAGTGTATGATACTACGACGGCTGATGTGAGCCATGTACTTACAACAACAACAATGATAATATTGTACATGCAATCTTGACAAAGTATCAAAGTGACATGTCGGCACACACGTCCAAGTAGTATATAGTTGTACATTTGAAATTTAATAAAGTGACATGTTAAATTGGCACAATTTTCAAGGTCTCAGTACCCAACAAGAACTCTGTCTGATTTATTTAGGTACAGTTATACTTGATAACCCATGGATCTTTTTGTTCTAAATTAATTCAACAGTCTCAATTACCGGCACTCGTTTTCCGTAATCATACCTGTGCGCGCCGAGTTCATTTTTGTATTGATGTACATTCTACAATAGATAGTTTATAAAACAGTATATACAAAAATGAACCACCTGGAAGCCGTCTTTATCACAAGATGACTCACCATAGCCACATATATATTTTTTTCAGTACGTACCAACATGTTACATATTTCGTTATTGTCATGCTATTTTTTGTTTAAAACCTTTTCACTAATATAACTATTTATTGGTCCTGACGACATATTGAGTTTTGATTAGCCGTCAGGAGTATACACAGGAAATATTCCTTCACGTGCATTTTTTCACATGAAATTAACATGATTTATTTTTCATGTGAATTTCACGTGAAGGAATATTGCCTGTGTAATGATGATTTAAAAATTACGAGAGAAGGACCAGGTATTGCGGAAGTGTAAGCGTCTTCTAGTTTATCGATGACACCTCCATGCAAACTTTGTCAAATCAGGGGATATCACAACATCAAAATGGGGCCATGAAGGTCTTTATATTTCCTCATTTTGAATATCGTTGAAACTTATTTTAACCCGTCCATGTCCTTTATCAAAGCTGTGATTTGGTTTGGTGTTGTATTGAACGACGAATCAAAGCTATGGTAGTTAAAAGATATTTGGAGGCTGCGGTATATTCGTTTTCTGTTCTTGTGATAGCGCGAAACTGATATCAAAACAATAGAGCTTTTAGCGGATCAAATGATAGAAAGATGTAGAATTCAGTAAATGAGAGAAAATAAACTTATTCTGAATCTGAACAACCTCGGTGCATGTTGATATAACAAACTCAAAAGTTCTTTTTAAACAGTTAAAGTGGCTGTTAATAGAAGATTGTTTTACTTTGAAGAAACCAGTTCTGACGTACAAAATTGTATGGGTGGATAATCCAAATGTTTTAAGCAATATGTTTACCAACGTCTGTGATAACGATTAGAAAAACTAGATCATCAAGGCGCTTTGTATTTACACTGCCAGAACTAATTATTGTAAACGTTAATTTGTGTACACTTGTTCTGTTTTATTGAATGGATTGAATGAAAACATCTTAGCTGTGTGTAGTGTTGCTTCTTTCTTTCCTCGAAACCCTGTACTTATTCTGTGATATACCTTCTTTTAAGAATTCTGTTTGTGTTTGATTTACACGTATCTCAAGATGTTGATGTCTTTATGTAACACTAATGGATATGTTTTCTGTGATATCTGTATATATGTTGATATAGGGCCTCATTGTAAATTAGTCGTGTCTAAATGTGTAACAGTATTAGATAGGTTTTCCGTGATATATGTATATACATGTATGTTGACGTAGGGCCATATTGTAAATTAGTCGTGTCTAAATATAGGATAATGATAGTATTAAAGCTTAATGAGGACTTTCTATATAACCCTTTTAGTTTTAGTACATGCTTTATATTTTAAGTTAATTGACGTATGGTAATAAAAAGAATTATAACCGAGATCTCCTGCTGGGTGTCTTCGGTAGTGAGATTCAGTGAGGTAGCACTAGAAATCGGCAAAAGTTCCGGCCTATCACAAGGAGACTTTAACACGAACATACCACAGCCTCCCAAAATACAAACACCACACTCACCACACGCATGCATGTCGCACGCACGGGAGGCCGTCCTTAAATGACCTAAGCTGTTGATAGGACGTTAAATGAATTAAACCAAACCAAGCCATGGGTCTATTGTCAATCCGAAATCACCATGAGCACGCACATGTATATCTTCATTTTAGAAATGTTTCCTTCTAATGGATCATATTGTCAAAAACGAATATCAACTTTAATTTATCTATAGACTAGCGAAAAGGCTGGGATAATATTGTATTTATAGATGTGTATGTCGAATATGAAGGCGAATATGCCAAATTTCGGGCAACATGTTTCCCTGTTAATCGTTATTCATGCCGACTTTAATGTCATACTAAAACATTATGGTCTTTTTTTCGAAGGTGCGTTCGCAGTCTTGGTCCCAGAATTACAGCTGTTGCTTTCGTTAACGGGATGTTTTGCACCAGTTTATGTCACACTTGTTGTTCCGTGTATCATCAAGTTATCGGTGATGTATGACGATCAGGAACCAGCATCACTCTCTGACAGATTGAAACGAAAATTGACACAAATATGTACCGTGGCTGGTAATTATATTTGGGATAATCTCCGTGATAGCGGGCACCGGTGTCGCAGTGTATACGACTATGTATAATATTATACTGTAAGCTGTATTTGTATTCGTGCGACGATTGTAATCAATTAAGCAGGTAAAACAAAAATAACTGAATACTGTAACCATGCAACTCGATTGTACAAGATTACTTTTGTGTATTGAAACATTGATGTGAATAAACTATAAACCATTTAATCCTTTGCTTGAATGTCTTTTCATGTAAATTTCCAAAGTCATTTTAAGATCAACGTTCGCGATATCATGTACTCGCGAATATGTCTGAGGAATAAAACATTCGTGAAATCTAAGTGATTTACGGTAGTTATTTATTACATTCTTGACACCAATGACAGGTTATTTTCTCAAATTTTATTTGGCATAAACGTATACAAGTCACAGATAAACCTTATAGATACACAAAGAAAAACAGAAAATAAGGGAGGAGAAATTGTGTTATTGTAAAACATTTTACATTGTATATACATTATATGTACATGTATATCATTCACGACGTGTAACACACAAAAAATTTTTTATCAATATAGACGCAAAAACATTGTAAGTTATTTTGATGGCGTTTATGTACCTCCACATTTGACATCACACTCGAAAGCGTATGAGAACGCACATGAATAATTCGAAGTCGATTACAAGTATGTTAATGAAACAATTATTAGTAATATATACTCTTTAAACTTGACAAAGGCCCTGATGAATATCAGGATTTGAGTTCGTAAATGAGAATCTACCATTGGATGGTATGACCAGACAACTGTCAGAAATAATATATCAACTCTGCTCTTTGGTCCTTAGGAAAGACCTACATGTATTCAGTTTCTTTTGTTTTTTGGGTGTTTTTTTTAAAGACACACGGGCAATTGTTTTGCCATATTGAGATTGGTGATTATTTAAATGGATTTTGGCTTCATTTAAGGAAAGTTTGCACTAGACGAATGCCATCGGTTTGACTAAATTTGGAAACAATAAATGAGTTTTGAAAGTTTAAAAATATTTATATATCAAAGATACTGTATAGAAATTTTATTCACTTTGTATCGTTTTACGGTCTTTTGATAGCTGGAGTGATTTAGGGCCCAACAACACTCTAAAAAGACATAAAATGGAAAATGCAAAACTTTTTTTTGTTTATAGTTTTGATATGAATAGGGTAAAAATGCTACAGTAGAATACGTTTTTGGAAAAGATCATTTTTATACAACACAGACAGTTTCACAGCTCTTTGTGATTTACATCAAATCCTTTTAAGGCTACATTTAGCTGTATCAAGATTAACCTATCTCTTTCCTTAACTAGAAAATTGTAATTGTCGTCGATTACTTTATTTGTTGATATATATTTCCTACACCCGGCAAATCGTGAGTTATCTATAAATTATGAATCATACATGTGGACATTGATATTATCTATATAAACAAGGTTAACCTGAGGATTTTCTATATATTAACATAAGCATTATCTGGAACCGTTCAGATTAGCATGTAAACAGCTATCTCTCTAAAAGAACATAAATAAGCATGTAATTTTTTAAAGGTAAACATGAGAAATATCGCTACGGGCATGAAAAATTGCAATGGGCAGGATATGTAAACACTTAATAAACATTTTTTCTCGAAATGACAAACGTTGAAACAAGAAGAAATATACATGGTGTAATTCTCAGATATAACACCCCTACCATCGTCTCTTAGACGTCATAGATCTGGACAGATTTAACGTTTTATAAATTACGACCAATTCGCATGCAGAATGAATTTCTGGAACTTGTTTTTTGCAACGGAATAGGTATCACTACATGGGAAATCATACCTGTATATCCTTACTATACGCTGATCGTCCTAATTAGCACGGCTGCGCTTGGATAGCTTTCCTCAAATTATGGTTTACGAATCCACATTTCTTTTCGCGGAATAAATTAAACAGAAACTGCTATTAACGCAAACATAATTTAGCTGAAGGATGTCAATGCGAAGAACGCTAAAATAAGACCACCGCTAAAATATGTACTTTTACAGTAAGATGTAGTAAAACGTACATCGTGAGCGAAGATCTACGTCATAACCGGAACCGAAATTGTTGATATCATGTCTTGTTAAATACGCTATATTTAAGATTACGTTTTTGCGGGCCCGTTAAACTGTATTTCATTGGGAACATCATCTAGTTCCGGGAAAAATCGTCCGTGCAAACCAAACGGAACAGGCGTGGGAAGATAAGCGCGATGAGTTGTTTTCATCGTCCTCGCGTCGATGAACGCGAGATATGATGTTTTCTTTACGCCATCCAAAACCGGAACTAAGAGATATCCATCATCTTCACCCTTCGATAGGTGTGATGGTGAAGGTACAAACCAAGACTCCACCGGGTAGTGATTAGGCACGAACCACATGCCGTCTCTATTTTTTCCACACAAGTCTTTCTTAACAATAGCTATTCGGCTAAGACGGACGTTGTCCCACTTCAATACAACGCCATACACAAAACAGTAGTCTTTGTAACGGTATTCCTCGTTGATAGTCGGCAAATCCAGCTTGTCCGCACACGAAATGCCATTTGATTCATTTGTTTCGAATGTTACGAGGGTAGCGTGGTTATTTACTAGATCAATGACGTAACGTTTTACCATAGCGTGAGCGTCGAAATTATTCCTCCTATCAAAATCACGTAAAATGGCAACTTCGAGATTTTTTACAAACGCAGGGCTCGGATAAGCAGATATATCCACGACAATTTTCGAGTCTCTTTCAAAGGCGTTGATGTGGTGCATCGTAAATACATTTGGAATGGCCATTTTTTGTATGTGGCCAGTTTTTATATGTATGACATAAATCTCAGTGTCCTCATTCTTGAACCAATCGAGACTTTCGAACGGTTCGGCAGTGCGCAAGATCTTTCCGACGTTGATATAAAAAGGAGCTGCAAAGATGATAACGTAATTTGTCGTCACCGAAAATGAGTGCATGTATGGTACCCTGTCAACGTTCCATTCAGCTACGACCTCCCGCTCAGTTGTAGATTTTATCCGTACAAGACTCATCTTACTTTTAATTCCGGGAATTATACTCACGCTAGAGAGAAAAGTAAAATGGTTTAACGTTCCACTTTCCGGAAGTGGGTGAGCAGACGACAAGAAACTCAAAAACGCCAAACCTCCCGAATGTTTACCACTCGGAACAGCAGCGGTTACGGAGTTTAACGTAGTAAGGGAAGAAGGTTCGATTTGGTAGATTTTCCAAAAGTCATTTAGAACGACATATTGGCTTCTGTTACCATGGCTCTGGTCTGTGAATTTGTAAACATTTACGTTCATATTGTCTATTCCCCTCGCCAAAGCCTCAAGCTTCTGAAACTCATTAAATTTCGGAACTACACTCTCAAACATGAGGTAACTTGCAATGTCATTTTTCTCCACGGATTCCTTGTAGAAGTCGGATTGGATGAACTTTGTGGTAAAAAAGGATGAACCATTTCCTGGGAATATCCAGCTACTGAGTTTCCCAAAAGCGTCGAATGAATGTGTGAAATTTCGGCGCCCGACTTCAAACCTGCCGAGACCATTTCTTATCTGAAATGTAAATGTAAACTTATTTTACAGCAATTGCGATGTTTTACCAACTTAATTTAAATAAATCACTTCGGTTGCCCGGATGGAAGAACGCGAGGAGTCTGACTGTGAGAGGAAGCCGGAGTAACCGGAGAAAACCACATGGGTGACCCCATATCTTTTCACGTCCGATCGAGGAATCGAACCCCAGCCGCCTAGGTGAAAGGCAAGTGTGTTATCTCCTCTTGAGAGTAAGACATGCATATATCTTGCATCTACCATATCATATACATGTAATTATATCTATATACGAGAATCAGAGATCCTCTCGCTTCAGAGAACTTGCCTATCTAGGAGAGAGAAGAATTTCTATGAACGATTAATGAATGGAACCTAGAATCAAAGTTTTGAATGAAAAACCTCATTAAATAAGATGATGTATATACATCTAGAATCACAGTCTTTACATGGTGTAGGTCGTGTGTAATGTATAATAGTCCATCTTTCATATTTCGGATTGGGTTTACGCATTAATACATTTTTCGGATATTGTGTGATTTTTAATCAAAATAATTCACTAGTAAAATAGAACATTCCATGGTTTCCCAATAAATATAACTGCATTTATTTTAGAAAGCCGACCAGTGTCACTAATGGGAAAACTAAACATGTATACTCTACATTACAAAACACGTTATAACGTCAATAAGCAGGTTCATTGTGTAAAAACGTGAACTTTTTACGTTACCACACGAGAAAAACATGTATTTACGCGAAACCCAAACACACATATTACCTGAAAAAAGCTGTAGCAGATAATAAATAATATTGTAATAACACAAACTAAATCTCGTTATAAAGCAAACGAACTTTCTTAATAACGCAAACTTAAACTCGTAATAACGATAACTAAATCTCATTATAACGAAAACTTAAACTCCTACTAATGTAAAAGTAAGTCTTCTATTAACTCAAACTAAATCTCGTCATAACGCAAATAAAAACTCGTCATAACGCAAATAAAAACTCGTCATAACGCAAATAAAAACTCGTAATAACACAAACTAAATCTCGTCATAACGCAAATAAAAACTCGTAATAACGCTAACTAAATCTCGTAATAACGCAAACTAAATCGTCATAACGCAAATAAAAACTCGTAATAACGCTAGCTAAATCTCGTAATAACGCAAACTAAATATCGTAATAACACAAACTAAATCTCGTAATAACACAAACTAAATCTCGTAATAACGCTAACTAAATCTCGTAATAACGCAAATTAAATCTCGTGATAACACAAACTAAATCTCGTAATAACGCTAACTAAATCTCGTGATAACGCAAACTAAATCTCGTGATAACACAAACTAAATCTCATTATAACGCAAATAAAAACTCGTAATAACGCAAACTTAATCTCGTAATAACTCTAACTAAATCTCGTAATAACACAAACTAAATCTCATTATAACGCAAATAAAAACTCGTAATAACGCAGACTAAATCTCGTAATAACTCTAACTAAATCTCGTAATAACACAAACTAAATCTCGTCATAACGCAAATAAAATCTCGTAATAAGGCAAACTAAATCTCGTAATAACACAAACTAAGTCTCGTAATAACGCTAACTCGTAATAAGGCAAACTAAATCTCGTAATAACACAAACTAAATCTCGTAATAACGCTAACTAAATCTCGTAATAATACAAACTAAATCTCGTAATAACACAAACTAAATCTCGTAATAACGCTAACTAAATCTCGTAATAACACAAACTAAATCTCATTATAACGCAAATAAAAACTCGTAATAACGCTAACTAAATCTCGTAATACCACAAACTAAATCTCGTAATAACACAAACTAAATCTCGTAATAACGCTAACTAAATCTCGTGATAACGCAAACTAAATCTCGTGATAACACAAACTAAATATCGTGATAACACAAACTAAATCTCGTGATAACGCTATCTAGATCTCGTAATAACACAAACTAAATCTCGTAATAACACAAACTAAACTCGTAATAACGTAAAAGTAAGTCTCCTATTAACGCAAACTAAATCTCGTGATAACGCAAACTAAATCCCGTAATAACACGAACTAAATATCGTGATAACACAAACTAAATCTCGTGATAACGCTATCTAGATCTCGTAATAACACAAACTAAATCTCGTAATAACACAAACTAAATCTCGTGATAACACAAACTAAATCTCGTGATAACGCAAATTAAATATCGTGATAACACAAACTAAATCTCGTAATAACGCTAACTAAATCTCGTGATAACGCAAACTAAATCTCGTGATAACACAAACTAAATCTCATTATAACGCAAATAAAAACTCGTAATAACGCAAACTTAATCTCGTAATAACTCTAACTAAATCTCGTAATAACGCAAACTAAATCGTCATAACGCAAATAAAATCTCGTAATAACACAAACTAAATCTCGTGATAACGCAAACTAAATCTCGTAATAACACAAACTAAATATCGTGATAACACAAACTAAATCTCGTGATAACGCTATCTAGATCTCGTAATAACACAAACTAAATCTCGTAATAACACAAACTGAATCTCGTAATAACACAAACTAAATCTCGTGATAACGCTAACTAAATTCTCGTAATAACACAAACTAAATCTCGTAATAACACAAACTAAATCTCGTAATAACACAAACTAAATCTCGTAATAACACAAACTAAATCTCGTAATAACACAAACTTAATCTCGTAATAACACAAACTAAATCTCGTAATAACACAAACTAAATCTCGTAATAACACAAACTAAATCTCGTAATAACACAAACTAAATCTCGTAATAACACAAACTTAAATCTCGTAATAACACAAACTAATTCTCGTGATAGCGCACACTTTACCTAAACGTCAACTAGTACATTCAGGAAGAGTTGTTATGAGCCGTTCTACATTGAAAAGAAACTACGAGATTTATATCATGTCGAACGAAGTACCACTTGGATACACTTGTGGTTGCGTTTCTCCTTACGACGGGCTTTTGAAATTAATTTTTAGAATAATAAGGGTTTTAATGATAATTAGGTAGTGAGACCGACAACTGGGGGTAATTGAAATGATGAAAACAATATATATCAAACTAGAAAATGTCTGTAACACAGAAATACCACTACTGCCGTGTGATCTTTGCATTAATTTTGACCAAAACCCATGAAATAAATGAAATTGCTTAGTGTTTGAATTGAATCAGTTGAGGATTTCAAACGAGTACATTAAAACAACATAATTTTACTGCTCTTTTTTGTGAACCAAAAAATTCCGATTATTTATGTCCACATTTAGTGTCCAAAATCAGCAACCTCTCTCCCAAATAAGGATTGGTAAGTATATAAATATCCAAATCAAGTGTCCGCCGTATTACGTAAGACAATTTGTCAGTCTACCAACGGACACTGACCACAGGGCAGTAGACACCTATAGCTAATCACCGACACCTATCCCTACACCATCACTGTATGTTAGTAACATTGCTGTACATTATATCAAGTGTATTCATACCATAGACACTTGTACGAAATTCTACCTCGTGGTTCATATAAGGACTTGAAGCTGGGATTTGTACCGCAAGGATTTGATAACTTTGTCCTGGTCCATATATTACGCACATAAAATACATGTATATATCATATGCCAGGAATTGTAAAAAAAAAAAAGTCCTGTGTTTTGTATACATCAGATCGGTGGTTCTACTCAAAACTTCAGAGTATTCTGCCGTAAAATATTTATCTTTAGTGACGATGTCTCGAATTTAAAATGTAACAACGCTTACATCAAATTATTCAAATTAAAAAAAAATTGTTGCTATGGTATAGAAGATAAATGTTGTTGTATTTATTTGATGGCGTATCAGATAATTATTGTTGTATTTAATTAATGGTGCATCCGATAAATGCTGTTGTATTTATTTGATGGCGTATCAGATAATTACTGTTGTATTTATTTGAAGGCGTATCAGATAAATGCTGTTGTATTTATTTGATGGTGCATCCGATAAATGCTGTTGTATTTTTTTGATGGCGTATCAGATAAATGCTGTTGTATTTATTTGATGGCGTATCAGATAATTACTGTTGTATTTATTTGAAGGCGTATCAGATAAATGCTGTTGTATTTATTTGATGGCGTATCAGATAAATGCTGTTGTATTTATTTGATGGCGTATCAGATGATTACTGTTGTATTCAATTAATGGTGTAGCAGTGAATGTTAGCTATTGTATTTTATACCCCCTGAACAGTAATATGCACCAATGTGAAACAGAAGGTCTGTTCGTCCGAGTTCATTTTTACCCCTACACCAGACGCGAGATCGTTTGATGGACAGATGTCCGCACCACACATTTGTCGATTAAAATGTAAAACGTCTGGTGTAAGGGTCAGGGGAAACTCGGGCTAAGACGGTCATATCATTTACCGGGTCATCCTACTCCTTTAAGAGTCAAGAGGGAGATTAAGAGCCACGAGGGAAATTAAGAGTCGTGAGAGATTAGGAGTCATGAGAGAGATTAAGAGCCATGAGGGAGATTAAGAGCCATGAGGGAGATTAAGAGTCGTGAGAGAGATTAAGAGCCATGAGAGAGATTAAGAGTCATGAGAGAGATTAAGAGTCATGAGAGATTAGGAGTCATGAGAGAGATTAAGAGCCATGAGAGAGATTAAGAGCCATGAGGGAGATTAAGAGTCGTGAGAGAGATTAAGAGTCGTGAGAGAGATTAAGAGTCATGAGGGAGATTAAGAGCCACGAGGGGGATTAAGAGCCATGAGAGAGATTAAGAGCCACGAGGGAGATTAAGAGTCGTGAGAGAGATTAAGAGTCGTGAGAGAGATTAAGAGCCATGAGGGAGATTAAGAGTCGTGAGAGAGATTAAGAGCCATGAGGGAGATTAAGAGTCGCGAAAGTTAATACGTAATATGTAATTTCTCCAGTTATTTATAGATACATTCGCATCGCATCCTCAATATATCAGTTGCAATACGCGCCAACATGTATCGCACAACTGACCACGCCCAGAACAATGTCCAACTGACCACGTCCGGATCAATGTCCAACATCGACCCCTACAACGTGATACAAGATAATAATATATAAACGTGTGTGGAGATTACGTATAATTATCAAAATCTCGACATTTCATGTTACTAGGTAGAACTTATAGTCAAACCACCTTCTAGCCACGTAGAAAATAATATAAATGTTTAGAAAGTTCGAATTAATAACAAATACAACCTAAAGCTAGTACCTCCTATTAACATGGTGAGGTGACACACTTGTTTTTCATCAAGGCGTCCGGGATTCGATTTCCCGATCGGACGTGAAAAGGTTAGATGATTTATACACGTTGTTATAACTTATCTTGCAATTGCTGTGACATAAAGTTCATATTTCCAATCAATAGGATAAAATTTCGAAGCACTCCAACCATAAGAACAAAAGAAACCAACGATTATCACGGACCTCTTGAAAATTCTGTACAATATTGCCGCATATTATTTTCTCAATCGCACATTATATTACAAAACCGTATAAGTGTACAGCGTGAGGATGGAAGTTGAATACTGGTCAAATTAACTACTTTTTAACAGTCATGATTGGATATCCATGCAAAGAATTTTCCTCGACCCGAGTTCTCGTTCAAAAAAAGTTAGAAATAGAAGGTTGATTTAAACCTACAAAATAAAAGTCCCTCGAAAATACTTACCAGTGTTCCTTTGAGCCAAGCAGGAATCGGGTTGTCAAAATATATCGGTACATTTTCCATCTCATCTAGATTTGTTTTGAAGAAAACGTCGAATCCAGTATCCACATCCGTAGTTGAAATTGTCGTTAAAATCGGAACAAATATAGCAAAATTTAAGAAAAGTTTAAAAGCCATTTTCAACACGATGTCTTTTGAAAGTTTACGTGTGTACACACAAAGCGGTTCGTTGGCGGATGTTGTCGACACGTTACATGTCCAACACAGACTCGGCTTGTTTTATTTACAAAACCGAGGGAGCGGTGCTTTATATAACTCGTCTGGGTTGCATAAGGTCAGAGATATCAGTATATCAGACGTTGTCTGCCCTTACTGTCCTCGCACGAACTAACAAGCCAGCTTCTCCCATATATAAGGCACGAGTATTGATTTTCCCTTCGAGCCCTATCGCCCCTTATTGATATAATTTACATAACCATGTCCCTCCCCTAGCTTTAGACACACAAGGCTCTCTCTCCAGCATATTAGACCCCTTCCTGTTTATTAAAGCGCGTCTCACGTGTAGCACCATGTTGTATAACACATTTATATAAGGTTGTGTAACAAACAGCTTGTTGTGAAACGGTTATCTAACAGTATGATAAACGGTATCTAGGCAACATAGGTAAATAAAATTCGTATTAAATAATTGAAAAAAAAACATGAGATCGTGATCGATCACGGACATTGTACTTCATTAGATTACTCGTTAAGGCCGAAATGCCGTTATAGGAGTGTCAAACCCAGTAAATATGAGCAGAAAATTCGATAAACTTGTATGTTCGGGTTTAAGCGAATTATAAACTATACCTTTAATTTAACTGTAATGTATTCAAAGTCAAAACCTACCTATTATGTACATATGTATGTCCTGTAAATACATACCCAGTACCACTTTTCCTGTGGGGCCGCGGTGGGCGAGTGGTTAATGTGTCCCGACACCTCTGGGTTGCGAGTTCGAAATCTACGCGGGGCAGTTGCCAGGTACTGACCGTAGGCGGGTGGTTTTTCTCCGGGTTCTCCGGCTTTCCTCCACCTCCAAAACCTGGCACATCCTTAAATGACCCTGGCTGTTAATAGGACGTTAAACAAAAACAAACCAAACCACTTTACGGAAGTAATTTGGACTATATATTTTAACAATAACGCACTCAAAATCGGCTCAGGATTCATAATTGAAAAGGATTAACATTTACAAGTTAGTTTTTTGAACTACAGTACAGGAAACAATTCCGTACATCACGGTTCGGTAACAAGAGATGACATGTTTTGAGAAGTATCGGTTCGTTGTAGCTCCACTAGAATTGCATACAGGAAAAAAGTATCAACGGTAAAAATAAACTCGTACAAGAACTTAAAACTACAAATTAATGAATTCAACTAAAAGTCTACTTGGCCAAAAACGGACAAAGATAAAAAAAAACAAGATGGCTGTTTAATAATACACGTATTACGAAATGGAACACAGACGTAAGCTGAAAGGCCACAAGTATGTCCGTAATAGCGGACGTAAAACCCTTTAAATAAATAAATAAATAAACCGACAGAAAGGCCGACATAGCAGTAAACATGCAACCAACCAACCAACACACACCCCCCCCCCCCCCCTCCGTTTTTCTTCTCTTTTTTTGGGGGGGGGGGGGGGGGGGGGGGGATTATAAGACTATGCACTATAGCCCTGCAAGATTCCAAAATTCCAGAAAAAAAACTTATGCTAACTTTTATTTGTGTTCAAATGCATTGAGAATGTATACAGAATGCATCTGAATATTCTCTGGTTTTATTTCATAATGTCAAGGAATATTTGATCATAAAAGGAGATAACAGAGGGGTCTTGGTGCCCACAATTAATTAATCTTTATTTATTCTATGTAAGACTGATTATTTGTCTGCTTTCCCTTCTTATCCTTAATATCTGATAACAAGAAAAAGCTTCATATGTAATCAAAAGGTTTAAGAAGAACTTCAACTGTCAAAACCTAAGACAGCTGTTTGTTGGCTACTTTGTGTTACCGATCAGACTCAAAATCGAAAGGGTACAACTAGTGACCAAGCCAAACATATATATACAGGAAAAGTTTTAGAAATATACTTTCAGTACTTTGAAAAAAATCATTACAATCTAATCTTCAACTTTCAATTTCAAAATTCAAGATACAGGTGGCCATTTTGTTTTCCTGGTCAGTCTCAGAATTCAATGGGCACTATAAGTGACAAAGAGGAAAATAATGTGAAGTTTGAAAAATATCCTTCCATGGCAGTAATTCTCAAGATAAAGGACGAACATGTATGTTTAGGGACATATAATGGACCATGGACAAAGGGTGATTTGAAAAGCCCACCATCTGATGATGATTGACTAATAACATCACCGACTATTAGGCCTAATATAGTATTTTTTCCTGTCATGATGAGTGCATTCGATATATACAATACTGTACATGTTATACGAGAGAAATATCTGTTATATTCAACGGGAAATCAATCTATTTTCTTTTTATTGTATTTTTATGCTAAGAAGCAAAATGAATCATCGAAAATTTAACCCTAGTGTCAAAAAGTGCAGGAATGAGTATCAATTCATGACGTTACTCCACGTCAACTTGACGGCGCCATTTGAAAAGACTGCTCAGCGCAATTTAAGTGTTTTCTGTTGTTACTGGAGAATATGTGCATGAAAAGCTAACGTCAAGTGAGTATTTTGTCAGAAACCAATTTGAATATTTCAGAAATACAGCAAAATAACCCATTTATCTCTCTTTGCCTCGATTGGAAAAATCAGCAAGTTTCAATGACTTGTACAAATGTTCGCTTTGATAAGTTTTGCGGTGAAAATATAAGTTTTTCGTTTTTGACCAGACTTGTTTTTGACAAAATAATCACTTGACATTAGCAAATCATGCATAGATTCTCCGATAAAAGCAGAAAATGCTTAAATTTGCGTTGGTCAGTCCTTTCAATATGGCGCCGTCAAGTTGAGGTGAAGTAAAGTAGCGAAGAAATGACGTCATGAATTATGTTATTGATTTCCGCACTTTTTGACACTATTTTAAAATTTTCTATGTTTTAAACTTTGTTTTTAAGCATATAAAATACAATAAAAAGAAAACTGCATAGTTTCCCGTTTAATATAAAATATATTTCACGAGTATGACGGAATACATTGTATTTCAGATATTGTTAGATATTCTGTTTATTACATTTTATAGAAAAATCTACCGAGGCAGCTCAATCTCTCCCAGAATTCATTGCAGTCCCCTGTCAACGGGTAACAAATGTATGCCAAATTGTTACGTTATGTATTCCATCTTGCATTATGACGTCATAGAACATGGCCGAGATCTGCATGCAAATCTTTATTTTCTCCATTCTCACTAGAGAAAAATATTTAAAAAAAGTGATATTTTTCACTACATGTATATCAGTTTTATAGAATGAATAATTTTCGATGTTTCACTGGTAAAAATGCAATAAATTAATTTTTTCCTGAGTGCATTCATGCAGACATTCAGGCAGTAGGAGATGTTGTGTGTTGGGTTAGTCCATCAAGTGGTATCATAGTCTCTACAGGGGATGTTGTGTGTTGGGTTAGTCCATCAAGTGGTATCATAGTCTCTACAGGAGATGTTGTGTGTTGGGTTAGTCCATCAAGTGGTATCATAGTCTCTACAGGGGATGTTGTGTGTTGGGTTAGTCCATCAAGTGGTATCATAGTCTCTACAGGGGATGTTGTGTGTTGGGTTAGTCCATCAAGTGGTATCATAGTCTCTACAGGGGATGTTGTATGTTGGGTTAGTCCATCAAGTGGTATCATAGTCTCTACAGGAGATGTTGTGTGTTGGGTTAGTCCATCAAGTGGTATCATAGTCTCTACAGGAGCTTATGTTGTTTGTTAAACTTGTGAAAGTTATCAGATATCATCAGATTGATTTTCAATTTTCATCAAACTTCTCATGAATTGGTAACAGTTCTAGGCAAGATGAGCCAATGTAGTTTCGAAATGACTGAAAGAAATACAAACCATATATAAATCAATCATATCAGTTTTAATAATCAAACATATATAAACTTCTCCCAAATTATTCATCTTAATTTACATCTTTAGCAATATCATAACCAATCAAATTCAAAAACACATTCCTTTCAACTTCATTTTATCATTATATATATATATATAAAACTGATAATTGACAAAAGAAGACGTTACATTTTGCACTAGCGCTTTCACTCTATTAGATCTTCAGGTGAAAAATGTAACGTCTTCTTTTGTCAATTATCAGTTTTATATATATTTTACTTGCATGTCGTCAACTTAAACATTTTCTATATATATATATATATATTTTTTTTTTTTTTTTGTTGGGGTGGGTCTGGGGAGTCTGTTTACATTTCAGAAAATATATTATGAAAATATACATATATATCTTATTGAATTATTTAACTTGTAACAATATTGGTGGTATTTTGTATATAAACTGGGTAATCAAAAGTCGTTTATATGGAAAAAAACCTGTGTCAGGGAGATTAAGTTTTCTAAAAGGCTTGATCTATGGGTGGTCCCCTAAAACTGGCTACACTCACAGACTCAGACTCACCAGTGGCCTGTTTGTGTATTCTGGAGCCTGTTGTTATAGCCAGTTTTAACCAATAGCACATGAGACGGAAACCTAGCAGTCTAGAAACTCCAGACACATTACCTGGGGTAAATTTGTGTTTTTACTGGTAAAATATAACGAAACACTACACAAGATCCAGAAAGTTCTGTGAAAACTGATCATTGTTTTCACTTCTAAATGATACATGCTAGTACATGTAGATCAGGAAAAGCACTGTAATATCTATCACATTAAGATATTTCTAGACATGTACAAATCATTTCTTTTGAAAATGACAAAACAAAAGGTCCAAATCTGTTTTTTATTAGATTGACATTTTTTTACAAAACAAAAGGTCCAAGTGTTTTTTTATTAGATTGATATTTCATGCCACTCTGGTTTATAATAACACACATACTAAACTATCCTGACCTTTATAACCATTAGGCACTTAAATTATCATGGATAGGTGATCAAATGCTGAAAACGACACCAAAAGGCACACTCTCTACATACACACTGCTGTCATAAAGACAAATTTAGCACTAATCCTGTATATGTTATTTTTAAACATCCAATAATTTCAAGTCAATAATAACAAATAAAAAACAATTTTAATACTCCAATTACAAATTTACTTAACTTTCCTATCACTTTCAAAATTTATGTGGATTCTTTAAAGTCAAATATTCTTCCATAAAAGATCATTTAAGAGACATCTATTCTCATGCGTCAGACATTTTGATTCACACATGGTATTAAAGAGAGCCAATCAAGACCAATCATAATGAGAATTAACAGTAGTGCAAACTAATTATATATAAAGGACCTTAAGTTGTCCAGCAAGAATATACACATGTACAAAAAAAAAAGTTTAAATGTTAGGTACATTTTGTTTATGTATCAATCTACAGAAAAATCAAAATAATCAATTTGTTTCTCTGCTTTCGTATTCTTTTTGAGTACAGTGTGGGTAGTCTCCCTTGAAGCCCATGCCACAGGTTTCGTGGATTGTCCTGGTAGTAGGGAGGTGCTTTGTTTGGCTGCAGATGCTGATTTCCTGTAACAAGAAAACAAAAGTCAACAAGAGGTCCATTTGGCTTGTGTCTGCGCTAACTAATACATAACACTGACTTTCAAAATACTTAACTAGTCATTAATTAGTGCTAGAAATAATATTTACACATAATTAGGGTTAAACATGTGATAACAACATCAGTAAATGTAAACATCAATAATTACAAACAGAAAAGGCATACAGTTTATAACCAGTAACACAGGCAGATACTTTTAAAATAAACAGGCAATCCTGCATATATAAGGTCACGCAAAGGCTGAGGAAAAAAATGATCCTAATAGACAGGTGGGCATTATATAGGGGTTTATATAAAGTATAACCAGCTATAAAGTACACTGAAGGGGAGAAGAAATATTTTTGTTATTATATACAGATGGCCTTTATAAACAAGGTTTTGTTATATATATGACCATTATAAACAAGGTTCTGTGATATAAATGTGACATTGATAAAAAGGGTTTTGTTATATATACGTGACCTTTATAGACAGAGCTTTGTTATATATACATGACCTTTATAGACAGAGCTTTGTTATATATACGTGACATTTATAGACAGAGCTTTGTTATATATACATGACCTTTATAGACAGAGTTTTGTTATATATATGTGACCTTTATAGACAGAGCTTTGTTATATATATGTGACCTCTATAGACAGAGCTTTGTTATATATACGTGACCTTTATAGACAGAGCTTTGTTTCATATGTGACCTTTATAGACAGAGCTTTGTTATATATTCGTGACCTTTATAGACAGAGCTTTGTTATATATACATGACCTTTATAGCCAGAGCTTTGTTATATATACGTGACCTTTATAGACAGAGCTTAGTTATATATACGTGACCTTTATAGACAGAGCTTTGTTATATATACATGACCTTTATAGACAGAGCTAAGTTATATATACGTGACCTTTATAGCCAGGGCTTTGTTATATATACGTGACCTTTATAGCTTTGTTATATATACGTGACCTTTATAGCCAGGGCTTTGTTATATATACGTGACCTTTATAGACAGAGCTTAGTTATATATACGTGACCTTTATAGCTTTGTTATATATACGTGACCTTTATAGCCAGGGCTTTGTTATATACATGTGACCTTTATAAACAGAGCTTTGTTTTATATGTGACCTCTATAGACGGGGTTTTGTTTTATATATGACCTCTATAGACGGGGTTTTGTTTTATATGTGACCTCTATAGACGGGGTTTTGTTTTATATGTGACCTCTATAGACGGGGTTTTGTTTTATATGTGACCTCTATAGACAGGGTTTTGTTTTATATGTGACATCTATAGACAGAGCTTTGTTATATATGTGACCTTAATAAACATGGTTGGGTTATATATAGAACACTTTTATTGACAGGTGATTTCTATTATAGAAGTTTTTGTTAACATAGTTGTTACTTTTATGGACAAGACTTTTTTACATATCGAAGGCCTTTATAACCAGGTTTTTGTTTTGATATAGAAAGGTGACCTCCATGGACAGGTTTTTAATACTCACTGGTGGCCTTAATAGACAGGTTTGTGTTATATACAGGTGACTTTTATAGACACATTTTGTATTTTTCGTTATACATGCATACATGTGGCCCTTATAGACAGGGTTTTGCTATATTGAGGTGGCCCTTATAGACAGGTTTTTGTTACATACAGGTGACCCTTATAGACAGGGTTTTGTTACATACAGATGATCTTAATAAACAAGGATCTCCTATATACAGGTGATGTTTATAGACAGAATTTTGTTACATAAAAATGACTTATATTGACACATAGGTGGGGTTTGTTTATACAGCTGTAAGAGAAAACTAAGGTGTTTTTGGTTTGGAATCCAGGTTATCAGATAAGTGTCCTCAGGTACAACTGACATTGTACAATGCTGTGCTATCTATAATGACAGGACATGGGGTTCAAGTTAAGGTCACTGCAGATGTGACTTACATGCAGGTCAAGTATATTTATACTGGCCACCTCATGTCCTATGACAAATGTTTAAAATTCACTTGACAACTTGTTAGCATAATGCTTCTATAATTCATCAAAGTTTATGTGAGTTTGAAAGATATAAATCTTGAAAATGTAACACTATATGAATATTTGTTTTTTTCAGATATATCTACAAAATGCCATCATTTTTTTCATTAAGACCATTTCTACCCCTCATGCCTTTCCAATTGGGCCAATGAGACTCAGAGTGATAGGTATAAGATATGACTTGTTTCATATTTAAAAAAAATATAAATTAAGCTTATATATGTATACATTACAAAGAAAAAAAAGAAAGTAATATGTTGTATTTTAACACTTTTAAAAATAAGTTTTGCCTCTGTAAACTAAAGAAGGCAGAACATTTTTAATGAATTTGAAATTGTTTCTGACAAGAAAAGAACTTTCAAGAAAGTATAACAATTTCATTTGAGCTTACTATAAGCTATCAAGATGAATTTGTGTCAAAGGTTTTTTAAGAAGGCAGTGTATAATCACGATTGTATGTAAACAGGACCGGACTAGTAAGATAACCCAAAAGTAATCTGATAATTCTAGATAGTAAACATCACGCAAGGCCCATTTCATTTACATATGTACATTGTATATACATGTACATGTATATCATTTTGACCTAATACTAAATTATTGATACATCTACGTCTATATATAATCAGTAAATCTTATAATAAAATATCAAGAACTTATAGATATTTAACATTTCAGACCTTTCTTAATTATGAAAATATTGTGACGTTTTCACAAACATGGACAAACAACAGAAATTAATTTATTCTGATGATCAAACATGAATACTCAGGTACAGTTGTACCTTAATCTTTTTTGTCTCAACTTTTCACAACATATGTACCAGCCTATATTTCTTAATTATAACTAGAACTGTCGCCAGGATGGCTGACTAATACCCCCGCAATCTGCATGAGTCAATGGTGAATTGGAACTGTTAATTAGAGGCTAACTAAGATAACCCAGTAATATAGTGACCAGTTGCCATAGCAACCATAATTTTGAGGAAAAGAAAGTGAGATGCACATCTGCATATGGTCCTCTATATTTGTGTGAAGTGTCATTGAAATTGACGCTTCGGTTTAGGAGGAGTTGTCCTGACAAACTTAAAGTTATGGTTCTTATAGGAAAACCTCTTTATAGTGACCAGTTGCCATAGCAACCATAATTTTGAGAAAATGAAAGTGAGATGCACATCTGCATATGGTCCTCTATATTTGTGTGAAGTTTCATTGAAATCGGCCCTTCGGTTTAGGAGGAGTTGTCCGGACAAACTTAAAATTATGGTTCTTATAGGAAAACCTGTTTATAGTGACCAGTTGCCATAGCAACCATAATTTTGAGAAAATGAAAGTGAGATGCACATCTGCATATGGTCCTCTATATTTGTGTGAAGTTTCATTGAAATCGGCCCTTCGGTTTAGGAGGAGTTGTCCGGACAAACTTACAGTTAAGGTTCTTATCTGAAAACCTGCTTATAGTGACCAGTTGCCATAGCAACCATAATTTTGAGAAAAAGAAAGTGAGATGTACATCTACACATGGTCCTCTAAATTTGTGTGAAGTTTCATTGAAATTGGCCCTTCAGTTTAGGAGTTGTCCGGACAATCTTAAAGTTATGGTTCTTATAGGAAAACCTGTTTATAGTCACCAGTTGCCATAGCAACCATAATTTTGAGAAAAAGAAAATGGCATGCACATCTTCACATGGTCCTCTATATTTGTGTGAAGTTTCAATGAAATTGGCCCTTCGGTTTAGGAGGAGTTGTCCGGACAAACTTAAAGTTATGGTTCTTATAGGAAAACCTGTTTATAGTCACCAGTTGCCATAGCAACCATAATTTTGAGAAAAGAAAGTGGCCTTCACATCTACACAAGTTTCTTTGATAGGTCATAGCAAAATAACATACAATAAGTGATACCTGGAGGCTAACACCTGATAAACATGTTAGGGCTATACCATGTATCAGGGGAAATAACTCGTCCTTCCTCATCACGGGTGTGTGGGGTGTATCAGGGGAGATAACTCACCCTCATCAGGGTGTGTCGGGTGTATCGGGGGAGATAACTCACCCTCATCATGGGTGTGTGGGGTGTATCAGGGGAGATAACTCACCCTCATCATGGGTGTGTGGGGTGTATCAGGGGAGATAACTCACCCTCATCAGGGTGTGTCGGGTGTATCAGGGGAGATAACTCACCCTCATCACGGGTGTGTGGGGTGTATCAGGGGAGATAACTCACCCTCATCACGGGTGTGTGGGGTGTATCAGGGGAGATAACTCACCCTCATCAGGGTGTGTCGGGTGTATCAGGGGAGATAACTCACCCTCATCATGGGTGTGTGGGGTGTATCAGGGGAGATAACTCACCCTCATCATGGATATGTGGGTATATCAGGGGAGATAACTCACCCTCATCACGGGTGTGTGGGGTGTATCAGGGGAGATAACTCACCCTCATCAGGGTGTGTCGGGTGTATCGGGGGAGATAACTCACCCTCATCATGGGTGTGTGGGGTGTATCAGGGGAGATAACTCACCCTCATCATGGGTGTGTGGGTATATCAGGGGAGATAACTCACCCTCATCATGGGTGTGTGGGGTGTATCAGGGGAGATAACTCACCCTCATCATGGGTGTGTGGGGTGTATCAGGGGAGATAACTCACCCTCATCATGGGTGTGTGGGGTGTATCAGGGGAGGTAACTTGCCTTTCCTCATCATGGATATGTGGGTGTATCAAGGAAGATAACTCGTCTTTCCTCTTTATGGGTGTGTGGGGTGTATCAGGGGAGATAACTCGCTCTTCCTCATGGATATGTGGGGTGAATCGGGGAGGTAACTCACCCTCAGCATGGGTGTGTGGGGTGTATCAGGGGAGATAACTCACCCTTCCTCATCATGGATATGTGGGGTGTATCGGGGAGGTAACTCGCCCTTCCTCATCACAGACATGTGGGGTGTATCAGGGGAGATAACTCATCTCTTCCTCATCATGGATGTGTGGGATGTATCGGGGGAGGTAACTCGCCCTTCCTCATTGCGAACATGTTGGGTGTATCAGAGGAGATAACTCGTCCTTCCCCATCATGGATATGTGGGGTGTATCAGGGGAGATAACTCGTCCCTCCTCATCATGGATATGTGGGATGTGTCAGGGGAGATAAATCACAATTCTTCATCATGGATATGTGGGATGAGGTTAGATCTTAAGAGAACAGTTACCTCTCTATCATTGGGTATAATTTTCTCTTCCTCGTCATGGACACATGGAATGAAGGTTAAGAGCTTTAGAATACAAGTCCCTCTGAATAATTGGGAGATTACTCACCTAAGGGCTTCCTCATCATGAACGTGAGGGATAGGGGTTGGAGCTTTAGGGTGTAGTTCCCTCTGTATCAAAGCAGTCAAAGTAACCGAAGGCAACCAACACTTTTCCCTAAAAGGCAATAATAAGCAAACTATATTCAAAGGATGTAACAGAATACAATAGACTATTGTTTATTAGACAGTTATATTCTTTAAATCTGAACTGTAAAATAATAAATTGAATATGTCATACATTAAGAATTTTGAAATGGGAAAATATTATTTACGAACCACAATTTATAATTTAGCAATTTACAAAAATTTAATATTTTGAAAAAACCCTGTAAGCGGGATAAAAGTTGGAAGTTCCAAGTTCCTCAAAATCAGTTTTATAGCAAATCCATCTGGATCCTTGTTGTTTCTTTCACATAAAACTTAATTCACAATCAAAACTATAGGTATACAGATTCAAAACTGTCCTGTACCAGTAACAAACAAACTTACCGAACAAAATGAAATATCTTACTTGTATGCTGTAGCTACGACATTCTTCTTGGGTTCAGTATCATAACTCTGTGTGTTACAGCCGTAGAACTCTGCTAACTCATGTACAACTCGTCGTTGATCTCTGTTCATGGGAGGGAACTGGTGGGAACGGTGAGGATGTTTGGACTGTAACAGAAAATGACACAGTATATACATTGTATACAAGGATGTCAGTCATTTGTGGGTGTTGTAACATATGCTGAATGTGAAATAATAAAAGCCCCTTACTCTGTTTTTTTGCCCTATGCCTAAGTCAGATAGACACTAAGCCTTCCCTGCGGTCAACATACCAAACTAGCTATTTTCACTGCACAGGCTCTACGATAGGTACCAGTATGTAACTACAGCTTAAACATCACAACCCTTATTATCATTATCATTCTTCATTATATCACGTATCACTATCATACTTCATTATCATTCTTCATAATATCACTATCATACTTCATTATCATTCTTCATTTAATATCAATATTATTTATCGTTATCTTTCTTCATTATCATTGTATATATAGTATATCATATTCATTCGACTGTCATAATATGATAATGTAGTATATATTAAAAATACCATTTTCACTTCACTCAAACAAATGGTACCAAATATATATTTACACAAATAAATCACAATGTACATGTTCATACACACAACACCTGCACACACACACACCTCACTAATTTAATCCTTTAGCGCTCTGAGCAAAGTTGTTCAAAAAGTGATTAGGCTATATATCTCATTTAATAATTTCAAAATCCTGATAAAATAATTTGTGGTTAAACTAACTTGACAAAATTAAATGAAACTACAGCATTTGTCAGTCTCTTCCTACCACCTAATTTTAAGAAATACACACACTCAGGTTTAGAAGTAAAGGAGAAATGATATGTTCACTAATCAAGTGATTAAGCCAATAAACATTTGAACAACTCGTCCCAGCAATAGCCTTGATATGTTTTAACAACTTTCCCATTAATAGCATCGTAGACTGAAACTTTTATACACTTACCCCTTTAGCATTCTGGACCAGACTAGAGAAAGCCTTGTCAATGGAAGCAACATTCTGTGGGTTTGTTCTGCCAAATGAAATGTAGTACAAGATTGTTAACACCATGGTTCATAGATTTCAGCCAAAAAAAATAACCCACTTTTCCAGTAATCTCTAATAAATTTTTCAGATCTTTCAATTTCAAAATGTTTCTTTACACAATGACAGATGTTGATAGCATTGATGAATTAAAACAGAAATATGCCAGAGCATTACTATAATTAAATATCATCATACATAAATACAGTCAAACCTCGATGATTCGAACTTCGTTGATTCGAATTTCTCGCTGTATCGAACTTTTTGCTTGGTCCCGAATTTCCTCACTATATAACGCTACTAACGAACCTATGTATGATTCGAATTTTTATAAATCGAAGTTTTCGATGTATCGAACTTTTTTCATGGCCCGTTAGCTATGATATTACAGGTAATTGACATCTCATGATTCGAACAAAAAGTTTACCTGTACTGACCACTGGACAGGTGTTTGTCGTGACCCCCGCGGCAAGAGTTCACACCCTTCCCAAAAATGTCCTGACTGACAATAGGGATAACGATAGCGTGCGTTGTCACTCCCGATCATGGGGTTAATTAATAATCAGACTAAATTGATAGATAAATGGTATATTTTGAAGCCATGGCATTTAATCACTCCGGTAAACCATACCAGAAGTCGTCTCCGCCGCCATTGAAATCAGCGGTTGGTGAGTAAATTTTACGGAACAGTGAAACAAGCGGATCAATTTGAAACACAAACAATTAGCGATGTCTTCACTCATATTCAAAGTGTCACGTTTCAAACTTATACATAAATATCCATGTAAATCGGTTATTTGTCATTCAAGCATGCATTCTCCAAGTGATCGGCATTCCGTATTTTACATGCACATAACGTAAACACGTGTGCCTTTAGCAGAAAAAACGTTAACGTAAGTGTGCAATGTACTTTTGTTTTATCTATAAGCCGGGATATAAGTGCTTTGTAACATATACATAGTTTGTTTAATTAAAAAATGCTAATGTATAATTGATGAAAAGTATTTTTATTTTGTTGGGTTTTGGGTAAATTAACTAAACATTTCGATGTGAGCCTGACAGGCGACGGTCAACACGAAGACACCGAGGACATATAACTTTAACAGATATGGTCATTATCAAGAAAACATCGATCTATTGTCAACCATGAATAATTCGAAGTCCCGCTGTTTCGAAGTTTTTCTGTTAGTCCCTTGAACTTCGAAACATCGAAGTTTGACTGTACACACCAACATTTGTTTACATGCTTACTTTCTATCACGGGACGGTACCTACCTGGCATATTCTTTGAGGAAGTCATTGTATGATGGGTTACCAAGTTTAGAACTGAGGTCGGGATTTTTTATCTCCAGAACTAGTGCCATTCTTCTGTTCCTCTCCATGATGGCGCATTCTCCATCACATTCCAGTCTGAAGAAGACAAAAATTCTGCATTTTTTTGTCAAAAGTACAAGCAATACTTTTATGATTACATATAAATTACATTGTATTAAATGGGTCAAGACTACAGTCAAAGTGACCTATTTCTGGAATGTAGTGTTAAGTGAGAAAGAGCTTTAACTCTGTAGGTTCGCATCTGGTTTGCCAAAATTTATATCGCCAAACACCATCAAATAAATAAACAATGATCACATGATTCCATCTTCTGTATGGTACACTACTGCTGACTGCAGCCATCACTGTACCAAGCGGACTTTCAAAAGTAATAATTTATTATGTTTGTGTCTTATGACATTGCACCAACGTACAGCATAATGCTTGCCTGCAAACCTCTGTCGTTTATATTGACTATAAATGCCAGATAAAGACAGATCAATGCCTAAAGGTACGTTCTGTCTGTCATTTTGCCATGATAATTAAGGTCATATTCAATGTATAGATTTGAAAAAAATAAAATCGACAAAAGTCCTCTTGTATTTAGATGCCTTCATTCTATCAGAGAAAGCAGAAGTCTTCATTCCAAGAAAAAGTATGATGGAAAATATCAAGTGATCTTACTGTCGCTTGCTGACTTTCTTGGCTGCTGATGTTAAGTTGGAGATATCCACTGACTGACCAGAACCAACGGTGCTGGCTAGGGTCTGTACGGTAATCCTACAAACAAAACAACAATTATAGTATCAGGTATAGAGTATATATACCTGTGTAATTCTCTTGAAGGGAGACATAATACATTTCTATAAAGAAAATTATCACTGTTTCATAATTTCCACAAAACTTTATACTTTTTGCATGAAACTCAGTAAAAAACAACCCTTTACGTTGATTTGCTATGTTTTGTAACCTATATTGAACTACATCAACAAACCAAGAGCTACTGTATGTGTACATATTTTAGAGGTTATCTTATTTTAGCGGCTTGTTTCAGACATTCCACTAAATCATGATCTTGCTAAATGCTGGTACTGTTAATTATTTTCTACAATTATTGTGGGAGTGTCAATTCATCTTTAAACTAAATCTGTTCAGTTATTAACTAAAATTTAAGTGTGCTGAAATGAGTATGTCTACATTAATTGATCTGCAGAATGTCGTAGACAGAGCACAGACTGAGAGTACCGGCTGATAATGAGAATGGCTGGCAAGTTTTAAATGCTATACATGAACCAGTTCTCAGTCACATACACCATCAAATCTACTTCTGATACTCCTCTAGACCTACTTCTGATACTCCTCTAGACCTACTTCTGATACTCCTCTAGACCTACTTCTGATACTCCTCTAGACCTACTTCTGATACTCCTCTAGATCTACTTCTGATACTCCTCTAGACCTACTTCTGATACTCCTCTAGACCTACTTCTGATACTCCTCTAGACCTACTTCTGATACTCCTCTAGACCTACTTCTGATACTCCTCTAGACCTACTTCTGATACTCCTCTAGACCTACTTCTGATACTCCTCTAGACCTACTTCTGATACTCCTCTAGACCTACTTCTGATACTCCTCTAGACCTACTTCTGATACTCCTCTAGACCTACTTCTGATACTCCTCTAGACCTACTTCTGATACTCCTCTAGACCTACTTCTGATACTCCTCTAGACCTACTTCTGATACTCCTCTAGACCTACATCTGATACTCCTCTAGACCTACTTCTGATACTCCTCTAGACCTACTTCTGATACTCCTCTAGACCTACTTCTGATACTCCTCTAGCTCAGGAGTCAAACCACCAGCCATACAGAATTGTCGGGCTGTCTTCCTTCCACACGGGCACTTAATGATGATCTGAAACAACAGGTAAACAACACTTAATGATGATCTGAAACAACAGGTAAACAACACTTAATGATGATCTGAAACAACAGGTAAACAACACTTAATGATGATCTGAAACAACAGGTAAAGAACCATATGTCAATTATTTCTGTAACAGCCACATCAATCATTTAAACATCTCTATGACAACCATATTTAAATCATTTAAATATATCTATAACAACCATATGTAAATCATTTAAACATCTCTATAACAACCATATGTAAATCATTTAAACATCTCTATAACAACCATCTTTAAACATCTGTGTAAAATTGTTTTCAGTAGTCCACTGCTCAAGCTAACATACACCTTCTAACAGATGATTTTAACTCATTGTAGTGGTTACATATAATAAACAATGCCAGGCTATTTTACAGTCAATTAGGGATTATCTTATTGTAACAATAAATCAACCAATTTTTGGAATTATGCAAAAATATCATTCCAATTGATGAATGATCCACTATCTATAGCAAAAGTAACACATGAAATGTCCTTGCCAGTCATCAATTGCATTAAAAAAAATTAAATAAAAATAAAATTCTTAAGTTTTTACCCAATACTTTTTTGCATGTTTTGAACTTCAAGTAAATGTTACCATCCATTCCCACTGAGAAGAACTGAGGTCATACAAGATTCCTGGGTTTCTTGTTTAATGTCTATATTGTATGTGAATATCACTTTTGTGTTATATAGATGACCTGCTATCGGAGGTCTTACCTCTGCTTTACATGGGACGGCAGGGCAGTCTTGACCACTGTGGCACGGTACACCACATGGGTGACCACAGACTGACCGAGGGGTAGTACAGGGCTGGACACAACTCTTGCCATCCTCCTGGCACTCTCCCTGAAAATAACATATAAGACATAATGAATTGTTTAACCAAAATGTTCACAATCTTAATTTGAGTATTATTATAGCATACTCTACATTTTCAAAATATCAAAACTAAGTTCAAAATCATTTACCAAAAGTTTTTTGGACTATGACAATCTTCACAAAAACAAGTTACAAAAGAAATAGTTGCCATCTGACCTAAAATAAAGTTGATAATAAGTTCCAGTATACAAGTTTCATGATCTAAATGTATCTTTGCGGACGATGGAAGAGTTATCTCCCATCCTCCCTCATTGCATCTTTTCTCTTGTGATGTGTGTTATAATGGCCTACAAGTTCAGTACTGGTCACATGACAAACTAATTGACATTATTCATGTAAAGCCCACACAAAGGGATCAAAAAACCCTAAAATTTTAACTCGTACTAACGAACAAGTAGAGTTACTTATCTACTTGTCCTGAGCAAAACATTACTTATCCCTAACTGCAATTTTAAAGTATTTTGTTGAAAAAATGTTGTCAAATATTTAGCATGGACATCACATTTCATCCGGCCGGTCACATATATAAGCTTGTCTGACGTTTTACTTGTCCCGAACAATCATACAAGCTGGTTTGTTGAGACACACTTACCTTGTGACAGGTGCGGATACACTTGTGTTTACCACAAGGTAGTGTTTTATCACATGGCAGACCACAGCTGATATCGTTGATGTGGCAAGGGATGTTTTTCCTCAACTACAAAGAAAAAGATTTTATGAAAAAAACTGAATTCAACAAAAACATACAACTATTAATTGATTTTCTTAAATCCAGTTACTGAAAGAGGGGTTGTATATGGATGAATTGATCTCGTGTTAATAGCTTGGGAAATCCCTTGGAAAGTCAAGGCAGTTTCCATATGGCAAGATTATCACAATTAATGAGCCAATAAAATTAAGACTGCCTCCACTTTTCATGGGAGTTCCCAAACAAGTAACAAGAGATCCCAGAGGGATCTTGGCGCCCACCATTGAATGATCTTCATAGGTTCAATGTCAGATTGATCTTTTCTCTTTTTTTTCCCTTCCTCTTTCTAATCTGTATCAATTGAGAAACATCCCTCCAGTGCTTTTTAAACAAGGGAAACTTATACAATGTATATGATATTTGAGATTTAGCGATAATGGTTGTCTGTCGACAATGTTTTCAGATTGGTCCAAAAATGCAATTCGATGGACCAAGGAGAAGCTACATATGAAAATTGAGAAAGATCCTTCAGTTCTTTCTGAGAAATATCGAAAACAAACTTCAATTGTCAAAATCCAAGATGGCTGCCTGTCGGCCATGTTGTTTTCCGATCGGTCCCAAAATGCAATATGCATAACTAGGCACCAAGTGGAACCTACATATGAAATTTGAGAAAGATCCCTTCAGTACTTTCTCAGAAATAGCGATAACAAACTTCAATGGTCAAAATCCAAGATGGCTGCCTGTTGGCCATGTTGTTTTCCGATCGGTCTCAAAATGCAACATGCATAACTAGGCACCAAGGGGAACCTACATATGAAATTTGACAAAGATCCCTTCAGTACTTTCTCAGAAATACGATAACAAACTTCAATTGTCAAAATCCAAGATGGCTGCCTGTCGGCCATGTTGTTTTCCCATCGGTCCCAATATGCAATATGCATAACTAGGCACCAAGAGGAACCTACATATGAAATTTGAGAAAGATCCCTTCAGCATTTTCTGAGAAATAGCGATAACAAACTTCAATTGTCAAAATCCAAGATGGCTGCCTGTCGGCCATGTTGTTTTCTGATCGGTCCCAAAATGCAATATGCATAACTAGGCACCAAGGGGAACCTACAGATGAAATTTGAGAAAGATCCCTTCAGTATTTTCTCAGAAATAGCGATAACAAGAATTGTTTACGGACGGACGGAGGGACGGACGGACAACGGACCACGGACGCAAGGCGATTTGAATAGCCCACCATCTGATGATGGTGGGCTAAAAAGATGTTGTTGTTTTTCGAGTGTCTTCTGAACTGTTTATAATATTTTCAGTTTACAGGCAAGCATAATACAGAAACGAACATCACAATAGTACATATACTCAAACTAGAACATAGTATTTCCGTCCTTTTTAAACATTAGTTTATTTTGTTTAACGTCCTGATAACAGCCAGGGTCATTTAAAGATGTGCCAGGTTTAAGGGGTAGATGAAAGCCGGAGTACCCGGGGAGAAAAACCACCAGCCTACGTTCAGTACCAGGCAACTGCCCCACGTGGGTTTCGAACTCGTAACCCAAAGGTGGAGGGCAAGTGATAAAGTGTTGGGACATCTTAACCACTCGGCCAAAATGGCCCCATTCTCACAAACACAAACTGATTATACCTCATGTTTTCCCATGCAGTACTTCTGTGTAAGCTCCGTACAAGGGGGGCAACTCTCATCACTGTGGCAGTTATGACGCACTGTGGAATATAACGTATGATCATGTAAGGATTATTGCTGATGTAAACATCACTCACAATTTTTCCTAATGTTATATTTCAACAAGAGGTTCATACAGGTTTCATTTTATTTAATTCAAGGGATATTTTTGAAGGCTTTTCAAGGCAGCTATGTAATGATTCTTATAGGGCCTATTCAAGCTTTTATGAACCTTTTAACCTTCCTTCCTAAAAATCAATCAATGGTTTTCTCATTTCAAGTCAGTATCTAACACTTCAATTTCTTTTCGGGGAATAAATACAGATGACTTCTGTGCTTTTTAACACATTCCTTGAATTCATAGGAATCATTCTTTCCTAATTAAAATTTTGTAATGGCACCAAAAACAAAGGGTCCATGTGGCCTGTACAAACCTGGGTGGGAGCAGGTGTGTGTCCGTGTACATTTCTTGAAGCATTCAGGTGGTCGGGCACCGCACGGGACCGGCGGGAATAGTACCTCACTGCCACAGTAACAAGTCAGCTCCTCAAAACCTTCAGGATACAAAAATCACACTCAAAATCATCGAATTTGTTATCAAAACAAGACTATCAAATCAACATTATTTGGTTTTATCAATGTTTTACAATAAAATGTTTAACTAATTTTTTAGATGATTTCAGTAAGTATACAATGTTTTCAGCAACTTGTTTACAGGTTTCTCAGATGGTTTTAAAATGGAAGACTTGAACTAAGATGATATTGAAACTGTAAAATGATTTGGTTTTTTTTCAAAATAGAAAACATACATGTACTTTGAATTTAAATATTGGAAACCAGTCACATTATGCTAACAACAAGTGAATCAAGTAGAAACGTACTTGCTAAAAGACAGGGAGGACAGTTGCCACGGTGACAAGGCTCGTCACATTTGTGGAGGCCACACGGCAGCTTCTTCCCACAGATTAAGTCACAGAAGTGATTCTCCTTTTCAAGCTGTTCCAACACAAGATAGTTTAGGATAATGATCAATTCACAATTCTGAAAACTTCATAAATTCATTTAAGATTTCAATGAAAATACAGTAAATAAAGCAACTTTTCCTGAGAAATTCTTCTATTTCACATCAATGTGTTACATTTTATTGCAACTACATTGTAATTGGTAACTCTAATCCCTCCTGAATGATTTGTTTACCTTTTAATTATTATTGCCTTCTGATAAATGGATCAACCTTGGTGATAATAGAATCTATCGTCAGTAAGTAAGTACTTTTTGTATGATAATATGATGAAAAATTATCAATAAATGAAAAGTAGAAAGTACATTAGAAAAAATATTGCGTCATGTTATTCTCAATTTCTGACTCAAATATTCTGTGTAACCACATTTCGCTACGTTATGATTAAATTTTCAGCTTTCTTAAACAGATTTGATAAAAATATTGTTTCATATACCTCTATATCTGAAGCTTTTTTTTTTCTTCTTGAAAATTCCTCAATAAAAGCAGAATCAACTCTTTCTCTGGGAAACTCAAACTCAGAAATTTTGGTATTGAATAACATATTTTCACCAAAATGCTTGTACTGTTTTATATTTTACTCACCACACAACACATCTGTCCACACTTGTGGCGCCCACACTGCCTCTTCTTATTACAGCGCTTATCACAGTGGAATGGATTCTCCTCTGAGGAAATAAAATTGAATGTATGAAATACAACATCCATAAACTAGGCCAGTATAATTGTTATTTCAACCACATTCGACCAACCATCACTGAATAAGTTTCATGCAAATTAAAGTTATTTTCAAGAAGTTATATGTCACTATTTTTGAGAAAAGAGCTATTAATACTTTATATATATAAAACATGATTAAGGCTCTTTACTTGATTTCTATGGAAAATAAACATTTTTGCCTAAAACAACAAAATCTGAACCATCAAGATATAAACCTTTACAATACCTCAGTTACTACCAAGTCAGCGTAGACAATGATAACAAAAGTCAAAATTAAATACCATTATTTTGATTTGTGATATATATATTATTTTCTCATTTAGAGAAGAAAAAAATATTCTGAACATTGCAAAAATGAAGGTTTCACTGCAGGCCAGGTACTTGTCAACAAATGATTATCTGTAATACAGTAAGTATTGTTTGATTTCTCATTACATATTCCAGGTAATGAACAACAGAATGTCTACCACCTCCATATGATGTTAACACAGTAAAACCTGCCTTAGTGACCCCCTGTTTTTAGCGACTTCCTGTCTTCAGCATAATTTTTTTAATCCTCCCGATGCATTTCTCTACAATTTTAGACCTGTTTTAAGTGACCCCCTGTCTAAGACGACTAATGACCTTGTTTGTATCCCCCTTCATAGCCAAAAACCTGTATTAGCGCATTCTTTTATAGTCGAAGGCGGTAGTAGAATAAAAATTGTCGTAAAACTTTGGTAAATTCCGTGATATGAATAAAAAGAAATCTTGCACGAATTTTTAACATGATATGAATAAAATGAAATCTTGCAAGAGTTTTTAACATGATATGAATAAAATGAAATCTTGCATGAGTTTTTAATTTAACAGAATATATGATAAACATGATATACATACAGTGCTATTCTTTGTTGTCTTTACCTCAGACTATAAACCAAAAACTGTATCCTGTGTTCAGTGACCACCTGTCTTATGTGACCTTTTTGACTGGTTCCCTTCGAAAGTTACATAAAACAGGTTTTACTGTATAATGAGTTAAAAACTAAATGTGTATTTGTAGTAATAATGAGAGTGGGACTGTCATTTTATCTTTCAAAACACTAATTTTGTTTTACACACATACAAGTCCTGATGAAATCTTCATTCAGAATACAAACAGAACGGTAGCTCACCAGTGATGTTGTGAGCCTCTGTGCAGGGAAAATTCTTCTCTAGTGTACCACATCGACATTTGAGGAGTGTTTCTCCTGGGCAAGCCCCACATGCACCTTCGTGACATGGCAGCTTACAGATATGATGATTGTCTATGAGAACAAGATACAGACATTATCAATACTTGAAGATAATTATCGTTAGCCATACATATTTATCAGTAATCATAGATAATTATCAATAATCATTAGATTAAAGTTTTATTTGTAGATCATAATCTGACTTTTTTGTTACATCAAGGTAATGTCTTTTCTACAATCTCCACCATAAAATGACATAATTCAACAGATAAATATAACAAATATGAAAAAAATTCTTTTTAATTTAAATTGTTTTAAAAAAGATCTACTTGCAATTGAAAAGCAATGCTTAACTGCACATTTGAGAGGTATGAATGCTGTTCACTCATTACTTACCTGGAGGTCCACAGTTCAAAGTCTTGTTACAAATAGCACCACAAGTGGGGATAGGGTCGAGACAGCTGATCCTTGGAGTAGAACTGAGGTCTGTAAGTGGGGTGGCGCCACACGGACAAGTGATCACTGCTGATGGGGAAAGACTACACGGGGAACAGGGGCCTTCATGACAAATCTCTTCACATGTGTGATTACCACATTCCAGGGTCCTAAACACCAAAATGTTGTTATGGTTGTACATCTGCTTCCTTACTGATAATGACTTAACTTATCATGGAGATAAACAGTTTTTTTTTAATATTTTAGTTTTATCAGGCTCTATAATCTTTAGAACACAATATAATGTTAAAATTTTGTTATACATATGTACATTCAATGTGATTTTGTACTTTAATGTTGCACTGTAATAATTCATTGATACATTGATGATATTTTTTTTTCATTTTTGGGATATATCATACCATTAGTTTCCACATATCAAGATATTTGTGAAAACTGCGTTGCGACACCTAATAGTTTAAATATCTACAAAGTTATGTCCCTTGTGCAAAACAAACATTGGGGACGCAACAGAATGTGGCATGAAAAACATACCTTCCTGGCATCTATAAGCTTCATGGAAAACTACTCATGAATAAATGTACAAATTTAGATTTTTTTTGTTTTTGATGTCCTGTTTAATTTCCTAAAATGATACTAATGCATTGCAGCTTTTATCATGAAATTTTTGATAATACTCAGCTCTACTTTACTGATGAACAATAGGTTCTTGATTGAACAATGGATGTCCAGGGGAGATAACTCACTTTTGACATGGCGAGTTACAGCTGAAGGAGGACTGGAAAGAGGCCTTTGTTCCACAAATAACTTCCCTACTGGTGTGACCCTTATAGCATTCTGAAACCGAAACATAACGGTATTTCAAACACTTTCACATGGAAAAATAACTATTTACTACATTCTGTACTAGTGTAACCCTAGCAGGTTTCAGTTCACAGGTCTTTATGTCAAAAGAAATTGGTGAATTTGGAGGAAAATTTTCAAGAGCAAACTGCAAATTTTGTGATTTTGTTCTCAAATGAGAAATGAATTTGATTTGGCCCCAAATTGCCCTCTGAATAAGCTCTACCAAGCAAATTCTAGCTTCTAGATTCTAGATTATTCTCAAGAGCATTTGTCTAGTGAACAAACCTGGGGCATTCATTATAACCTGAAAACCTAGTACAATGACCTCCTCATACAATGAACACATCCTTGTTTGGCAGGTAACCTTACCTTGTACAATGACCTCCTCACACATTGAACATGACCCTGCGTGGCAGGTGATCTTACAGAAATGTTTGCCACAATTGAGCTGCTTATTACATTTCTCCTCACACTTGATGATCTGCATGGCACTGCATTTCATAGTCTGGCTGTAATTAATAACATGTTAACATACAATTACAATGGCTCTACATTATTTAAGTTACCTCCCTTGAATGTTTTTAACTGGTGTAACTGTACATGTACTTATTTTGTCGTACACAAATCACTTCATTAAAAGGATCAGCGGAATGATCAATTTAGCACAATGAGAGTACTTAACATATGAAACATTGTAGATAAACTACCATTATCACAATCAAAATTTAGTGAAATTCTTCCGCACAAAAATCACTATAATATTAAAATTAAAGTATCCATGTTTACAGTCTTCCCTTCATTTTTTCTGAACCCCGACCCACCAGAAGAAATTGTTTTTCAATACTTTAGTCAATGTCATATATGTTTCATAAAAAGCCCTTATTAAGTTATTCATTCTTTCAAGTGGAAAGAAAAAGAAGAGAAAAGGGGATTAGCAGGGAAAAACTCCATTCTCTGTGCCACAAAGCTACATACAGATCATACTTACGTGGTTTTTCCACAATCACAGGAACGACTGATGACAGCATTACATGGCGGACATGGACCAGGGTGGCATAAACTGAGAAGGAAGTTCAAACAAATAAAATAATTTATTTGAATCAATATAAATATCTCAACTGTGTTACAGCTAGTTTGCCAAGAATTTGATGATTGACTTTGATTCCAACTAAACAATTTGTTCTAATATTCTGGTACGAATCTTTTAGGTTATATACACATTACATCTATATAAAAATATTGTGATATTTCGTAAAAACAATTTTAAAATCAAATCTTTGAATTCTTCTTGGGTTAGTTAATTTACAAATTATACTCAACATATCAAATATTCCTTGTAACTTGAAATGTTACATTGTTATCAAGAACAATAGAGCGGGAGGGTTCAGTGTTTAATCAGATTGATCTATCTTTTTTTCTAACATCCTCAATCAAAACTTTATCATATCAGGTCACTAGACACCATGTCCACTCTTTTCTCATAAAATATTAATGAATAATAGATTAACGTATACAAGCATATGCTATCTATATAAATAGTTTATATTACCCCACAATGAAGACCTTTTTTAATTCACTTCTTGTTCCAATATTGATGTCATGATGCACATTGCAAAATTCAATATACCCAATTTCCAGAATTTCTAAGTTGTGTTTTTTAACTGTACAGATTGATTCTTATTACACCAGACTACTATAAATTTCACTCGTTCCCAACTCACTGTGCTCAGTCTGTATTTGAGAACTGCCTGTTTTTTTTCTAAACCAGTACATAAAAACTCAGTTATATCACTCACATGTTACAAGGGTGCGGACAGTTATCTGCCCTTTTCTTACTACACATCTCCCCACAACTGTGTGGGATTTCCATCCGATTAAAGTCCGGGTCTCTCACTTTGCCTGGAAATATAAAGGGAGACAATCATGAAAGATACATTTATTTACTTTTTAATACACATCCCCATCTTAAAATTATTTTTTTTCAATAACAATTCCATTTTTGATAATATGGTGTAGATTTGAGTAATGCAACTACATCGATTTCGGGACCTCCTGGACATAATTTTTGATCAAATTTTTTCATGCGCAAAATATCAGATAGAAGTTTTTTTCCATCATTTTCAGCCCCAAAAAGTACATGTGCAAAATACACTGGTTTTTTACAGTAGCATAAGTTTTGCAATTGTTGTGAAATCACTCAAAAATGTATAGCTGACTGGAAAATTTTAAATAACTTACCACAGAAACATCTATACTGGGATGGGAACTTGTCACATTTGTTCTGGCAGGCTGGACATCGCCATCCACTCTCTTCACCTATCATATGTAGGAAAGTGAGTTTTATTTCACAGAAATACAGTACAATCTAGTCTGAAATATAGATGTTATTTGGCTAATACCCACACAAAGTGATTACTATAGCACCTGTACCGACATTATATCTCATTAACACATAAACTCACTTTCATCAACAGCCGCAGAAGACCTTGCCCATTTCTTGACACAGCGTAGATGAAACACATGGAAACAGTTGGAACAGTTCCATACAGCATTCTGGCAACGAACCGTCTCACAACACACCATACATTCATAGGAATTGTTGGTCAGCTGATCAATCAAAACACCTTTCAGAAAAAGAAAACAATATTAACCATTTAACTATCTCATAAAACAAAAGAAAAATACTGATAAAGACAGATCTGGGAATCATATGTCTACATTAACGAAGTAGTGTAAACAAATTAAGGAATTAGATCTGAATTTGTCTGCAATATTTAGACTTCATTGTCCAGTTTCATTAGCGAAGCCTAATGACAACACATTGCTTTATATATAAATATCACACCAATATAATAATTCAACATGTTGAAACCATAGATACAGTAAGTAACACTATGGTATTCAAATTCTTTAGAAAAATCTCTACAAAATACATGAAGTACCTCTTTGACTCTCATCCACCTTTCCAGAAAGTGTCCGGGCTACATATCGCTGACCTTGACCTCTTGACCCAGTCCTTGGCATGCGGTATTTATCACGGTTTGGATGCATTTGTCTATTTTTATCCTTGAAAGTGTTATCTGAAGCGTTATCGTTCTGTGGATCATAATCATCATCATATTGTCTACCCTGAAATGAATGTCCCTGATTGGACTGTCTTCCCCTTCCTGACCTCTCACCTCTTCTACTGTTCAACTGCTGCCTCTCATCAGGTTTTGTGTATTTGTCCCTATAATCTTTTTTATTTTCTCCGCTATGATCTCCATTGTTTTGATCATGGTAAGCACTTTCATTGACATTTTCTACTTTTTTATCAAACTTTCCTCCATTTCTTCTCTCATTGGTGTATTTGTCCCTATAATCTTTTTTATTTTCTCCGCTATGATCTCCTTTGTTTTGATCATGGTAAGCACTTTCATTGGCATTTTCTACTTTTTTATCAAACTTTCCTCCATTTCTTCTCTCATTGGTGTATTTGTCCCTATAATCTTTTTTATTTTCTCCGCTATGATCTCCTTTGTTTTGATCATGGTAAGCACTTTCATTGGCATTTTCTACTTTTTTATCAAACTTTCCTCCATTTCTTCTCTCATTAGTTTTGGGATCTTTTCCTCTATCTACGTTATCGTTTCTATTTCTTGAACTAAATGATCTTCTGTCTTGATCATAATTTGACCTTGACCCTTCATGTCTTCCTCTGCCCCGTCCTCCTCGGTTACCATAAGAATAACGTGGATCATTGTTTTCAACATTTTCCCTGTCATAATTCTGACGTTGATTATTAGCTCCTCTTTCATTACCTCCCCTGTCAAATTTACTTTCTCCATGACGATAACTATTATTTCTTTGTTGATTTGGTGCCTGTTTTGACTTACTTTTAGAATCTGTTTCTACATGTTCATCATAATCAAATGCTCCATCTATATAACTTTGTAAATATTCATCAACTGCATCGGATTTTTCAACAACTGGTGCCTCTTGTTTCGGGGGTTTATTGGGGCGATCTTTTGGAAAATTTTGGGGATCGTTGTACTGTCTCCCCTTCCCCCTTGCTCCACCTCCTCTTCTGCCTCCTCGACCTCTATTATTGCTAACTGGCTGGTTCATTTCCTGGCCATAAAAATGTAGTTGTGGTCCACCAAGAGAATTATTACTATGGTTTTGCGAAGGTGGGAAAAATTGAGGTGTGCCAGCGTAGTGAAATGGTTGAAAAATTGGACTTGGAGGAAATTGTTGAGCAGGCCCTGGATAATACAACTGTGAAGGATCAAAGTACCCTTGCTGTGTTTGATGGAACTGGTGGTTATTGTACATTTGATGATCAGGATTCATATTTGATGAAAATAGTGTGTTGTAAGATTCTTCACAAGCTACAGCCATTGATTAAATCTTCTCTTTTCTTTTGTCTTTTCTTATCTTTCTGAAAATGTTAAGAAAAAAGTAGATTTTTTTCTAAAAATCAAATAATCAGGCAGAAGATATACAAAAATAATACAAGCTACAGCCTTTAAATCATTCTCTTATCTTTTGTCTTTTCTAATCATTCTGAAAATGTAAAGCAAAAAAAGTGGATTTTAAAAAAAATCAAATAATCCAACAATCATCAGACCTACGTTATTAAAAAAACTCCCCCCCCCCCCCTCCCTACATTTTCCATTTGGTAACTATCAGGGTTATTGGGATTATTATTATTTAAGTACCTCTGCTCGGATATAACCGATGAACTCTGGCTAACTACATGTAGCCATGTCAATATAGGAAACTGCTTGACTATCTTACCATGGTAACTTACTCCCCCTCAACATTATGAGTTTATAACTTCTGCCAAGTTTTCAATGGCTAATGTAACGGTAATGTTTGTGAAAATATACATGCACGGATGCCAAAAATGCAACTTGTGAATGTAACAGATGCATGGTTCTGCTTGTGATGGAAACCATGACATCTAATACTGACACTAATTTTACACTCTAAGTATATTTATTGATCTGCAATCGTAGCTTTGAATATATCATTTGAAAATGTGACAAAGTTAATTAAAAACCGTCAGTATTTTCTACAGTTACACTTTTGTCTATAACCATTACTGTAACATTACATGTAACGTGTTACATGTGCGAGAAATCACATTGTAACTAGCATGACGAACGTCTCCCAACAAACCACCATATACACACCTCTTGCTTGTTGTTGATTGACGTAAGTATGCCCATTTTGATTTCTTGATTGAGTTTATATACAATTTTTATGACGTCATGCTAAATATAAACAGTTTTGAGCTATTTTAACACCACAATGTTGCACCATCAGACTTCGGCTTTGCGTCAATGCTGTCAATATCTTTTAGACGCTTTGATTGTGATTACAAATTTAAAGCCGATTTATTTCGTACAAATAATTGATAATCGCAAAAGCACCAAAATAAATGAATGATAAATACGTGACATGTTGAATATTCATAGTCACAATTTAATTGAAGCACACACTAAATAAAAAGAGCATTTCTTTAAATATAATTTTGTCAGTTTCCTTAGATTCCGGATTGTTTCTATAAAGCCTCTCACTGCCGCAGAATGACGGGATTTCACGCAAAGAGAAACTAGCGTGTTGCCTAATATCTATTCCTAGACAAAATGACCGATCTTGCATGCGGTACAGTGACAGTACGCTTAATCAGATCGTTTGAACATAGAAACATCAAACATGTCGTATTCCAGAATGTGGACTTAACACAGACGACTAAAACATTTATGCAGAGTGTCGATAATGGTAAACCTTAAAGCATGCACATTTTTGAGAAATAATTCTAACTACAGCTGTAGTTACCCAGGTGCTTTGTTTTTGATAACCTGTGTTATTTGTGTGTATAGTCTCATTTACTCCTATATATATATAGTTATAGAGACTTATATATATAGGTTGAACCGTGTTTTTATTGCATTTACGGTGGTATGAATGCAATGTGATATTAGAAAACGTGTACAAAGACAGAGGGAGGTCCCCTGGGTCTGGTACAGGGGATATACTGCTATAATTAAATATATTATGGAAATCATGCAAATATACTGCAACAATTTTACTTTTAAACGATTACACATCTATAAACTTAAGACGAGTGGCTCTTAACTTCTCAGTCGGCACAAAAAGTCTTAACTAACTATACCTATTTTATGTTATAGGAATACATGAAAATGTACCCCTGGGAAATTCTTACCACAGTATACTAATTGTTCAGCTAGAATGAATTTCTCTTTAGCTTGATCTTGATCAGTTGAGCCAAGTACTATTAAGCTAGAAGTCCCAGGTTTGATTCTTAGCAGATGTACTGAAATAAATGTATTTAATAATGACCTTTGTTATATATGTGGGAATTAAAGTTAATTATGAGGGAATTAGAGTTAATTTCACAAGCATCAATGTACCTGCTGGAAACTCAATGAGAAGTTCTCCGTTTAAGATTGGTAGTAGGCCTATGTAATCTGTTCAGCGAAAGACTAGTAAGCCAGAGGTCCAGGGTCCGTACCTTAGTGGTAAACATTGACATGTACATATCAATATTAATAATTGTATGTAAGTAATAACAGGTGCAAATTGTAATAACAGGAATCAATTCTGTAACTGCAAACACACAAGTTATCTACTGTACAAATTGAGATAAAGAGAGAAATTCCCTGGAACAAGACTTATAGATGCTGTCAACCAAGAAATCTCCCTTTGTCTCATTAGCACTATCAGACTTCCAATGGGGCCGCGGTGGCCAAGTGGTTAAGGTGTACCGACACTTTATCACTAGCCCTCCACCACTGGGTTGCGAGTTCGAAACCTACGTGGGGCAGTTGCCAGGTACTGACCGTAGGCCGGTGATTTTTCTCCGGGTACTCCGGCTTTCCTCCACCTCCAAAACCTGGCACGTCCTTAAATGACCCTGGCTGTTAATAGGACGTTAAACAAAAACAAACCAAACTTCCAATGGACCAAATTGGGAAATATTTACTCGCTTATAATTATGTTTCATGAGTGTCAGCTTACCTGTTCTATAATACAGTGTAAATTTAGTTTTGCAAGATGGCACAAACCATATCTGACCCTTGACTGTCCATTTTTATTTAATATTTTTTTTAAATATTTACCATTAGATCAATATTTTTCCGTATTTTTCAAAAGTTTTGCAATTGAAAATTTAGTTTTTTGGGAAAATAAGACTAAAATTCATTAGGAATGGGGTCGGCAGGAAAAACACTGTACTAGTAAATTGGTGACCCCTGAATATATCCATGATTGACTTGCAGTCGATGCAGACAAAAATATCATTAATAGATGGTCAGGAATATTTTGATTAAATCTACAAATATTTAGAAGAAAAAAGAAAAAAAGAGGGAAAATGCAATGACCGCAGACCAAGACACACATACTCCTATTATGTCTTTACATAATGCATAGTTAAGTTACCTACTCTTTACAGCAGGTGTTGATTGTTATATACATGTAATTTGTTTATGAGAGTAACCTCACAAAATGACTAATGGAATCATCAATACCTGCTGACAAGAGCAGATAACTCTGCATTACGAAAAGACAGAATTTTATTTATACTTGTGATCTAACCATTTGAACTACATATGTATTATGTACCTGGCTAGCAGTATTTAGCCACATCTAGTTTTTGCTACAATACTCCGTTTTTCCTTCAAAGTCTGTGCGTCTGTGACCATATAGTCCTTGATTGAATGTAATGTATACTGGTTTTTTAAGAGTGAAGACTTTTGAGAGAGCTCATCTTTTTAGAAATCCCAGAATTGAATCCAAGACGACTGTAGCTTCATGTAAAATTCTGTTAAACACACAACATACAGTATCTGATCACCACACCTACTACTGCAAAACAATAAGAAAATGACTTGGTTATTGTTAAAAAAATGAATTAATTCTCAATTAATATTCACCTCATTTTTTCAGACTTGAAAACAAAGACAGGAATACCGCCACCATTCAGAACGTATAAATATGGTGAGTTGATGTAATTTACATTCAAATTTTTAAATATCATGTTACAAATCTTTTAAAAAGCCAATTTATTGATACAATTTATTCTGTTTCTATACATTTATCAATTTTTTTCTGTCATTTTCTTTAACTTTGTTGATATAGATCAAAGAACTTGTGTATTCATATATATTTACTCACATATTTATAAAATATATTTTGATAAATAGCAGAGAGAACTGGAAATGACATCTTGGCTTATTTTCATTTTCAGACACAATTAAAATTTTACATCAAGCCCACGGATCAAAGGTATGTATATATGTGTACAACAATACGTAGTAAATGAAGATTTTTAAGTGGTTGGATGTCACACTGGTAGCACACTTGTCTTTCATCTAGGTGACTGAATCGCCAATCGGACATAAAAATGCTAAGGGAATCACCTGCCCGACCACTCCTGTTTCCTCCCACATTAAGACCCCCCTCGCGCTTCAGTCAGGGCCAACATAACAGTGATTAATATAAGTTTATATAACCTGTCTCGGTATTGGGCTGGGACAAAATTAAAAAGGTGATGTAGTTATATAGCTGATATCTGTCAGATTGAGTGTATAGAGATAGAAAATATATATCCCTTCTCAATATCTGAACAAAACCTGAGTGTCCTGTAAATCATATTTATCATTGTCAGAATGATTTTGCCCCCAACTGATTCATTTAGATTTCAAACAATTACAAACAAAAAGCACTGCCATATCTGCAGCACTGTCATATTGGCAAGTTGTTTGATAAAGAAATAATATTGATAAAGAATACTTTGTATGTAAAATTCTCCCTATTTTGAAGAAGTTCTCATGAATTTTCTATATACCTAGTACATCTTCTTTTTTATTCAAATTTACAAAAACTCATAAAGAGCAGCTAAAATATGTTTTTTTTATATATTGTTTCATAAAATGTACCTTTTCTGTATCATGAAATTTTGAAAGTCTGCGATCTCCAAAATATAAATTGAAAAAAAAAGTATGAAGCATTCTTTGGTATATATAAGTGTGAACTTTTTTGAGCTTGTGAAAATAACTTTTTATCAAATATGGTGAAATTAAAGTAATATTTGGACATTTTTCAGACGAGTGACCCTGTCATAAACACTGACCGCGACGAGGAATTGATTCTATTACCAGATATCACTCTACAAGACAGTGGCATCAGTGAGTTTAACGGACGGCGTAAATATTATATATTAGAGTGGAAATGGTTCACATTATATCTCATAAATATAGTTAATCTAGAATAACCTCAATAAAAGAGGTCTCATTTATCCCAAATCTTATCATGAACTTAATCATAAATATGAAAATAGCTTTCATAATACAATGTACAACCTTTGTGGTTTCTTGGTGATATCAAGAAAAAATATGGAGTGTATGTGAAAAGATAGAAATAATAATATTGTAACATCTTTCTTACACCATTTCCTTACTTTTACAGAAAACGAGACAGAATTGTCTTATTTCAAATTGGAGGACTATGAAAAATACAAAAAGGACCCTAAGTTGACATGGTGAACTCGTCACAAAAAATTTTCTTGACATTTTGCTAATGTTTGGATATCCCATTTTTGCCTGTGTTCAAGATACATATTGTGGTTAAGTTACTATTGGAGTGTCAGTATAGAGGGAACCCGCGGATCAAGTCAGCCATGCTGCATGGCAATGTCATGCCTTACCGAGATCATTCTGTATACTAACTGTAATGTTAATATGTTAATGGGCAAGTTTGCTGCAGTTAACTCTGAAACATTGTTTGAAAGACGCTTCGTGTGGATGGAGTTTTATGTTGTTCCAGATGTGTTGTTGCTCTTTGTTATACCCCTTGTCATAATTTATGGAGGGGGGAAGGAGGGGGCAGTGTTGCCCATGACCATTCTGTCCTGTTTCGTTGTAATTATATAAACACTTAGCAACTTCATTCTTTGGCAGGTGTTGGTCAAACTTTATACAATAGTTGGGTACATGTATTTGTATACTTCCGACATCGTTGTGCTTCTGAGTGTCAAGGCCAAGGTCACACTTGTTAAAAAACATATGTATAAAAATCACCCAACTGTTTCAATTCAAACAATTAGCAACTTCATTCTTTCATGGGTTGGTTCAAGCTTTATGTAAAGGTCACATAGCACGTGGGGGCATTTACATGTTACAGCTATTTTCTATTTTAATTATGATGTCCATTTTCAGCATACCTTCTGTTTTCTTTAAAAAAGACAAAATGAAATATAAGTCATCCTTTTCCAGACTTGTTATACAATGAGCAAAGTCTTGAAGAACAACTGACCATATTAACATTGTGTTTATTGTTGTCCATGTATAATTATTTCTCTCACATACATGATGCGGTGCCTGGTAAAGTCAGGGGCATTTATTAGGTCTACAATATGTTGCTCTCAATAAAGAAATGTAAATGAACAGGATTGTAGCAGCTGGTCTTATTTTTACTGTGGAATTTTGTTAGGATCAAAATGTTGGTACATTTGTATATTATTTTGTGTTTTACATATGTATCGCCAACTACCTTCCTATTCAGACCCATATATTCTGAAAGATAAATACTCTTCATGCAGTAAATGGAAGGGTTTTCGTTGCTTTATTGAAATTGTTAATTTCATTTACCCCAAACTTCACATTTACCCCTGTGAAATGAGTGAAGATAATTATTATTATGGTTTTATAGAGCATTATACTTTTGGGTATACTCGCCCTTGATACAAACACACTCTTAACTGTATGTAATTTGTAATCTCTGGAGTATCAAGGAAAACTTATTTGATCTTGATGGGAGCTGTAACCCTGAGATGACATTTTGATAGTATGACACAAAGGACATCAAAGATAAGAAATAGGTCAAATTGAATAGAACACATCAGGAATATACAAGTTGAGGAAGAAAACAGCATGGTAATCAAGCTACAGATGCTGTTGTAGCTATGTTACTGCACTGTATATAGGAGAGAAGGGGTCATGTTACAGTCCCCTGTGGTAGCTATGTACTATATAGGGGAGAAGGGATCACGTTACAGTCCCCTGTGGTAGCTATGTACTATATAGGGGAGAAGGGGTCATGTTACAGTCCCCTGTGGTAGCTATGTACTATATAGGGGAGAAGGGATCATGTTACAGTCCCCTGTGATAGCTATGTACTATATAGGGGAGAAGGGATCATGTTACAGTCCCCTGTGGTAGCTATGTACTATATAGGGGAGAAGGGATCATGTTACAGTCCCCTGTGATAGCTATGTACTATATAGGGGAGAAGGGATCATGTTACAGTCCCCTGTGATAGCTATGTACTATATAGGGGAGAAGGGATCATGTTACAGTCCCCTGTGATAGCTATGTACTATATAGGGGAGAAGGGAGTATGTTACAGTCCCCTGTGGTAGCTATGTACTATATAGGGGAGAAGGGATCATGTTACAGTCCCCTGTGATAGCTATGTACTATATAGGGGAGAAGGGATCATGTTACAGTCCCCTGTGGTAGCTATGTACTATATAGGGGAGAAGGGATCATGTTACAGTCCCCTGTGATAGCTATGTACTATATAGGGAGAAGGGTTCATGTTACAGTCCCCTGTGGTAGTTATGTACTATATAGGGGAGAAGGGGTCATGTTACAGTCCCCTGTGATAGCTATGTACTATATAGGGGAGAAGGGATCATGTTACAGTCCCCTGTGGTAGCTATGTACTATATAGGGGAGAAGGGATCATGTTACAGTCCCCTGTGGTAGCTATGTACTATATAGGGGAGAAGGGATCATGTTACAGTCCCCTGTGGTAGCTATGTACTATATAGGGGAGAAGGGATCATGTTACAGTCCCCTGTGATAGCTATGTACTATATAGGGAGAGAAGGGATCATGTTACAGTCCCTGTGGTAGCTATGTACTATATAGGGGAGAAGGGATCATGTTACAGTCCCCTGTGATAGCTATGTACTATATAGGGGAGAAGGGATCATGTTACAGTCCCCTGTGGTAGCTATGTACTATATAGGGGAGAAGGGATCATGTTACAGTCCCCTGTGGTAGCTATGTACTATATAGGGGAGAAGGGATCGTGTTACAGTCCCCTGTGGTAGCTATGTACTATATAGGGGAGAAGGGATCATGTTACAGTCCCCTGTGGTAGCTATGTACTATATAGGGGAGAAGGGATCATGTTACAGTCCCCTGTGGTAGCTATGTACTATATAGCGGAGAAGGGATCGTGTTACAGTCCCCTGTGATAACTATGTACTATATAGGGGAGAAGGGATCATGTTACAGTCCCCTGTGGTAGCTATGTACTATATAGGGGAGAAGGGATCATGTTACAGTCCCCTGTGATAGCTATGTACTATATAGGGGAGAAGAGGTCATGTTACAGGCCCATGTGGTAGTTATGTACTATATAGGGGAGAGGGGATCATGTTATAGTCCCCTGTGATAGCTATGTACTATATATGGGAGAAGGGATCATGTTACAGTCCCCTGTGATAGTTATGTACTATATAGGGGAGAAGGGATCATGTTACAGTCCCCTGTGGTAGCTATGTACTATATATGGGAGAAGGGATCATGTTACAGTCCCCTGTGATAGCTATACTATATAGGGGAGAAGGGAGTATGTTCAGTCCCCTGTGGTAGCTATGTACTATATAGGGGAGAAGGGATCATGTTACAGTCCCCTGTGATAACTATGTACTATATAGGGGAGAAGGGATCATGTTACAGGCCCCTGTGGTAGCTATGTACTATATAGGGGAGAATGGATCATGTTACAGTCCCCTGTGGTAGCTATGTACTATATAGGGGAGAAGGGATCATGTTACAGTCCCCTGTGATGGATATGTACTATATAGGGGAGAAGGGATCATGTTACAGTCCCCTGTGGTAGCTTTGTACTATATAGGGGAGAAGGGATCATGTTACAGTCCCCTGTGATGGATATGTACTATATAGGGGGAAGGGATCATGTTACAGTCCCCTGTGGTAGCTATGTACTATATAGGGGAGAATGGATCATGTTACAGTCCCCTGTGATAGCTATGTACTATATAGGGGAGAAGGGATCATGTCAGTCCCCTGTGATAGCTATGTACTATATAGGGGAGAAGGGATCATGTCAGTCCCCTGTGGAAGCTATGCACTATATAGGGGAGAAGGGATAATGTTGCAGTCCCCTGTGATAGCTATCTTTTATAGAAAAACTGTTTATCTTGAGGAATAGAGTGAACCAAGATATATACTCACTAGTACCACAGAACCACTTAATATACATATACAGTCATATTTTATAATGTTCCATCATGCCAAATAGAGTAAAGTACATAAGCCACACCATTGTAATACTGAACTGCACATAGCCAACGATGATTTTATATACCAAATTTGAAAATTGTGTCCCAAAAACAATTTTAGGGTAGCTCGTTCCCTGAACGGGAACCAGGTTGTTCCAGCTTTCTCCCTGTCCAGCATCCTCGTTTATAACCCGGAACCTTGGTATAATAATCATCACTTATTTTTTTTACTGTCGAGTTGTTCTGTTAGGATTGGGAGCCTCTCTGAGGTATTTGTTTGTCTTCTCTAATCATTTCCAGTTCGGCATCTATTATGACTTAGAAACGACTCATTTGATCAAAGACATTTACACAATGTATGTAATATTACCATGAAGTACGAACGGTAATTTTTTTTTTAAAACCTTACTTAAAACAGAGACTTGTGTATATCACAAGTCTCTGCTTAAAATAAGCACTTCTTTAATTCAAATCCTTTGTGTTACTATGTTATGATTAATTGTAATAAGTTGCAGCTTCATATGTATAAAGTGTACTTGCCAAATTCCAAATATACTTCAACAGGAAGATGATTTAATATATAGAAACTTTGTATATTTGCATTACTGTCACTATGCTTTGTATCAAAAGGAAAATAAAAACATTTTGCAAAACAAAACAAAAAAAAAGAAGATTTTTAAAGCAAACCCCTCGTATTCGGGAGTAAATGTACGAAGGTGTATGTCATATTATATTCTATACATTTTGATAAGTTTCTTCGTTTAACAAAATTAAATAAAAAAAACCCACTCAATTGAGAGAGGAAAACAAGATACTGATGTCAAGTTATATCGCAGGCTGTAAATATGGTCAACTACTGTCTTTACTTACGGATCATCCTGATTATCCAGACCATTATATGTCCGGACTACCTGTTGACCAGTACAGGCCGCGACGGTTAATATGAAAGGTGCTCGTCCAACCTGTCAAACTTTGTTGACTAGCAGTCTCGTCCCTCAACAGGTGTCCCAATTAGCGATATGCAACTTACTTTACAGGTGTCAAAAATACCTACGTAGAGTAGATACCGCCCGGTCTGACCTATTTCTAACATAGTATTTTAGTAAATGCAACAAGTTATATCACGACAAAATATGTCCACATGTTTATATAAACTATCAGATAATGTGATGACTGCAGCCTTTATTTACTTTATAATTTTTCATCAATTGCATCACGATCAGAAATTCTATATCACAAATGGCGCTTTACTGCTTCTTACAATACACAGCCCAACTAACTTGACACATGGCTGACGTGGAAATAACAGTGCCATGATAACAATACCGGCTTTAATACAAAACAAATTTTAAAACTCATCATAGCAGGATATTGTCCATCAGTAGCAATAATATATATATATGTTATTGTTAAACAATCAATTTAACAAATGAGTCCAAACTTTATGATACGGTGAACTGTGATTGACATGCGTACCTAAAACAATCAATCTGATTACAATACATCTCTTCATTACGCTATAGTGTAAGTGTAATATAGATATTGTTTCAATTAGATTGTAAAACACGTATCTGCTAAAAAATACATATCAAAAATATACACGACATTCTATATAAATTCAAGCTTCAATTGTAATATTTTCTTTTGACTCATTTCAATCATCTTCACCATAATCTAATTCCAAAAAATCATTGTTCAATTCATAACCATACTGACTGTCGTTAGTTGAACTTTTGGCAATCAAATTTCAACTTACAGGTAAGGTTAATTTAATTTCAAATTTAATTCAGCATGAGTGACAAGTACGTGGATTAGCAGTAGATCGACAGGTGCAAATCACGCTATTTGGGAGTCGGTATTTTGATAAAGTTTTTTTCGACTGTTTCCTTTGGGACGCACATGGAATAAATATAAATATTTATCAATTTCAGTTTCGGTTATACTTTAAAGTTACAGTGCTGCTATCCGGTTAGGATTGGTTGAAGCAGAGACATATATGTATATGATATACAGTGTATATACATCTCTGGTTGAAGTGATAAAAGTATATTTTTATGAAAAGGTCTAAACTCCAAAAGTCCATCACCAATAGGTATTTAGTATTTAGCACGAGTGTAGGACAAAAGCCCCCCCCCCCCCCCCCCCCCGGACATTAGCCCCAGGACAAAAAGCCCCTCCGGACGAAAGCCCCCCCCCCCCCCCCCCGGACATTAACCCAACCCCCCCGGACAAAAGCCCCTTCTTTATAAATTTAGCTGGTATACTTTATATAAATCTGTACTTTTTAAAAACAGAAACTATATATATATATATTGTTGTTTTTATCTCTGAAATTTGGAGAATAATTGTGTGGAAAATGAAGTTCAATGTCAGTGTAGCATTATATGTCTGTGGTTAAACATCATAATTCATTTTTTCAAACTTTATATTATTAAGTAAGCTAAAAATTTCAGGAAAGCTCTTCATGATGAACAAATTGTTACTGATTACACATAATTTTTGACTTCTTAATATACTGCAAATATTGATAATCAAAGAAATGCCTACAAAAGCAATGAACATTTAATCCCTATTTGCAGTGTCTCAAATTATAATATAATAAGTACCTAACCAAACATGTTGCTCTGCGTTGTAATAAGTTTAATTTTAGGAATTATTAAAATCAAAGAAACAATGAAGCCATCAATGATATATTTCTTTTCAGGAGAATACAACTTCAATGAAAAACCTACCAAACACCTGTGTAACAGCTTATTGTTTATGTAACAGTTCAAGTAGTTGTTGTTGGAACCGGTTGTTTACATTGCCGAAGCCACTGATGACATATGTATATGTAGCAATTAAAAATCATAAAAAAATAAATATCATTTTTTTTATGAAGGGGCTTTTGCCGAAGCCAAAGATGACATGTGAATATGTAGCAATTAAAATGACATTACATATATGTAGAAGCATTTTTTTTCCAACAGCAAATATCGGCCCAAATCAACCTTTTTAAAGGCCCGATAAATCAGAAACTTCCTAATTGATATCGGGGATAGGAGAGAAAAATGCGATTAAGACTATGTCCGTAGTTGTTCAATATGTATCGAGCAAAAAGAAGTCTGTTCGGTATCCCTAAAAGGACCCGTGATGCGCGTAAGACCGGTGTGTTAGAGGGTGAGATGAAAAGAATGAACAATGTTATCCATAGGTTTGGAAGCTTGCAAATATAGCCCCTGTTTTTAAAAAGAACGACCCTAGTAACGTATCTAATTATAGGCCCATATCATTAATAAATATTTTGGGGAAAGTCATGGAAAGATGTGTATTTAAGTATGTGTATAACTTCCTTCGCGATAGCAACGTTTTTACTATACATCAATCTGGTTTTACTAAAGGTGATTCAGCTGTCAATCAATTATTAATTTTAACGAATGACATATGCAAGGCGATTGATAATGGGAAAGAGGTGCAAGTAATATTTTGTGATATAAGTAAGGCCTTCGACCGCGTCTGGCACAAAGGGACTAATTCATAAATTAAAATTGGCAGGAATTTCAGGAACTTTACTGGGATGGTTTATAAATTATCTTTCAAACAGACAGCAACGTGTAGTTTTAAATGGAGAAGTTTCAGACTATGTAAATATTAAAGCAGGCGTTCCTCAAGGTTACATCCTCGGACCGCTGCTATTTTTGGTGCATATAAATGACATTGTATCTAATATAAATTGCCTTATAAAATTGTTTGCCGATGATACCACTTCGTATCTTGTCGTTGATAACCCTATAAGATCGGCAAATATAATAAATTCCGATCTCTCTAAAATACAGGAATGGGCAACGAAATGGTAAGTTAATTTTAATGCGGATAAAACCGAATCCCTACTGGTAAGTAGAAAACATAATAAGTGTCATATGTCTGCTTTGTCGATGACTAACATAGCCATTAAAACTGTAAACTTTCATAAGTATCTCGGTGTCACACTGAACTCAGAGCTTAGTTGGATAGATCATGTAGACTCTATTATTTCAAAAGCATCCAAGCGACTCAGTATTACGCAAAATAAAATTTATTTTTGATCGCAATTCATTAGAACGAATTTATTTTTCCTTCATTAGGCTAATATTAGAGTATGCTGATGTCATCTGGGATAATTTACCATTGTATTTGATAAACAGAATAGAAGACATTCAGAAAGAATCCGCAAGAATTGTTACCGGTGCTACAAAACTTGTCAGTATTGATTTATTGTATAAAGATGTTTGCTGGGAAACTCTCTGATCGTCGTGAAAAACATAAAATCATTCAAATTCATCAGATGATACATCATTTAACCTCCTCTTACCTGTCAAATATCGTTCCCCCCAAACAATCTGAAATACATACTAGAAATACTAGACAAGCAAATGACATATCTATGATTAAAACTAGAACTACATTTTTAAAAAATTCTTTTCTTCCGTCGTCCGTTAGTTTATGGAACAAATTGCCAAATGAAGTAAAAAAAAGTCCATCCCTTTCTGTATTAAAGTATCACCTTAACAAAACCAAAACAAAATCTCCACCATACCGAAATGTCGGAAATCGTATAGCACATTGAAAGGTCGTCTAAATGTTTTTTGTATAAATTCCTGATCGATAGCTTTACGTTACAATTTTACTTAACAAAGTCTATTCCAGATGCATATTTCAAATTAATTTCGAAATTTCGACTCTCCTCGCATCAACTTTGTATAGAAGAAGGCCGGTATCGTAATATACAAAGGGCAAATAGATTATGTCGTTATTGTAATCAAAACCAAGTTGAGGACGAGTTCCATCTTATTTTGGTCTGTCCACTCTATGTAGATATTCGTAAAAAGTTTATCAAAAAGTATCATTGAAATCGCCCTTCTTCATTCAAACTTGTCCAGCTTTTATCTGTACGTAACAGAAAAGATTTATGTAATCTCGGAAAGTATTTACAATCAAGCTTGTTATCACGGTCCAGAATTCATTCTTAGTTTAATTTGATCTCATTTACTTATTTATGTTATATTACATTAGTACATTTTCCGTCTCCTGCATTTGCTGTATAGTCCATCCCCTGACAGCACCACTTGACATATAGACCCTACTATTGTTTTGCAAATATATTTTACTTAGCTCCTTTTTCAGAAATGCTGCGGATTCTTCAATTATTCACCATCAATTATGAATTAGTATTTATGTTTAAAATTTCAGTTGTCACTTTAGAGCCGCCCATCTTTAGAAAGTTCTTTATCTTGTACCTATAATTGTTTTCGAACATCTATATTGTCCATGAAATGTACAAGATCATGTTTATTATTTGATGATAGAATTATTTAGTATTTCATATGATTGATTATATATTATGTTATTATGTATATGTATCCTTATGAGCCGTAAGGCTTAAAGTGAATAAACTATACAATGGCATAGATAAACTCGAAAATATCCGGGGTAGGGCAACACATCTTGTACCTAGGATAGATAATCAATGTATACAACCCTATCATTCCACAATGACACAAAATTACGTACTCTAACGGTCCAGTAAAAGAGTTCTTTTTCTGAAATCACAATACCCCCATACACGAACCATGCCGATGGCTCAATTGTAGAGGAGAAAGTAGGCCGCTGTCTGGTAGTATCCTTTGTGAGCCGTCTACCTAATAATACACTTTTCAGAGCTGAAACCGTTGCAATTCATTTGAAATTGAAAACAACAATATTACATAGGTTTTCAGTACTCTAAAATATCAAAAATCGCAATTTTAAGAACATTCTGTTACAAAATGTAGTTTTTGGCATCCTTGAAATGACAGGTCACCTTATCCTGTTTTGGATTCCAGATCGTGTCGGAATTACTGGACATGATAGAGCTGAAAAGGCCGTTAAGACAGTATAATCTGCAGCCAAACGACATTGAACTGTCATATTCTGATTTTAAACCATCGATAACTAACCTCACTAAACTGACCTCTCAAGAACATTGGTCACAAAAGTTAAACAAGGTGTGTGAAGTTCAACCTAAAGTGGACATGGTGAAACAAAAGCGATTCATCGTGGGGGAGTTGTCCTCTTGTCATGTCGCATTGACCATACATACATCAGCGAGTTGTCATACATGCAATCAACCTTTTTTACTGTCAAGCATTTAATGACTGAGTACCCCGATTTCAAACATACTCGCGAGGCCTTTTTAACATTACGTCTACGAAAAGCTTAGTTGATACAATTTCTGCATAGCACTTATATTTGATTATTTACGTGAAATAGAACTATAACATTATGTGTTCTTTAATCAGTTGTTTGATATCAGTGAATTTTAGATGTTTGACTTTAAACATTTTACTTTGAGTTTGGTGTGTTTTCTTTCTGTTAACTTCCTTCTAATTTGGTATTGTTTTGCCCTAAATGACTCTTATTGTCGCCGTTAACAATAAAATACTTCTACAACATCCTATGTTACATTATAAATAGCATTCGAAAGAGCTCCTAAAACCATACATGTTCCCCCCACTCCACCGCTATATATCAGTATCATACTATGGTGTTCCGTTAGGGCCAAATTTCCAATATCTTCGACCTTAAGTGTACCCGGAACGAAAAACGGTATTCAAATATGTTATTCTATGTAACCTACACCAAAAAAATATAGGTCTCTGCCATTTCTTACTCATTACTATAAAAAGGAACACGGCATCAACATTTTTTTGTAAAATAATGTGCCATTTTATTCGCAAAATAAACATACCAACAATACAACAGTTCTGGATACTCTGATTTGTGAGAAAAGACGATACACACGTACAGTGAAAACTTATAAGTTGTATTCTACAAAACCCGGTGTTAGTAATAGGACATATCTCCTGTATGAAATCCAGTTTTGGAACCTACAACGTACTTTTTATTACAGATTTTATCCCTTATTTTAACATGTCAGAGTCTCATGGATTACCAACGATTAAATGCTTGAGAAAGATAAAAATATACGATCGTTGTCAGTGAAATTATATAAAAGTGCTTCGCAACAACTATAATGTTATTGATAGTTTACGTACAGGTACATACCATAGGTACTTATTAGAACCAGAATTTTAGCTCCGTTTTTTTATGATAAAAACATACAATTTAGTTCATCGTGACTAATCATAAAAAGTTATACTAAACTCGCAATGATTAAAGTGTATGATTTTTTTTTTTTTGTAATTGTGTAATTATCGTGAAGTGATTGAGATCCTTGTGATTTTACTTTCCATTGGTGTGTCGCAAGTCATGTCTTCTCTTAAAACAGGACTTATAAAAAATATACATACATATTCGGAGAATTACGAATTCTCACGTTTTAGTATACCGCTAAACAATTACCAGGTGTGAAATTACGGTCCACAAGATGTCACACCTGTCACTGCACCACAGGTGTCTGTGATTTCTGGCGTTCTAATCGGCACGCGCCGATAATTGCTTGTGAGTTGACACGTTTGGTTTCCATTCACTTCAAAAATGTTCCGAAGATATGCTTTTACAGGTTGTACGTAAATTGAGCTTGTATTTTGTTAAGAATTGCGTTTATACTATAGGGAATACATTTTCAAGTTGTTGAAATCAAATACACTATTTTTTGGAATTCATTGAGTTTCGTTTTCCCTACTAGCAAAACAAATTCGTATCTCAAATGTTTGCCTATAGATTAATTAACCTAAGTTGGCCCCTTTATATACCCATGATGTTGAAAATTTACTCTGTGAATCTTGCCTGGGAGTTATATATACTAATCTGCCATGGACAAGTTTTGTCAATTTCCGACATTTATCTGAAAATCACAAATAGCGGTATCTTCATGTGGATTTGCAACGTATCCATGGCTGTTTTGAACTAATGAACATTACCTCCAATCAGACCATAGAGCGTGTCCAATAGGGATTATACAGATGTAGGTAAAATTCAGCATCAGCAACCGCGATTCCAAGGCTCTGTCCCTGAAAATTGTTTTCAAAAATTCAGAAACATATACATGTACATTGGTTTAATTGTAATTGCCAGAAAAATGGTTTTATTGCTACAATGTATTTTTACAGATATAAAGTGAGAAATTAATTTCAACCCCCAGATAATTGGAAACATTGGAACTTTTAAGTTCAATTAAAATTAAACTGTAGATGAAATTCATGATCTGAAATGTTTGTAGGGTTAACCACGCATAGATGAAAGTATAATCCAGGTTTTGTAACTTTTGTTATGACCAATGAAGATTCAAAATGAGTGAGCCAAAAATGACAATATCCATTTCTTATATCAGCTGTCAGAAGCGAAAATAATTACCTTTTGACCTTTAGCCGAGCGTTCGTCCCTGTGAGGAAGGCTTTGGGTTCTGTCCTCTGGCCACGATATACCAGATTCTATACAAGAGGAACCTACATGTGAAATTTGAGATATATTCCTCCAGTACTTTTTCTAGGAATAGCGCTAACAAACTTCAATTATCAAAATCCAAGATGGCTGTCTGTCGGCCATTTTGTTTTCCCAATCAGGCTCAAAACCAATTGGGCACAACTGGTAACCAAGGGGAACCTACATGTGCATTTTGAAAACATTCCCATTGTATTTCTGAAGAAATAGTGATAATAAACTTCAATTGTCAAACTCAAAGATTGCTGCCTGGTGGCCATTTTGTTTTCTGAATCAGACTCGAAATCATATAGGCACAACTAGGAAACAGGGAAACATACACAGAAGTCTGAGAAATATCCCTAGTAATTTCATGAATTAGCGGTAACAAACTTCAATGTTCAAAATCCAATATGGCAACCTGACAGCTAGTTTGTTTATCCGATTAAAATCCTCGAGATTAAATTGGCATAACTATAGGGACCTAGGGGGACCTACACATGAAATTTGAGAAATATCCCTCCAGTACTTTTCAAGAAATAACGATTACAAGGATTGTTTACGGAAGGACCACAGACTTAGTACAATTTGAATAGCCCACCATCATCAGATAACAGGCTAAAAATGGTAGGCTAGTTGCTACTCCTGCTCAACGTTCAACATATTGGAAGTGAGACCACTCATTCGTCCGTTGTCAGTATAATGTGACCGGGTGGGGTGACCTGCTGGGTGTATTCGGCAGTATGCTTCAGTGAGATAGCACTATAACGTCGACATCAGTATCGCGCTATCACAAGGAGACAAAAATAATCAGCCGCTCAAAACGCAAATTCATTACATATCCATCATCCACATATACAGAGGAATCTACAGTAAATAAGCAATACAAACTAATTATAATATGTCCGAACGCCTAATACTCCGAAGGACTGACACCCAAATGACCCGATAGTCTGAAGTCCTCATATACTCCAACAATCAATTTCAAAACAGATATACAACTTGATTCACAATATCTAAGCTAAAACAACATCACGTGTACATTGTTTCAGTCTAAAAAATGTTTACATTTTTTTTTCGTAAGATCGGTACCGATGGGTCTCCTTTTTGTACTTGCTTTCCCATTGAGTTTCAATTTCATCATGTGTATCTGAATTCTGTACAAATCGTTTGTGTCCAAACAGTTTTTTTTTCGCTCCACTGTACAATTGCACTCTTTTCGTGCCAAGTGTCCTTTTTAGGGCAAGCTATCCCCTCCAATATGATACCTAATTATTTGTTTTTCAGAAATTATCTTAAACGGATAACATGACGAAATTGATTTAATTTATTACTTAATTGTCTCTTTATAGAATTTACGTTAAAATTGATTCGTGATAGTAGGCCTGTACCCGCCAATTAATGCGCAACCTTAACCGACCTTTTCAATGTGTACGATTTCTCCTTCTTACTGTTTTTTTAACCACTGCTGGTTATAATACCTCAAATTGAAATGTTCTTTAGTTCTCAGAATAAAGAAATACAGAAATGTGTATTTTCACTTTTCATCATGCAGTACAGGTGAATAAAACTCTCATATGCATGGGTGACGAACAAGTACTCAAGTTCTTATACGAGCGTCGACTACGTACATATGTACGTATAAAAAAGGTGTGTTCCGAGGAATGCGGAAATGAGAGATGTAGGTAAACTGTTTTAAGCGTTTCACTCTTTAGAGTGAAGCATTGATACGCATCACATAGTATCGACATTCAAATAAGCATAACAGAAACACAAGAGACGATAGCTTCATTAATTAATCTTTATTCGAGATGTGTTTTTCCTAATCTCATTGCTAGCACACCTGTCATTTATGAAATGCCACCTGGCGGCTTAACAATGTCGTCGATTACGGTCACGTGACTTTGTTTTCTCCGCCATTTTGATTGAGACTAACTTCCTGAGAAAAGACATTTGACCAATGCTGGTTCCAAAACAGCGACATATAACTAACTTCAATGGAGTAGACACCAAGTTCAAGGCTTGTTGACATTTAACAGCAAGTCAAACCGTGCCAGGTAAGTCTGTGACCACATTATTATACCTGTGAATTGGAATAACCAACAATTTTACCTGCTGCTTTTTATCAGATTTCGCGTACATTTACACACCTTGCACATAAAAATTGCCATTTTGAGTTGAAATCGTATTTTGAAGTGAAGGTAATATGAAGATACTATTAAAATTACGATATGACACTTCCTTTTGTGTGCAAACTGTTTATAAATTAACAAATTCACGTGTTTTCCACCGGCGAACAATACAGATTGAATGTCGTCCATGATTCATAACATGGTCGGCTTGTATAGTTTTAATTGTCGGGGACACGACCCCGTGCATTAGTTGAGACTGTCATTCAGGCTAAATGTGATGGCTAGTTGAGTATGAGGAGTGTACGGTAGTAAGTGTTTACAATCATAACATAAACTTATAAGATGTACGTTTTCTCGTAACTTGAGAGACCAAGGGGGGTAACTCCTTGTGTATTACAGATTTCGTGTGTATTGTACATGTACATAGTTTCCCAGCATGTATTGCAGTTTTCATATACAGGATTGGGATGGAATAAAATTAAAGCAGATAAGTATATGAAATTACATGGGTTATAAACACGAAATTTACTGATAGACCCTTGTTAAGTTTGATAGAATTTATCAATTATTAACAATGTTCACTTTTGAAACATTGTATAACATAGTCCAACAATATGATAAAGCAATTTATTGTATTGTATATATGTCACATGTACTGATGAGCTGTAAAGCTTAAAGTCAATAAAATGAATTGAATTGAAGTAATTAGAATACAAAACTTAAATACACTATGATGTATTTCAGAAATAAAATATTGAAACAGAGATAACTAGGCAAGTATTTAAGGCTGAGTTTATTACAAAACAAATGTACACATGTGAAGAATTATGAAAAGCACACAATGAAATTAAAGATTGCCTCTATAGCTATTAATTGTAAGGGAAAATCACTCTGCCAAAAACAACCCCTTTTTCTTGGTTTCGTCTTTCTGAATCGAGGTAAATGTTCCCTGAGTGAAAAAAAACGGCTTAAATGTCCATACTCTACTGATATCATATACATCATAATATTGTGTACTGTGTGTCTCAATACCAGCTTTTACATGTAGGATCTTTGGTCAATTGTTTCTGAAGGACTGTCCACAGTTTGTATGATGTTTCGGTGTTTTTCCTGCATTTATAAATGGATGCACAAAAACGCCAGCCACCATGATTTCCTATTAATTCCCCCCCCCCCCCCCCCCCCCCTCCAAAAAATAAAACACTAGAAAGATTTAAAAAAATCTGAGTTGTGTCCATAGATTAAACTTCTGAATAAAATATATTGGCAAATATTGCCCAAAGTAGGTAAAATAATGATAGAGGTCAAAGTTGGTATGAGCTATCTTGTATAATGTAGGATTTACACTGCATTACTGCTTTAGACAACTGGGCCCAGTTGTTCAAAAGGTGATTAGGCTAATCACCGTTTAACAACAATTTAAAAATCTTGTTAAGATCATTTTTGGTAAAACTTAACTTAACAAAATTTTATAAAACGATAACACTTGTCAGTTTCTTCCTACTTACCTATTTAAAGGAATACACAGACTCAGGTTTTGAATTAAAGTAGAAATGTGATTTTCACTAATCAAGTGATTAAGCTAATCACCTTTTGAACAACTTGACCCTGGTAATAAGCATGAAACGATTATTAACATGCTAATTTTTGACATAATTTACATGTAAAAATTTTTCTGCAATTTAGTAAAGAGAAATTACCAAACTACCCAGGAAAAACAATGTGTTTATTGTGCAAAGCAATCATATTTATTGTAAATTAAGATCCAACGCCCATTAAATGCTGTAGGAAACTGTATAGATCTTTATAAAATGCTTCGGAAAAAATTATTTTCCAAAATGATTCCGTGTGTGACTGTTCATATTAGTATCTTGTTTTGGTTGGTTGTATTTTATAACCAGATTGTAGCTGAAAAACTCAATTACAACAGGTTATTTCCTCTAAGCATAATTTTTCTGGAAAGACGATAAATAAATCGAGTTGCAGTGACTGTTGTTTAATAGTTTTTGTATTAATTAGTAATTATTAATATGTATTGATATATATATTATAAGTACACAATCTATAAATAAATAAACATCTATGACATTGTTACAGGTCAATTACTCCTTCTAGTTTAAAAAGAAATGTCAATATAACCAGTAATGTACATTTGCATGTCTAGGGAAAAGTCGACCATCAGGATATTATCCAATTTATAAAGGAGTATGCCAATGGTAATTGTGGCCAGAGGGCATTCTGGAAAATCAATGCCATTTCTTCATCATCTGGATTCTCGTACTAGGAGCAACAAGGAAATTGATTTAGCAGATTTCTAAACAAATTTAACCAAAAGCACAAGATGCACATGCATTTCCCTGCATGAGTCATAAAAGACATGCCTGTAGAAAAAAGCTCTGCTCCATGTTGAAATAGGGAGGAATTTTGTGGGAATACATCAAATTAGTAACACTGTCAACTATTCAGAGATCAATATACTAGGGCATTTTTGTCTCAGAAATTCTGAAGTGGGTCACTCGGGTGGACAACTAATGAAATCTAAAATCAATAACGTATCTGTGAGCTGATTATTTGTTGTGACTTAATGATTCATTGCTGGTGTTTCAACAGGATAATTAGTCAGTGCCCTAAGCTTTGTTTCCAGTTTCTCTGGTCAGTGCTTCTAATATAAGCTTTGTTTCTAGTTTCTTGACCAGCCAAAATGATCTGGTACCATAATTATCCTGTATTAAGCACAGATGAACAAGTCAAAACAATCTGGTACCGTATTTATCCAGGCTATCTCAATAAACTTTGACTTAAAGTAGGGGCTAGTTACCAGGCATGGGGTTATTGTATGAATAAGGTAAGAAAAAAAAATCATCCTGTTGCTTTTTTGAAAGTGATTTTGATTTTCTTTTCATTTATCAGCTATATAGCCAAAGAGATATGGATAGGTTCTTTAGCAATTTTTAATTTTCAATCCTAATTCATTAAAGAATTAACCTCAGAATGCAAAATTACTGAATTAGTAGTAAGTCAAGATCATGATAGAAGTTACCTCCTAAGACAAAGAATGAGATTTTAGTTTCCCCCTAAAAGGGTGAGATCATCACTGTAGTTACCATAGGGTAAATGGTAACATGATTTAGTTAAACCTGTAGCAGCCAAGCCCCTGATTGTATATAATAGGCCTGGTAAATGTGTGTGTACTCCTCTTCTCCTCAGATTTGGTTGTAACATGTATTTTGCAGTAAGTGGCTAGACAGATTGACCTTTTGTTTGACCTTTCGTGTCTGTTGGACACATGGCCCTGTAGGTGTCATTCATCTGGTGCTCAAAAACAAAACCAGGCCCAGGCAACATTTTGCCTCTGCAACCAACTCAAGTTTTGTGTTGATAATGTTGGAAAGTTTAAACTTTTCTCAACTCTGTAATTGCTGATTATTTTGCGAAAGAAAGTGGATTTTATAATAATTGAAAATTTATTGTACCAGATTTGCTTTCAGTAAATGTGATGTGCAATCATTCCTATGATATCATATATACCATTTTACTGATGGAAAGTATCAGTGCTTTTAATAAAATGTGTTTGTGTTAATCATTAACACACAACGCCTAGCCTATTCTCCAAGACAAAGCATTTAATTAAGAGCTGTATCTATAATTACCTGGAACACCTGTCATTACATGTAACACCTGTAATTACCAGTGATTTGAACCTTCCTGGGGCTTTTACAGAGTTGACCTATTAATTGATATACAGTATCCTATATATCTATTTAGAAATAAAAAATAAATTTACTTTGTGTCAGCAAAATTGTGAGAACTCGACTTGGATGTAATTGGTGCCAACCTTGTTTCAGATAACAATATTTTATCTATTTCTGAAGTTGATATTATGGTTTGAAATTATTAGTTGCAATTTAAGATTCTCCTGTAAGACTTTCCTATGGCACCTGTTTTCAGTGGTGGGATGTTCACAGTAATAAAAATCTGTTGAAATGTGTTGATAAGCCCTGCCATAGGTTATCAGAACTGTCGATGTCTGTGGGTTGTATCTCCTTGCCAAGTTCTTTACCACACACCCAAGTCATTACGGTAGGGATAAGAATCAAATCAAGGATTGGGATCTTCCTTCGGCACACTTAATGTCAAATTCTTTATTCTGATTGGTTGCCTCTAGAATTAATAATAAAGATATCATATCCCAATCCGAGATATATATTGTACTTTTATGTTATTATGTGTGTTCCTGAATTAGAGGGACAGTCATAAGAAAATAAAAAAACATGGAACCCATATACAGACAGAGAGAAACTTCTGATACCCATACTGATGTCAGTATAATGTTACATGAAGATGAAAGGCCATCAGTGTGCAGGTGATATGATGTTTTAAAGTAAAATGGCAGTATATAAATCAGGGCATCAAGTTGACCTTTGAATTTTAGAAATTTCAGAAGTCAAATGACCATTTCTTGGGAATCTGAAGGGTCAAAACATGTGTCCTTCAATCCCAAGAGTCAACACTCATTTTTGGGAGTCTAAAACATACTCTCAAGGGTCTACTGCATGTGTTAATTGACTGACCAGTTTAAACTAATCATGAGTTTCCAGTTATTCAGTCACCAGTTTGTGATACAGATTTGTTTGTTGTATATATTGTAGTAGTAAATACTAAAAGAAATTAGTTCCTTAATCATCGATACTCTCTTGACAAAAAATGTGGATTGGAAAAGATAAACTATATGAATTTAATAACATCGCATGCTCAACACCCTTTATAAAAAGTACATTACCACATACCATACATATTTTGCAAAAAATTTCACAAGAACATTTCAAGAAGAAAGTAAAGACATTCGTTTTTTTTTTTGTGTCATTCAGATTTAAATCTATCTACAAGATCTGAAAGTAAATCTTGACTTGTATCAGGCATACACGTAGAAGGGAGATAACCTCGTATTGTTCCATTCACTGTTACAAACTTCACCTTACACATTCAGCCAGTGAAGTGAGTACATAAGGTAGAATAGGAGAGATTCCTGTGAATCAGATCAGTTACTGAGAACTTGTGCCCCAGCCTCAGAGGAGAGATACAGCTGACTATAACATTGTGAAATTGTAAATTCATCTGTGTAATGATGAGTATTTTCTGATAACATGCCAACAAGTCGAGACAATCATCGCAGACGAGCATCAGCTTGTGTGTAAAACAGAGGAACACCGACAAAGATTAGTTTGTAGTAACATGAAACATATTCCTATGGAAAAAAAATTCCATAAATGAATATCATGATAAAAAATAGGACACATGAGTATGCAGGTGTTGGCTCTAACAGAATATTTTACCTGATAGAGGATGTACGTTTTATCGCCTGTTTGGTTGAAGTCTACAGTGTGAACAGATTGTTTTCTAGAAATATTACACACTTTTTAACACTATTTGCTCGCCTTATCACCCAATTTTAGGAAAAATTTGCATCAATTTTCTTAGATTTTTAGCTCACCTGGACCGAAGGTCCGGTGAGCTTATGCCATGGTGCAGCGTCCGTCGTCCGTCGTCCGTCGTCCGTCGTCCGGTGTCCGTCGTCCGTCGTCCGTCGTCCGTCCGTCAACATTTGCTTCAAATCGCTACTAGTCATAAAGTTCTTATTGGATTTTGACCAAATTTGGTCAGAAACATCCTTGGCAGAAGGGGATCAGATTTTGCATAAATGGTGACTCTGACCCCCAAGGGGCCTGAGGGGCGGGGTCCAATAGGGGAAATTGAGGCAATTCCTTTAAATCGCTACTAGTCATAAAGTTATGAATGGATTTGAACCCAATTTGGTTAGAAACATCCTTTGGGGAAGGGGAACAGATTTTGCATAAATGGTGACTCTGACCCCCAAGGGGCCAAAGGGGCGGGGCCTAATGGGGAAATAGAGGTAATTCCTTCAAATCGCTACTTGTCATAAAGTTATGAATGGATTTGAACCCAGTTTGGTCAGAAACATCCTTTGGGGAAGGGGAACAGATTTTGCATAAATGGTGACTCTGACCCCCAAGGGGCCAAAGGGGCGGGGCCTAATGGGGAAATAGAGGTAATTCCTTCAAATCGCTACTAGTCATAAAGTTATGAATGGATTTGAACCCAATTTGGTCAGAAACATCCTTCGGGGAAGGGGATCAGATTTTGCATAAATGGTGACTCTGACCCCAAAGGGGCCTGAGGGGCAGGGCCCAATAGGGGAAATTAAGGCAATTCCTTTAAATCGCTACTAGTCATAAAGTTATGAATGGATTTGAACCCAATTTGGTCAGAAACATCCTTCGGGGAAGGGGATCAGATTTTGCCTAAATGGTGACTCTGACCCCCAAGGGGCCTGAGGGGCAGGGCCCAATAGGGGAAATTAAGGCAATTCCTTTAAATCGCTACTAGTCATAAAGTTATGAATGGATTTGAACCCAATTTGGTCAGAAACATCCTTTGGGGAAGGGGAACAGATTTTGCATAAATGGTGACTCTGACCCCCAAGGGGCCAAAGAGGCGGGGCCTAATGGGGAAATAGAGGTAATTCCTTCAAATCGCTACTAGTCATAAAGTTATGAATGGATTTGAACCCAATTTGGTCAGAAACATCCTTTGGGGAAGGGGAACAGATTTTGCATAAATGGTTACTCTGACCCCAAGGGGCCAAAGGGGCGGGGCCTAATGGGGAAATAGAGGTAATTCCTTCAAATCGCTACTAGTCATAAAGTTATGAATGGATTTGAACCCAATTTGGTCAGAAACATCCTTTGGGGAAGGGGAACAGATTTTGCATAAATGGTGACTCTGACCCCCAAGTGGCCTGAGGGGCGGGGCCCAATAGGGGAAATTAAGGCAATTCCTTTAAATCGCTACTAGTCATAAAGTTATGAATGGATTTGAGCCCAATTTGGTCAGAAACATCCTTTGGGGATGGGGAATAGATTTTGCATAAATGGTGACTCTGACCCCCCAGGGGCCAAAGGGGCGGGGCCTAATGGGGAAATAGAGGTAATTCCTTCAAATCGCTACTTGTCATTAAGTTTTGAATGGATTTGAACCCAATTTAGTCAGAAGCATTCTTGGGGGAAGGGGAACAGATTTTGCATAAATGGTGACTTTGACCCCCAAGGGGCCAAAGGGGCGGGTCACCATATGGGAAATAGAGGTAATTCCTTTAAATCACTACTAGTCATAAAGTTATAAATGCATGTTGTAAACTCAGAGAGTCTGGACTTCATTATTTCTTTAAAGCAGTTGGGATCCCCACGCTATAACCATAAATAGCATTGTTTGAGGTTAACAAACAAAAGGAATTGAACATGAACATTATTTTGACATTTGGTCAAATCCAACCAGGTGAGCGATACAGGCCCCATGGGCCTCTTGTTTCAGATAAGTCCAGATTGCCATTTCCAAAATTTTGATGAATTTTTTATACTGATTTCTAAAATAATTCTAGGTTTAATTGGTATCATTACTGTTCATTAATAACATTGTAGAGGGTTAATAATTTCAGTCTTGTGTATACCAAGGTGCATAGTTCGACCTCTCCCTACCCATGTCGGTTTGTGTTTCTCAAGAAGCTGAGAAACAGTCGGGTATGTGCTGTCATAGTTGTTGCCTTAGGCAAGACACTTTACCCTAATAGGTCTGGATGGCATGCAACAGCCTTCCTGAATGTTTTTCAGTGAGGTAGTCACCAACTACTACAAGGGGACCCTGCCTCCTGTTCAGTTGGCAATATCAGGAGAAGAGAATGACTGGAAATCTCTTGTTGTGTAGTATATAGGTAATGCACTGAAAAGAAGGAGACAACTTTGGTGTGTGTATGTGTGAGCACTAGTGGAGAAGGTTAAGTTCAGCTGCTGTTAATTTGGAGATGATGAGGATACCATCAGCTGTAGAACAGACTGTCCTAGACTAGAAGTATCATCTCTCACTTTGATGAGTTGTGTTATTACTGTGAGGTAATGGAGGAGGTGGGAACTCGGATGTAGGCATGTAGATAATGAGGAAACAAGTGTATATGGTACATTGTCATAACCCTATTGAAGTAAGGGTAATTAACGCATTAGGAGACCCCAAGGCACAGACCAACAAATAGCGTGCATTTTAGCATTGGCTTCTCTCTCAGTATCAGATACCTATACACAACTGAAAAGACTATTATAAAAACTGAACCACACTAGTGTCGAGACACAGATACAAGGAGTCCCCATTGAAATAAGGGTGATTAACACACAAGTATCAGATACCTTCTACCGTTGAGAAGAATATCATAAAAACTGAACCACATTGTCAAGACACAGGAAAAAGAAGCCTAACTAGATATGAAAAATTAACGACTGGAAATGGAAATTTGTACATGTACATCATGATTGCCCGTGCACTAAAGCTGGAGCTAGGTAGAACCACTTAGGGCAATGTTGCTTCGAATTGAATTCAGCATTTCCTGTACCGCAAGCGGGACTTAGCATCAATTCTCCACAGTAATCACTGTCATATGTCCTTAAATCCTTATCATTTGCACTATATACAAAGTATTAATTCAGTACTGGATCTACATACATGACCTCACCATACAGTGAATCTACATGTAGTTAACTAGAGAAAGTTGTCTTTGCTTGCAAAGAATATAATACAGCATGATTTTCATTTTGCAAATGATCTACCAACTAGTCCTTTGTCTGAATTTTAATTTGATCAGAAACATATCTTGAATCTGACATAACATGAAATCTGCATTAAATAGAATCTGTAGGGTACCGCATGCTTTGCTTAATTCCAAAATTGAACGGGATTTGATAGGGATGCAGTGGATTCATCGCTGAGGTCCGCTGAAAAACTCCCAAACCTACCCTTCATGGAGCGTCACAGCTCACAGGGGCACACTGTAATGACAGCAATTAAAATAACAGACACTAACAAATTGTTCCTAGAGATCTGTATCAGAATTCAATGACAGATTTCAAGCCATTGGAAATGCATTTTGATGAATCCTTTAAGAGCATTTCGAGATATTAAAGATGAAACCTACTTGCTGTTGCAAGAATTTCTGGCATTGCTCACATTTTTTGGATTCCTTTATATTTCAAGTTTTCTAATTATAATGCAATTAAAGTTCATTTAGCATTTTTTGTGAGCTGGGAAAGTCATTTTGACACTGTCTATTTTTCACTATTTTTTACAAACGATGTCAAAAGAAAATTCGGGATGGGGTCATTGATTGGTTGTTAGAACTTTGACCTTAAAATTGAAGGATAACAATATAACTCAAAAACATTTATTTTACCATGAAATAAAAACAAAACATGCTTAAACATTGAATAAGTTTTAGTTGGCACACATATTAACATGAATGTCATCTGAGAGCATTTCAGTAGAAGCCACAGCCAGCTGCTTTCAAGAATGGGCATTGGTATTTAATGCTACAATTATGATAATGATGAAATCAATCATTTGCCATATGACATTCATAGCTGATATAAACCATATGAACTATACAATGTTGAATGCCATACAGATACAGGGATATGTAGAGACCTTAAAATTATTTCTATACCTTTGAAATAAAAACAGTTGAAATATACCATCACACTATGTGTGTTGAAAATTGTACGGTATATATGCATGTCTATATCTAATGTTGATAGTGTTTATGGGTATCATATTCATGTCTATTGGGTTTATGTTAAACAGAATCAAGTGCAAAACAAAAATGATAAAGACAAGCTGCATGTGAGAAAGCATGTGGGATTTTAATGAAATTTTTAACTAAATTCCATATCTCTTAATGGGAGTATGTATTTATTATCTAAAATCAGGGTATAGAAATAACATATGTTAGCCGACATATCTCGATAAAAAATCATTTTATCATATAAATTCATTGTAAATGACAGGATTTGTGATGGAGACCAGATTTCTATTTGCCCATGTTAGCCATGTGTTAGAATTAAAAATTGAGTAATATTACTTATAAAAAGTCCAGTATCACATTGATGAAATTTCTGTGGAATTTTAACATTACAGTGTACATAGTTTTAAAACATCCAGTATCGCATTGATGAAATTTCTGTGGAATTTTTAGTTTTAAAAAATCCAGTATCACATTGATGAAATTTCTGTTGAATTTTAACATTAGTTTTAACAAATCCAGTATCGCATTGAATTTCTGTAAAATTTTGACATTCGTTCAAATCTAAGATCACAAGAGAAGTTGATAGAACTTTGTTTCATAATCGTCGTAAAACTTTAATGTACATTTCTTTATTGGGTTCGTACTAGTTGTAATCGCAATTTAAATCTCAATTAAGTGTCCCAAGATGGTAGCTGTTTCTACAAAATATCCACTTCAAACATTAAAACCAGTTATTTTTCTTTTTAACAACGTAACGGATGTTAAATCAATATTGGAAAAGTTCCATCATATATTGATCACATATAATTTATCATATTTCATCAGCAAATGATGACTCCTTGTCTCGTTTTTGATAAAAGTTAAAATTTGTAAAACAAATGAAGCATCATGGTTCCGCCATCTTTGATCCAAGTGGTATATTTCAGAAAACAACCATGGAAACCATGTTCCATTGCCATTAAAGCAGGTTGGTGAGGGTAATTATGATTTAAAGTATTGGGTCCTATACTGGTATGTATTGACTACTGGGACTGGTCAGTACATCAGCCATCACAGCTGTCTGTACTAATGAGACCCTTAAATATACAATAACAGTGTAAGGAAGGGGGATTAACATGGTGGACTCCATTACAACTGTCGATAGATTCCGAGATTCCGAGACACCAGTACCTGATATATATAGGATACACATATTGTAAATCTATGTGGAAGAGAGTTCAAAACGGCTGCATGAAAACAATGGTTTTCAAATCAGATTCAAACTTCACTCATGCAGGATCAACATTTTTAGCTCGACAAGACAAAGTCCAGGTTAGCTATTGCTATACCCCTGGCATCGGCTGTAGACAGCTAGGTTAAAGTTTTTATAAAACTGATATGTCAATACTAATGAGGATGCAGCTTATTTTAATCAGGACTTTGACATGTGCAGTCTCCCTTTTGAGAAATCCTTTCCATTTGTACACATGTGGACCAGCTAACCTTGACGGTGACCTTTGACCTACTTTTAAAACTTCAACCTTGGCCACAGTATGGTAACCATACGAGATAAGGCTGTCATATTTGACCTATGTGTTTCTTGTCACAAGACATTTCTATGGGCACTACATATGCAAACCTGCTGACCTTGACTGTGACCTTTTGACCTACTTTTAAAAAACTGAATTTGAACCCACCTGAAGACTTTAGGAATATATTTCAACTCAAAGTATATTTTCTGTTTTAATACAGTTTTTAATATGTATGTTGAACTAGTAACTCTAACATCAGATCTGTAACCTTTGAATTGATGTCTATTTCATTATACAATCGGTATCATGATCAGGACCAGAAAATCTTCATCACAGATGCTCTGTATCCTGCAAACATGATATGTTGGTATGAAATAAAAAAAGATGTTTCCATGAAATGATATAACTGTTCATGAGGGATGGGCATTTTGTGGCAGATTTGAAGCCTACACATTACACTGTAGATGTGTAAAGACTGCATGTGTAAGTATGTGGGCTGCTGTGCTCACAGAGGCTGTGTTAGTGAACATCTTATTGGGGTTTAAAACTTAACTAATTACTGAGTTGATTAGTATGTAGACCTGAAAATGGTTCTTACAAATGCCTGTGTGTTTAATTTACCAAAGTGTTGTACAATTATAAGACTGCAGGACCAAGTCAGACTGACGTAGGTATATGTACATATAGGAAAGAAATGAGATTGAAGGGGCTCCGTACCAGTAATTTATTTGTGTTAAGAACGACATATTCATTATCTTCTTTTCAAAATTCAGTGCAGTTAGTGTTATTCGAGAAGTTAAAAAAATCAAAGATGTAGTCCTGTTATTATCTCGATGATCACGTGTTCCTGTGAGTTTGATTAGAGTACACTTTTTATCTTGACATGAGATTTTTTTTGGAGGAGGAGCGTGTCTGTTACTTATATCTAGGTCTGTAACTCTATGAGAGTGTCAGAAGTATGTGCGAGCCATGTGTCGGAACAACTACTACAATTGTTCTCTCATACAGTGGTTTTACTCTCCAGTAAATAACTGCTGCATGTCCAGGCCTCAGATGTTAACAGTTGTCAGTTAATTTTCGTTGTTGAGTTTTAGACTTATCTTGGACTTCACTCCTGTGGAATTTGAATGATATTGCAGGATTTTAATTTCAAGATGGATTATATATAGGAGAGAAATGCTGTAGCGATTGTTTTGGACCTATCTGAAGCTAAACTCGGAGAGATACCGCCCAGATTGCATAATATTGGGGGATTTTCATTTCAAGATGGATTATTGATGATATAAAATGCTTCGGAGTGTCGTTCTACTCGTGATGATTAACTTGAAGGTTGGATTAGTATGAAACAAACGTTGGTTTATTCCTGGTGGTATTCAGGCTGATACCAGCTGTCTTCCAGTATCATTTAAATGTATATTAGGGAGTATTTTTTCTGACTATCATTTTCAGAAATTTGGAAAAATGTATAAAAGATTCATGTGCAGATGAGTCATTGATGTTTTGAAAATTTTTGTTCTTTTAGTCTTCATCTTTAACATATACACAATTTTTGGTGCAACCAGATTTTGAATATTTGCTGCCAGCATAGACCAACAGATTGCAGAAGTTTGTGAGGAAAGACATCCAACCTTATTTTGGGTATTTGCTGCAAGCATGGGCGAACACATGGAAGTGTTAAATAGATACAGTCCGGACTTTTTCTGAAGATTCCTTTTAATCACCATATGAAGTCTGAACATTGAAGTTTTGTGATGAGATACAGCCCGGCCTTAGTCTGAACATTGAAGTTTTGTGATGAGATACAATCCGGCCTTAGTCTGAATATTGGTTGTAAGCACTGACCAAAGTCTGAACACTGACGTTTTGTGAGGAGATATTGAGATGATCCAGTCCTAGTTAGAATATTGGTTGTAAGCACTGACCAAAGTCTGAACACTGAAGTTTTGTGAGGAGATATAGCCCGGCCTTAGTCTGAAAATTGAAGTTTTGTGATGAGATACAGCCCGGCCTTAGTCTGAACATTGGTTGTTCTGTGAGTACTGATTGAATTCTGAACATTGAAGTTTTGTGATGAGATACAGCCCGGCCTTAGTCTGAACATTGGTTGTTCTGTGAGTACTGATTGAATTCTGAACATTGAAGTTTTGTGATGAGATACAGCCCGGCCTTAGTCTGAATATTGGTTGTAAGCACTGACCAAAGTCTGAACACTGACGTTTTGTGAGGAGATATTGAGATGATCCAGTCTTAGTTAGAATATTGGTTGTAAACACTGACCAAAGTCTGAACACTGAAGTTTTGTGATGGGAGATGTATTTGTGACACTGTTCACCGACATACTGAAGTTTTAGTTTTGAGCAGGCTGGTTATATAAGAGGATCTACAGATGTGTTGAACATTAAGGGCTGTGCTGTCTGTTGATCACCCTTCTTCTACTTCCTGTTTAAGATGGATTCACTGATAACATATGATTTATATTTCCTGTTTTAAAGATTCTTGGTGCAATTCAAATTTTCAAAAACTGATTTCAGAATTGTTTGCTTTTGAGGAATATTTGGCAATGTGTTCTGCCAACTACACTTACATACAAAGACTAATTCACTTATGGAAAAAGTATTTACATGTTTAGTTTAACTTTGGAAGGCTCTGTTGGAAACATTTTAGCTTGGCTCGGTGCTGTACCCTCTGTTGACCTAATAATTACAATGTTTATTGGGACATGGATTTTGCCAAGGGAAGTAACTGAAATATTCTGTTTAGAAAGGATTTTAAGATGGTACAGATTATGATTTAGAGGATTTTCTGGAAAATGGCAAATGTATGTGTTCTGAGAAGTCTTTTAGAGATATCATCATTCTAGGAGCTATATATGCAAAGTTTTATGCCGATTGCCTCTTCAAAGGATTGGAGTTTTCTAGAATTGAGCTGTGTCAATGGAGTACTCGGAAAAGTGTGTACAAATTTTCCAGTGGAGTAATTGTATATATCAGAAATCTTTCAAAGAATTAGAATTTCACAAAAAAGTTTGATATGGAGAACCAGATCCTATGATTATTTGATGGGATTTTACAGGTGTTAGGATATTGTGATACCTATAACGAGTTTTACATTTGGAAGGATATACAGGAACCTCTTGTAATACAGCGGCGAATGTTCTAGACCGGAAGTGTGCTACATGTAGCATGTTTATAATATCACATTATGTACCAAAATCTGTTAAAAAAGTTGCCAATCCAAACCGAATTGGCCTGAGCTTCAAATGAATACGCAATTCTTTCTTCTGCACAGGAATCAAATTTCACAGTTTACAGTGACTGCCACTCTTAATTACTGTTTACTCCTAACATCACTAGAGTATTGCTTTATGAAGCTTGAGTGCAACTTTTGAGTCTGAACTAAACGGATATGTTTTTTTTGCGACAAATATGCACTTTCTTGGCTGTATTGCTGTAAGCTATTCCCATTGATAAGATCCCCAGTGACTAGGAGATCCCTGGGTAAAACCTGAGTGTGAATGGTAGGATGATAAGATAATTTATGTGTTAATTTGACAGATATTGCTGATATAGTTTCTCCGAGGTAGTCCTGCAACATTTTGTTTATATTCTAAAAGTACAGAAACCTAAGAGCTTGAAATGACAACTCGATGTTTATGTAACTCCGTAAATCAATCCCTTACTTTCAACACTTGTTTTTGCCATTGTTTTTCCTATGGACAATAATGTTATCTTTGTTCCTTCCTGCTATTTCTGGTGTAGAAATTGATGTACAGACATGTTATAACTGGAGCTTTTTCAGAGATTTTCTTTCAGGCATGACTGTACTTTAAGCACAGAATACAATCTCGTCCTAAAATCCTATGGGGTACATGTAAGCACTGACTGAAGTCTGAGTGCTAGAATACAAGTGATTTTCAAAACATTGTAGGTTTGCCAAAAAGCCTCTTGAATAAAATATAACTTCTCTCTTTCAGTGATCATGAAAACACTTTGAAAATATTTTCAGCAACTCCTCTTTCAGGTAGCACTACATAGGTAGACGAAATTAATACAAATGATGTTCATGCATATATTGTGATCCAAGTAGTCATTATGGTATGATGAATGTCATTCATAGGGCAAACCCAATTTAACCAGATTTGACATCTATTTTGATCAGAGGATTGAGTATACGGGATTTTCTAATTCTAATGAATGAAGAAGTTTTGTGGAGTGAAGATTTTATCCATGTTACAAATGAGGGTACATGTGTCTGGAATAAGTGAAACTCTCACACAGTTATGATAACAAAACAAGGATTTTAGAAGGAGGAGTCTATATTTATCTTTGTAATCTGTCTGCATTGTTTTGCCGAACTTTCAACGTTACATAAATTTAAGCTGTAGGTGGACTGATTTAACTGTTTATATATAAAACAATAGCCCTTTGTACTCGTTCTTTGACTGGGTATCTTTTACAAGTGATGTGCAAGTGTACAACATGTCCTCTGTGACATAATTTACTATTTTGAAGATAGAGAGGTGTGCAGGCTTTAAAGTTCCATATCAACACTCCAGCACTTGTGGTGAAAATCCTAAGTGAGGTTCAGTCAGAGATGGGATGTGTAACTGTACCAAGAACATTACAACTGGAATTACCCTGTATAACATCTGGTGCTAAATAGTGGCCTGGAAACTTAATTAATTGGGGAGGAGCGATTTGTGCCAGTTCACATGTGAAAAAAGTGTTGTGTCTGCAATTATTGCCATTATGGCAAGTGTTAAAAAAATCTGGGAACGTTTTAGTACGGAGTTGACAGAGAGAATGACAAGATTTCAGGAAGCGACAGCTGGTCTGAATCTACAAGTACATGTACCACCAGGTTTGTATGAAACATTGCTGTGTTATATTAAACTTCTAAGCATGCTTTAGGATGAGTAACTGCTGATTTGGTATTTGTAGAATCACCGTTACACCTAAAATTAATGAATCACATATTGAAAGTATACGGTAACATCATCTCTATCCTGATTCCTTTACAGCAGATGCAAGACAAACATTTTTGGAAACATATGCAGGAAAATCTATTAGACCCATTGATCAGACTCTTACATTTCTGAAATTTAGTACAATAATGTTGGTAATGAACAAAGGGGGGTAACTCATGATTTGCAGGTGCTGCCTTTCTGATTGTAGATATGGTGGTATATGAGCTCATTTTTTTTCCAGATTTACTTGGACTCTTTTAACTTTTGGCATACCAAAAACCCTGTAAAAATAAGTCATTTATTGATTTCATGATATTTATTTGCAACTTGGGATTAATAATAATAACAAAGTAGATAATCATGAAGAATAAGGTTAATGAACTATGATAGTGTAGCTATATAGGTCCAGGCCTTATGTTAACTACCCTACATTTATAGCTTGTGACATTTGGTTGTCATTTTATGGTGAAATTGGATCTTCCATTTACTGTAAAATGACTCCATTTAGTGTGGTGGAAGTAGGCCGGCTGATGTAGACATGTTGACCTGCTATGTATCTGAACTCCAATTACTTCACTGATTTTAATCAGAGATCAAGCATCTGACCTACTTTTAATCAAGGTCGAGACATGCTTTTAATCTGATCTCCAATTAGTTAACCGATATAATCAGAGGTTAAGCATCTGACCGGCTTTAAATCAAGGTCAAGACAACCTTTTAATCTGAGCTCCAATTACTTCACAGTGTTAAACCTGCTTTTTAATCACAGGTCAAGACATGGTTTTATAGTAAGATTTCTGACCATGTCAGCTCTTATGATATTCTGTACCTATAAAGTAAGGCTGATGGGGAGAACTATGTACTTGAGTAGTGTATAAGTGAATAGGAATGTGTACTGATTCAGGTCAATGGTAGCCTATAGGTTTTACAGTGAACGGCCTCTATTCATCAGACAAGCCTTCATCTTCCATTCATGTTTCACTGCCAGGGAACTAATACTGATAGAATATATGGTGACAATTTATCAGAGGATGTTGGGATAAAATTGGAGAAATTGTAGTCAATGAACAAAATGGGGAAAAGTTTGGTCCAGAGAGAAAATTCAGAAAGTAGTCGTAACTGGTCAGGGGATTAAGTCCTGGAAAAGTTGTAATCAGGAGATTAAATTGGGAAAAAGCTGTTAATAGAAAAAAATGGAAAAAGTTCTGGCTTAAGAGGTTATGTTGGGGGAAGAGTTCAATAGAAAAAGTGGAAAAAGTTGTGGTCAAGATAAAGTTGAGAAAAGTTGTGATCAAGAGATAAAATTGAGAAAAGTTGTGGTCAGGAGACAAGATTGAGGAAAGCTGTTAATAGGTGAAAAAATGGAAAAAAGTTTTGGTTAGGAGGGAATGTTGGGAAAAGTTGTCGATAGAAAATTCGGAAAAGTTGTGGTCAAGATAAAGTTGGGAAAACTTGTGATCAAGAGATGAAATTGAGAATAGCTTTGGACGAGTTGGGAAAAGGACAACATAAGTAACAGTTGCTGTAAAAAACCCAGATGTTATTATTAGTAATAGTGTTATTTTAGGAAGAGTGGATATAAAGTTAGTAAAAATTTATATCTACAGTAATGTCTTAGACTTTGATTGTTTTCACAACATTTCAAATTTAATCTAAAGAAACCGCTAAGATATTTTACTCAAATGGCTTGCATTCAGAAGGGAAATGATTCAAGAGGCACATTTATGTCAAGGTCACTTGGTACAATGTCAAGGTCATAACCATCAGTTTCTGATATTTAATTGACAGTGGTTTTTAATTGGAGCCAATGTTTGTGGGGAACTCTTCAAGGTTAAAGGAAGTAGTCGATTTCCTGAATAAATATATGAAACAAGAGTGCCACGCTTTCCTGCCTCTTGAGACACTGTTAACTTAAGCTATATGTCATTGAAATGTCCTTCAAGGCACCGCATGGTATGTTTTCATTGGTAAGAGGACACTGCATAAATCGCTGACAATCTACATTTTTTTCCTGTTTGTGAAAATCGGTGTAAGAAATATAATCCACATTGTATAATCATATGCGACAAGTGTACGAAATATTTGAAAAATTATATTTGTGTAAATATTCATTTCTATGGCATGAAAATAGTGTTTTTCTGATGAGTGATATTACTCATGATGAAAATTATTTTTATAATATTAAATTATAATTAATTTCAAAACTGAAATGAAAACATCTACTTGTTGTGGAGCATTCATGGGAACATTTACCTCTTTACTAGCTTCATTCATGTAATGCCAAAGATTCTTCCGTTTTGACATCAGTTAAATACATGTTAAGCAAGATAGGTGTGCGTACTTGTACTGGGAAAGTGTCTCGTCCTCTACTGAAATGTTTCGTATGATCAAACTTAAATCACACTGATTTGGTTGTGGATGTATCTCGTGGTATCGCCTGATCTAGATCTTATCGGAAGAAAAATCTGGATAACAAAACAGGAGTTATTATTGAAAGGAAATTCAGTTATTCTTTTTCAGTATAAAAAATATATCAGCAGCTTTTTCAAATTTAGCGAAGTTGGAATTGTCAATTGTTGTGATTTTACACTTTTCCTGAATTGGGATTGTCAATTGTTGTTGTGAACTTACCTTTTCCCTGAATTGGGATTGTCAGTTCTTGTTTTGAACTTACGTTTTTCCTGGATTGGGATTGTCAATTGTTGTTGTGAACTTAAGTTTTTCCTGAAAGTTCAATGTAAGAGGATAATAGGATCAATTGGTAAGGAAGTTTATGTGTTTAAATGCAGGACCAGTCCATCAAACCACGGGGTGATAACTGTCATTTAGGAGACCCCTTCATTTGATCGGCGTGACATTGTTACATTTGAACCAGTATGTCATAGTGTTTCACATGGTGCCTATGTTAAACTATATACTCGAGGGAAAAATACATATCGTATCATTCTGGAATATATCTCTCCTTCAGCTGGAATTATTATTTTTATTCAATATTTGACCTGAATGTGTTCGTGTAATCATTTTACTGTGATGTGTGATGATAATCGATGTAATTAGGGTAAACCATGCACAGGAAGAAGCGTACCTATACCTTGGACCAAGGTCAGACAGGTGGGTAAAAATGGTCAAAGAGAAAACACATCATATTAATGTTATTCAACAATAACTATGAGTCATTCATTATGTGTTGGACCGGCGGGTGAGTTAAATATATGGTATCAGTGGCCCTGATTAGATAGATTGTAAAAGGATGGCATATACGTTTCATTGAGTGAAATACTCATCTTGATGAAAATTAGAATTTATTTTAAGTGTCCGTGCTCCAGTCACCTCTACCAGTCTTGCCCAATCTTGGCAAGGACCAAATCATTCTTAACTTCTGGGGGAATCAGGTATTGCTTATTTCTATGATAAATCCAGATGGGTTCAGGATGGGACCATTTCTTCACAAAAAAAGAAAAAGAAAAAAGAAATGAAACAAACTGTCTCCTTCTACAAAGTATTTGTTATTTTGTAATATGATTTTTGATTTTTTTATGGTCGAAATAGCCTGTTTTAGATAATTGATCATATATGAAAAATGATAAAATCATAGGCAATGGCCTGCTTTATCACTGAATGTTCCGAACTTTTTTCTGCAAAAAATAACGCTTGTTGTCTGGTTTATGGGAAGGGAGGTAGCTCGTATATACTCTTGTTGATCCTTTACGTTTATTGCGACATCGGAAATTCACCTCATGGGTTAATAAACATTTTCCTTACCTGTCAAATACTGTTTTTGACTGACAAAGTTACCAAAGATCAGATATCAAATCGTGATCCAGATGAACTAATATACAGAGAAAAAATGCATTAGATTGAATGAACAACTTAAACATAAGAAAAAATATGTGGGACAGTTATTTAAGGGAGTTTTACAGAGAATCGTGATGTTGTTTATCAGGAAGTTTGACAGACATTTTAAAGCCGAAGATCCACCTATCTAAGAATTAAACTTATCATAGTATGTATAGTATGCGAATTCAGTGAGCTTTAAAAAAGTAATTCTGTATCCTTCAGCAGACCGTTAATGCAACAATAGCCTTTTCAATGTCAATCAAATTCTTAAAAATGACATGAAGACCATGAACCCCCACCCCCACTGATACCCCAAACCCCCACCCCTATTGGTACCCCAAACCCCCACCCCCACTGATACCCCAAACCCCCACCCCCACTGGTACCCCAAACCCCCACCCCCACTGATACCCCAAACCCCCATCCCTACTGGTACCCCCACCCCTACCCCCAACCCCTTCTATCTTCTCTCCTTTATTTCGATCTTTCCTGCACAGCACCTATGAGTTGCCTTGGCACTTTGATTCTATAAAAGTGTCAGATAAAAATCTACATACTTGCTGTACATGTGTAGGTTAGAGTTTGGATAGAATAAGAAGTTATTTTATGATCATAATGAATGTATTTCAGGAAATAATTATCGTACAGGGATTTCATGAAAACAATAAGCTCATTGTTTCTCAGATATGAAAATGGAATGTGATCAATAAAGAAAACAAATTAATAAATGTGGAAATACATTTTTAAAATCATTTATTAAATTTAAAAAATTCTACTTTTCCAGGGAGATAACTCTTTCAGTCTTAGGCTGGTAACATTCCTGTTAAAAATGTATGCATTAATTTATTGATTCTTCACTGTGTGTTCACTGTTCTTTGTGATGGTACACACAATTCTATTGTTATTGTAGAACACACATTTCTATAACATGCAGAATCTTAATTACTTTAGGTAGCCAACGACACAAGTACATAATGACTGAACCAGCCACGCGTATTGTTGCCATTTGCAATATTCAAGTTTACTGTAGTCTTTGTCTAACAATGACAATGGATTCACTTTTTTCCAAGCCCGTATTGCTTTGGGCTCTTGCATTGGAAAAATCTCCCCATGATTTGAAGTGCAATCTTGTGTTGTAGAATGTCTTAATACATGGTAAATATATTTGAAAATGGGTTGTATTTTGTAGAGTTAGGATGGCGATTGACAGAGTGCAAGTATAAACAGGGGAGGAGAAATAAAAATAAAATTGGTTATGGACGAAGAAATAAGACAGGATGGAGAGATGTGTACAGTTAGGGATAAATAAGACAGGATAGAGAGATGGTATACAGTTAGGGATAAATAAGACAAGATAGAGAGATGTGTACAGTTAGGGATAAATAAGATGGGATAGAGAGATGTGTACAGTTAGGGATAAATAAGACAGGATAGAGAGATGTGTACAGTTAGGGATCAATAAGACAGGATAGAGAGATGTGTACAGTTAGGGATCAATAAGACAGGATAGAGAGATGGTATACAGTTAGGGATAAATAAGACAGGATAGAGAGATGTGTACAGTTAGGGATAAATAAGACAGGATGGAGAGATGTGTACAGTTATAGATAAATAAGACAGGATAGAGAGATGTGTACAGTTAGAGATAAATAAGACAGGATAGAGAGATGTATACAGTTAGGGATAAATAAGACAGGATGGAGAGATGTGTACAGTTAGGGATAAATAAGACAGGATAGAGAGATGTGTACAGTTAGAGATAAATAAGACAGGATAGAGAGATGTGTACAGTTAGGGATAAATAAGACAGGATAGAGAGATGTGTACAGTTAGGGATAAATAAGACAGGATAGAGAGATGTATACAGTTAGGGATAAATAAGACAGGATAGAGAGATGTGTACAGTTAGGGATAAATAAGACAGGATGGAGAGATGTGTACAGTTAGGGATAAATAAGACAGGATAGAGAGATGTGTACAGTTAGGGATAAATAAGACAGGATAGAGAGATGTGTACAGTTATAGATAAATAAGACAGGATAGAGAGATGGTATACAGTTAGGGATAAATAAGACAGGATAGAGAGATGTGTACAGTTATAGATAAATAAGACAGGATAGAGAGATGTGTACAGTTAGGGATAAATAAGACAGGATAGAGAGATGTGTACAGTTAGGGATAAATAAGACAGGATAGAGAGATGGTATACAGTTAGAGATAAATAAGACAGGATTGAGAGACGTGTACAGTTAGAGATAAATAAGACAGGATAGAGAGATGTATACAGTTAGGGATAAATAAGACAGGATAGAGAGATGTGTACAGTTAGGGATAAATAAGACAGGATAGAGAGATGGGTACAGTTAGGGATAAATAAGACAGGATAGAGAGATGTGTAGGGATAAATAAGACAGGATAGAGAGATGTGTACAGTTAGGGATAAATAAGACAGGATAGAGAGATGTATACAGTTAGGGATAAATAAGACAGGATAGAGAGATGTGTACAGTTAGGGATAAATAAGACAGGATAGAGAGATGTGTACAGTTAGGGATAAATAAGACAGGATAGAGAGATGTGTACAGTTAGGGATAAATAAGACAGGATAGAGAGATGTGTACAGTTAGGGATAAATAAGACAGGATAGAGAGATGTATACAGTTAGGGATAAATAAATTATACATGGGAGATGGGAAGAAAAGGATATTGAGAAAGGAAACATAATGATGGGATATGGGAGATGCATGTAATGTTATGATGGGTGGAGGAGGGAAGAGATAAATCTGTTGGTGTCTGTCTGTACTCCTTCTCCACCACCACCACCCCCCCCCCTCCTCCCCCATCTCCAACTATCTGACTATCTTATCAGAAGCTGACATACATAACACTGTTTTGTTAGCTTATAATATAACATAAAAACTGTAAAACACAAATGAAATTTTAAAGGATCTGCAAAATTATACGGTGCAGAACTTAACCTGGTTAAGACACCTGCTGTGTAGATATCAACAGTTAAAGGAATTTGTACACCATCCTGTATAGCTGTATATCACTAATGTTATTATAACCTGCCTCCTCTATCTCTCACCAGTCTACCTAATCAGGGCAGCCTCACACTTCCTGGAGGGAAGAGATGGGAGCTGTAGGGGTCAAAGGGTCATCTCAGATCACTGTGTCATGTGTGGAGCGCATCATTTACTACTGCTAAAACATCATGTAGATGTGATGTATATTTAATATTTTAAACTTGAACAAAAGCCAAAAATATGTTTCTTGTTAGATTTACATTTTCCCGAAATAAGGAGCCATGGAAATGATGTTATTAAGATACTTAAAAATCATGTGTGTATATTGCACTCTCGCTATTTTTCATTGAAATGTCTAAATTTCTCGTGTATCAATGGGTAAAAAAAGCATGATGAAAAAGTCAAGTATAAGTTTATTTTAAAGTTAATTAAATATATTCTTTATGGGATGAATATTCAATTAAGACCATAGAAATGAAAAGAAAAACTAAAGAAAACTTTCAATTAATACCGTACATCATGAAAAATGACTTTGACCAACTGATTGTATATTCAATTTTAAATAAAAACATTTAACTGATTATCAATTTTGATCTTGGAACTGATTCCAAAGATGATAATTTATGCTGTTTAGAGAATACAAAGTTAAATAAACATTTTTACTCTCATGTCAACATATCAATTCTTCAGACTGGAAAGTTTCGTGTTAAAAAATACTATCAAGATTTGAAAAACAGAGGTCCTGTAATTTATACAGATGTTTGAATGACTGAATTATCACTCTGTTATTTTCTTATTCATGAAATATATATCTATATTTACATTAAATTTGACACATCTTCAGGATGAAGTTTGATGTATCAAAAAAGCCTTCAATGTCTGGATTAAAAGCATGTTATATACAGTGTTGGGAATGAGAGCCAGACTTGCTTGTGTCTGTCAGTACCACCAGCCGCCTTCTCCAGCCGGACTCGCTTGTGTCTGTCAGTACCACACACAAGATTTCCTCATGTTGATCTAACAGCATTGATCTGCACAGCTCGTGTGTGCGATCTGCTCTGCAGAGGGAAAAAGGTTATACCCAGAAATCAGTCTACCAAACTCAATGTTCCGGGGGAAATAAAACCGCCTCCAAACCCTGTATTTCCTGGTTATCCTGTCTCTCAGCTGCCAGGACAGCAATTACAGCAAAAGCCACAAACATTCATAGTCGACCATGAGCTTCTATTGCAGAATTATTTAAAACGTTTTCATGGTGTACGTTTAGAAACAGCAGAATGCATTGGCATTGAATTTTGCAGAAGGCGACATTTGCCTGTGCTTTCTCCACATGAATTAACACACAACGGAATTAACTTCCCTGTAATTAAGTGATTATGTGGGCATATTTTTTTTATATTGATGGCTTAGTTGACCCGATGTTTCAGTGAGATGGACGGAACCTATAGGAAGCTGTTTATAGAATATATACAGTATGCTGCCTCTTGTCACAGGCATTTTGTCACTGTGCTCGAATTATTTGTGTGCCTGTGTATGTTCGTTCGATCCATGATGCGAAGGCTGTCGTGGTGGAATCCACGACACCGATACAATATCGAGGCAGTCTGCTAAATTTCCGGGACGCATAGGAAATTCAGCAGGAAGAGTATTCCAAGCCAAAGAAACTTGTGGACAGATCCTTGGAAAATATATATCAGATTATATATCAACCTGCATTACAGGTTCAGTCTACTTAATCACATTTGGGAAATCAAAAGTTTGAGGTGTGAGTTTACTTGTATAAACTTTGCCTGACTTTGACTTGTGTCAGAGAAAAAATCTGTGACCACACATTAGCTCTAGACCTGATTTGGTTATGGAGATACCCCTTCCCTGTGGTTCGCCTGTGTGATTTATGTGGAATTTCCCAGACAGTTGCAAATAATAATTGAGTGTAAATAGTGTGCATACCATGTTCATCAAAACTAGCTCATGTTAATGATGTCTTTATGGCCATCAGACCGCTATACAGATAAGAACTAGTGACTTTTTGTTATACCTCTATAGAAATCAATAACTATAAAATTTGAAGGTTTTTACTCAACAAGCTACAAAACATGGATTTAAACGGCAGGATACACAACACTGTGATGTAAGGATGAGGTGTGGTTACAGATCAAATCGCATGTGCACATGTACAATTAAACATCAAACATTGTGCAGGAATGTTGTGATCGCTTCAGTCATCTAAACCTGTGTGTCACCAATTTGGACACGCGTACCCTGCTGTGTAACTGGTGGCGGAAAGGTCTGAATCATCCCCACTAAACCTGTGGACCTCTACATTAACGTGTGTGTGTATGTGTGCGAGAGTAAAAGGATGCCGTCTTCTCTGGATGTAGCCATAGGGGCTATATAGTACTGTATACTTACAGCACAGACGGTACATCTATTGTATTATGGAGCTCAACATTGTTATCATCATTTCTGATTTCTATCTCTGAAGTTTGAGGTGTAATTCTCAGCTATGATGTTGGACATCTTCATGCATATCACACAGTGTCTGATTGGATGTGTTATCCTCAGCAATTGCAACAGACAGCTGTAAAAAACTGCACTGTACATAGTATTTATGTGCATGGATTTTCTGTAAGGCTGATAAACTTTGAAATAAAGAAGTGTCGGAATGTAGGACAAGGCTGATGGGTGGTATATTAGAAAACACAAGAGGACTAGATAAAACGTAGATATTTATAAACATGTGCACAGATTTTTTGGCTAAAAGAAATCTGAACAAATTCATTATGTGCTACTATATGGATTTATAAAACCTTTGGATTTATTGAAACAGGAATATTTTGCAAGCTGACAAATACTTTAGACAGTATTAGCAGAAATAATCTGAAATAAAGCGGATGTTGAGTATGAAGCTGTCTTGCAGAGGATGAAAATATCCTGGATCGTTACCCAAACTCAGAAACTTGATCTTACATTTGTATTAAACAAGTTTTATATCATATCTCCATGGAGATCTGACACACCAGGAGTTGTCCAGAATTTTTTCATGGCAAGCATCTGGAGCCCAGAACAACTGACCTTGACATTGAGGTTGTTATGACAACAAATCGGGAGGAATCACACAGACATAGACTATCTTTGTACCAGTGATACAGATGTGATTTCAGCCCAATTTCGAAAATAACAAACAGCATGAAAATTACCAATTCTTAATTACGCAGAGGGTTCATGGATCTGTTAGCATATCAGATGTTTTGTAGGTAGGAATGAGCTTCGGCAGCAATTAGGATTGGATTGTGTGACGTGTGTTAATTCAAATGCAACAATTGTGAATGGAAGTAAAAAGATGTGGCAATTTTCTAAGTAAACAGGGCCCGATTTGTTTGTAAATCAATTATTCCAGCTGTGTGTGACTCATTCTCGGAGTAAATCAAAAAAGAAAACTATCTCCACGTTTTGATGCGCTACACAAGGCCGACAGATAACATCCAGCGAACCAGTCAATTGATTTGCTACAAATCAGTGATGCAAGCTCTGGGAAGATTGTCATGTTGGAAATCATTTGAATGGTAGTTCCCATGTTACCTCTGATCTGAATGAAACATTATCGAGATGGTTTTCATACATGGCAGCATATCTGTGATCAGGAAAAATAAGCCTTGCATTAATCTCTAAGGGGTAAAGAATTTTTAAAAGCATTATTTCATTTCGTATTGTAAGTTTTGATTGAAAATAATTGTCTTTACAAGATTTTTATATACATGTACTATTTAATATGAGAGCTAATAATATAACGAGAAGTTGCAATTAAAATTGTGTAATAAGTTCAAAATTCGGCTTATGATGAAGTTAATTTAGCAATAAAAAAGTAACAATTTTGTCACTGCAGGTATATATATATATATATGATTTACTTGAATTGCTTAAACATTAGTAACATTTGTAAAAAAAGAAATATTTTAGGACAGACAAAATTCTGAATTAGTTTTCATTGTACTATTAAAGGCACCGTTTATCCCAAGTTTAGAATGATATTAAGGATAAGTTGAGATTTTATGAATCAGACTTCGGTTTTAACAGCAAGAGAGTCGACGTCTGTGTTATATGTTGTAAAATGAGCTTGTAATTGAGGCAAATCACTAGTGAAATCAAATTTAAGAGGAAAGTATACAAGGATATATAGATGTGAAAGGAAATTTAGTTACAAAAATGGCCATAAAAGTTATTAAGAATGTATCAATATAAATATCAAGATAATTATGAATATTAATTTTAGTTGGCGATGGAGCACAGTCTATGAAAGTGACAGGTTGTCAAGTGAGAGAAGAAGGAAAAAGGATGAATGTAGCAGAGTAAACCCTGAGTGCTGTGGAGGCTAACGGCTGACATTCTCACTGTGTAGATGATGAATCGGGAGGAGGTGTATTGCCTCTAGTACATACTGACTTTATGGAACTAGTACAAAGTACATGTGTGTGCTTCTAATTATATGGAGAGGTTTTTAGAATGTTAAATCTGGATTCGGTTAAATAGGCCTTACCATCATCGTTGTCCATGATGCGATAGTGAATGGGTGAATTTGGACATATTCCCGAGAATAGTAGAATGGATAGTATTGTACCCACATGTACTGACTGGTCGTCAGTGTATATTCCAAGTTGACATTCTGTATTGCATCACAAGCTATGGACCTTGTTTTCTCCACATAGCCCGATACATTGGGAATCAGTGTGGTGGTGTAGCTGATGCCTGCCGTGTTATAGAATTATTCCAATACACTGGTGGAGTAGCAGGCAGATTCTGATGTCTATCGTCAGCTTTTCCTTATGCGCCGTATTGAATTTGTCACCAGCAATTTCTGGACACCAACGAAGCACCGAAGCACCGTATATAAACAGATAAAAGTGATCATTCTGTGAGCCTACCAAACAGCCAAATATGTACAAAGCCATTATTCTGTGTGGAAAGAGAAATCTGGGCTGTTTGCTATTAGGCAACCTTCAAAGAGGATAGTTTTTCTTGTAACTGCATTTATAAGTCAGAAATTTCTTCCAATATATCCAGATAAGGCTTTGTGGCGAATACTGGCTGGCAATTTTGCACTCTGTGTGTATCCTTCAGTTCATCATTCAGTTCATCAAGTATAACTGAAGGTAGTGGTTCAATGTTAATTTGGTGGAATATTGTGAGGTAAATTATTCATTGGAGTTGAATATATCTCTTGCTGGATTTAGCATTTACCGGAATTTTTTTTTAAAACTTTGAAGTTGAAGCTATTCAGCAACTTTGCTGGAATATGTATGCTAAGAGGTTCTTATTCCAGGATTTGTGTATATATGTAGTGTTTTTGATCTACATTTGAATACCTGTCAACTGATTTTCTGTGGGTTTTTCTGAGGATTCTTCACTGGAATGCATGAGAATACTCAAATTTTGTGTTGGTTGATGCTGTAGTATAACAGTATTTACATACTGTACATTTTAGATATATTGGATGTACAATCTTGATCAACAACAGACAATGAGACAGCTTTATGTGGAAATGTCAGTGAATGTCTGCAAGCAATCATTTTCATAAAAAATATATAATTAAATAAAAAAAACCATGGCTACTATTGCTACGACATCCATCGGCCCAACTGTGGTGATTGCCACTGCAGAAACATCTGATCCAGGGGGTTCCCCACGTGGCTCGTTAGGAACTGTCTCTGAAGGTACCGCTTCCTTAGGTACCACAGTTGACCTAGATCCTGACCCTGAAGATCAAAGTCAACATGGTAAGTGTTAAGGTCAGATATTTAAAAGAGCAAAAGTCATGCTGTATTATAGTGTTATCTGACTGAAATATCAATTTGTGCTGAATTATAGTGTTATCTGAATGAAATATCAATATGTTCTTAATTATAGTGTTATTTGACTGAAATATTAAATCATGCTAAATTGTTGTGTTATCTGACTGAAATATCAATTTGTGCTGACTAGTATTATCTGAGATATCAATTTGTGCTAAATTACAGTGTTATCTGAATGAAATATCAATATCTTCTAAATTATAGTGTTATTTGACTGAAATATTGATCAGGTCATGGTGAATTATAGTGTTATATAACTTCAATATCAAATCATGCTAAATTATAGTGTAATCTGACTGAAATATCAAGTCATGGTGACTTAAAGTGTTACCGAATGAAATCTAAAGTATTACATAATTATAGTGTTGTTTCACTAAAATTTCTCACTGAAATATCAAGTAATGTTGAATTATAGTGTTGTCTCACTGAAATATCCAGTATATCCAAGTGGTGTGTCCCTGAAATGTTGAATCACAATGAATAAGTCATAAATTAAAGTGGTGTCTAACTGAAATGTCTCACTAAAAGGCCATTTCACTTAATCTTACAACTGCCTATCATTTATAGGCAGTGTAGTTAAGACAAAGGAACAGAAGTTAAATATTTAGAATGTCATTACTGCTTGTCAAATCAGCTTTAATTGTTTCAGTACCAGAGTTGTATAATTGTAGTGAAGTTCATAGATGATTTCTATTTTAAATATAAACTTGATTGATCTCTGTAAGCTTGCAGTGCTGATGTTAGAGCAAATGAAAGATAAACAATGAGATTAGATACATAATTACAGGTGAGATTCCGTGATAATTACCTGTCTGTAAACTATACCTCAGGTGAGAATATGTAGGTAGTGGATAGCGTGGGTGTCAGACAGGTAAATCGTGCAGGTGTTCACTGATGGCAGATATAGGTATTCTCCACTAGGATTGGTATACAGGTGTTTTGATATGTGGGAAGGCTTGTTGTAGTGGTTCAATAAAACTCGTTTTCAGATATAATTAGTATTTTTATAGTGATATGGACAAAAAAAAAAATCCAACCTGTTACATAGCTGGTATATTAATTAATCACATCTGAATCAATATTTGGCTTTGCAGAAAAACTTGATTCACAATATTAATATATAATATTTGGAAAATGAAAAACATATTTGTCCAATAATAAACCAATGCATGGTAATAAGCACACCCATATCCATTACAGTTTTGTTACAATATTATTGCAATAATGATACAAAGAGGTATATTTTGCTTTAAATGAAACATTTGTTTGTTTGTTGCTGGGTTTATCACACCTTGAACAGCTAGTTTTATTTTGAGGCAGAGTCTCCTTGTAGTAGTTTGTGACTACCTCACTGAACAAGATATGAGAGGCCAATCGCATGCCACCCAGAGCAATTAAGGTAGATTGTCTAACCCAAGGACACAACTATGACAGCACAGACCGGCCCGTTTGTCAGCTTCCCGATAAACACCAACCAATACGGGTAGAGAGTCGAACCACACACCTCAGATCTTCACCTGAGGTTACATGGCCAGCGCTCTGACTTATTGCGGCCCCATATAAATGTGCTGTCCCTAGTTTAATTGTTAGACTCTCTATATTATTTGGTGGTTTCTTATCTACTTACCTGTGGTGTCACCTAATTAGCTAAGACATCTACCTGTCATATTGTCACTGTGGGCATTGCAAGGACATCAGAACAAAACCAAGTCTTTAAGGAAAGCCAGCTATGGCTGTGTGTTCTAGTTTACCCTGGAGTTCTCTCCAGGAGTTTTGGCTGCTGCAGCTGAGGACAGACCTAATTCTAGGTTTCAGCAGTTAGCTACAGGGTTCCTTAGATCCTTTATAATACTGAAATTGTTTAAAATGGATAATCGTTTTTGAAAAAAAACAAAGGTTTTGATACTGTACCTCTATATATCTCAAGGTATGGAGTTTGTGTATTGAGTCAGTATTGGGTGGGGGCCGCGGACGCCGAGTGGTTAAGGTGTCCGGACACTTTAACACTAGCTCTCCACCACTGGGTTGCGAGTTCGAAACCTACGTGGGGCAGTTGCCAGGTACTGACCGTAGGCTGGTGGTTTTTCTCCGGGTACTCCGGCTTTCCTCCACCTCCAAACCTGGCAGTCCTTAAATTACCCTGGCTGTTAATAGGACGTTAAACAAAAACAAACCAAACTAGTATTCTAATCATTTCCTCTGTATCTAAAGGTATAGAGTTTGTGTATTGAGTCAGTATTCCAATCATTTCCTCTGTATCTAAAGGTATAGAGTTTGTGTATTGAGTCAGTATTCCAATCATTTCCTCTGTATCTAAAGGTATAGAGTTTGTGTATTGAGTCAGTATTCCAATCATTTCCTCTGTATCTAAAGGTATGGAGTTTGTGTATTGAGCCAGTATTCCAATCATTATCTCTATATCTCAAGTATATTCAGTCAGTATTCCAACCAGTTCCTATGTATCTCAAGGTATATATTTTGTGTATTGAGTCGGTATTCCAATCATTTCCTCTGTATCTAAAGGTATGTAGTTTGTGTATTGAGTCAGTATTCTAATCATATTTCCTCTGTATGATTAAAGGTATGTAGTTTGTGTATTGAGTCGGTATTCCAATCATTTCCTCTGTATCTCACTCAAGGTATGGATTTTGTGTATTGAGTCAGTATTCCAACCAGTTCCTCTGTATCTCAAGTAGGGTAAACTTTTTACATTTCTAATGCCTGACAATAATGTACCACTGTAAATGAGAGTGTTCTTTAAAGCTGAATAGATCAAAGTAAGACAGATGGCTGTGAGGGGTGGGGAGGAGGGGTGATGGTTCTCTGTTATACAGATCCAAACCTTGTATAGGGGTTTAAGTACCTAACAACTTAACATTTCCGCCTCATCTAGTCCAGACTTGGAGGTTCCTTCTTACCTGATACATTGTAACAGAACAGAAAATCATTGCTGAAAGTCAGGACTTCCGACTTTAATTGATATATTAATGTAATTGGTGTTATAATTATAGGTTACTGAAGCAATGTTTGTATCCTCTGATAAAGACTTGTTATAATGGCTCCTGAACACTAAATTCTGGCAAGATTTACTAGCTAGTGTTAATTTTTAAGTGAACTAAAACTTTATCTGACAAATTTATATGATTTTCATTTACATTTTCTGTTTTTCTTTAACCTTATATTAGGAATGTGCAGCCTGTGTATTTGATCATCCTACCATGTTGGAGATGTGACAACAATTTTCATTGGATAATAAATTATCTTTATGATATTTTATTGGGTGTAGTGAGAGTCACATGTAAGGCTTATGCATTAAGGCCTTCTTCCTATTGTAAATCTGAACAAAGAATGGTGAAAAGGACACCTTTAGTAAATCTGAACAAAGACTGGTGAAAAGGACACCTTTAGCACCAAAAGACTTGTCACTTGTCTTGGGACAAATTAGCTGTATGTCTGCCGAGAGACATTTGTTGCCTGAATAAACCTGGCTAGAAGTTCGGACACAATCTTGTGTCAGCCGTGGCAATGGCATGTTTATGCAATAAAACAAGTCTTGCTTGGAGAATTTTTGGCAATGAAAACAAAACAAAAGATGTTGATAACCAGCAATTTACTGTTTGGAGACCTGGCTTCAGGAGTTACTCATCTAACTGTATATATCCAGCAGTAAGCTCATGCTGGTGATAAGTCCACCTATTGTAGTTTAGTTATATTGCTGACAAATGCTACTTCATTGTTTTATATGTTAGCCCCTTATTACAGGGTCTAGTTTGAATCAGTTTATGTGTAAGCCCCTTATTACAGGGTCTAGTTTGAATCAGTTTATGTGTAAGCCCCTTATTACAGGGTCTAGTTTGAATCAGTTTATGTGTAAGCCCCTTATTACAGGGTCTAGTTTGAATCAGTTTATGTGTAAGCCCCTTATTACAGGGTCTAGTTTGAATCAGTTTATGTGTAAGCCCCTTATTACAGGGTCTAGTTTGAATCAGTTTATGTGTAAGCCCCTTATTACAGGGTCTAGTTTGAATCAGTTTATGTGTAAGCCCCTTATTACAGGGTCTAGTTTGAATCACTTTATGTGTAAGCCCCTTATTACAGGGTCTAGTTTGAATCAGTTTATGTGTAAGCCCCTTATTACAGGGTCTAGTTTGAATCAGTTTATGTGTAAGCCCCTTATTACAGGGTCTAGTTTGAATCACTTTATGTGTAAGCCCCTTATTACAGGGTCTAGTTTGAATCAGTTTATGTGTAAGCCCCTTATTACAGGGTCTAGTTTGAATCAGTTTATGTGTAAGCCCCTTATTACAGGGTCTAGTTTGAATCAGTTTATGTGTAAGCCCCTTATTACAGGGTCTAGTTTGAATCAGTTTATGTGTAAGCCCCTTATTACAGGGTCTAGTTTGAATCAGTTTATGTGTAAGCCCCTTATTACAGGGTCTAGTTTGAATCAGTTTATGTGTAAGCCCCTTATTACAGGGTCTAGTTTGAATCAGTTTATGTGTAAGCCCCTTATTACAGGGTCTAGTTTGAATCACTTTATGTGTAAGCCCCTTATTACAGGGTCTAGTTTGAATCAGTTTATGTGTAAGCCCCTTATTACAGGGTCTAGTTTGAATCACTTTATGTGTAAGCCCCTTATTACAGGGTCTAGTTTGAATCACTTTATGTGTAAGCCCCTTATTACAGGGTCTAGTTTGAATCAGTTTATGTGTAAGCCCCTTATTACAGGGTCTAGTTTGAATCAGTTTATGTGTAAGCCCCTTATTACAGGGTCTAGTTTGAATCAGTTTATGTGTAAGCCCCTTATTACAGGGTCTAGTTTGAATCAGTTTATGTGTAAGCCCCTTATTACAGGGTCTAGTTTGAATCAGTTTATGTGTAAGCCCCTTATTACAGGGTCTAGTTTGAATCAGTTTATGTGTAAGCCCCTTATTACAGGGTCTAGTTTGAATCACTTTATGTGTAAGCCCCTTATTACAGGGTCTAGTTTGAATCAGTTTATGTGTAAGCCCCTTATTACAGGGTCTAGTTTGAATCACTTTATGTGTAAGCCCCTTATTACAGGGTCTAGTTTGAATCACTTTATGTGTAAGCCCCTTATTACAGGGTCTAGTTTGAATCAGTTTATGTGTAAGCCCCTTATTACAGGGTCTGGTTTGAATCAGTTTATGTGTAAGCCCCTTATTACAGGGTCTAGTTTGAATCAGTTTATGTGTAAGCCCCTTATTACAGGGTCTAGTTTGAATCAGTTTATGTGTAAGCCCCTTATTACAGGGTCTAGTTTGAATCACTTTATGTGTAAGCCCCTTATTACAGGGTCTGGTTTGAATCAGTTTATGTGTAAGCCCCTTATTACAGGGTCTAGTTTGAATCAGTTTATGTGTAAGCCCCTTATTACAGGGTCTAGTTTGAATCAGTTTATGTGTAAGCCCCTTATTACAGGGTCTAGTTTGAATCAGTTTATGTGTAAGCCCCTTATTACAGGGTCTAGTTTGAATCAGTTTATGTGTAAGCCCCTTATTACAGGGTCTAGTTTGAATCAGTTGATGTGTAAGCCCCTTATTACAGAGTCTAGTTTGAATCACTTTATGTGTAAGCCCCTTATTACAGGGTCTAGTTTGAATCAGTTTATGTGTAAGCCCCTTATTACAGGGTCTAGTTTGAATCACTTTATGTGTAAGCCCCTTATTACAGGGTCTAGTTTGAATCACTTTATGTGTAAGCCCCTTATTACAGGGTCTAGTTTGAATCAGTTTATGTGTAAGCCCCTTATTACAGGGTCTGGTTTGAATCAGTTTATGTGTAAGCCCCTTATTACAGGGTCTAGTTTGAATCAGACGTTTGTGTGTAAGCCCCTTATTACAAGGTCCAATTTGAATCAGACATTTGTGTGTTAGCCCTTATTACAGGGACTGGTTTAAATCATATACCGCCCCGTATTACAGTATAAGATTGATAAGATATATGCTTTAGCTTTGATTGACTCTTATGAGATTATGTGAACTATTTACTTTTACATGAAATTGGCATGTATATATAACACCTGCTTGCTTACCCTCAGTAGGGAGACTGAGATCTTGCCCCCTTAATTTAGATAAATGGGTAATTAACCTCCATGATTTTTTTTTTAAATCAAATAAATCTATTTTAGGAGCAGCTTATAATATGGAGTTTTCAGGTGTGATTTTGTCATCAGGAGTTCTTTCAACATACCTTTCTGAAGTTTGAAATGTTGGACAATCTCTATAGAATTTTCTAGAAGTTGGCATATTAAATTATGCTATTACTTATGACAAAGTTAGAACTGTGTTGATGATTCCCCTCAATCCTTGAGCATTCTGCTCTGTCCTCGATCTCGGTTTGTCTCTAAGGCCTATATACACCATGTGCCAAGTAAGAAGCTTCATCAGTTCTGAACTTTGACCTTCTACAAATGTCATATTGGCATGTGTAGTTAACGTTTTGCGAGGATAATGATGTTATCGGCCCATATATTTTTGGGATGTAATTTGTACTAATTTACAGATAACAAGAAACGTATCATATATCAGCTTCCTTGAACATTTCCCTGTTACCATCCAATGAAATGTTATTGTAAATTGCTTTTAGGAAGTTTGCCTGATCTAGCTTCCAGTATTGTTTAAAGAGAAAGATTATATAAAAAATTGCGTACTTACACTCACAGCTTTTGTTAGACTGCACATTAAAGATCTGTGGGCCCATTAGTAACTCATTTATCTGTGCTTTAGGAGATCGAAAAGTTACAAAAAATATACCTACTGGTTATATACATTATATACAAGTCCAGTATACTAGTAAATTTGGTAATTCTGCACTTGTTTGTGCCTTGCTTGTTAAACTGCCTGTACACCAATGTACAATTATTGTAATATATCACCATGTTACATATCATCGTATATTCTCCCTGCCCTAGTTTAAAAGTTTTGTAGTACTGTAAATGTGTTTTTTTTTGCGGGGGGTTAATTTCGTGAATTGATATGTAAATTATATGTGTAGGGGTCATTTTCGCGATTGATCCACCTTCGTTTGTAGTTCGATATTACCAATTTATCAAAATAAAACATGTGGGGAAGTATTCGCGATCAAAAGGACCCTGCGTAATTAGCGTAAATTTCCGCATTTACAGTATCCTTTCTGGGGACTTATTTGTGAACCAATTTTAGCTAGTATTATTTTAAATATGATAATTCAGCAAAGATGGAGAATGAGGGTTATTTGTGGGCAGGGGCTTATTGTATTTCTTATATCATGTCTACTTATTAAATCAATCTGCATGTAAATGTTTTATTTATATTATTAGTTTATGAAATCATGTGTCTTCTTTTTTTATTGCAGAGCTGCACACTATGTCCATGCGACTGGTGTCTGGCGGCACGTACAATGTTCGGGCATCGGAGATGGCTGCCCATCTTCAGGATCGTCAGCCAAAGACGGTGCAGTGTATCGTACATTTTCTAGACGATAGCGAGGAACAGTTTGAAATTGATGTAAGTAGCCATGGAAACTGGAACTTGCAACATTTTACTATGATTTTAAACTTTTCACAATTTTTTTGACTAGACATTTTGATAATCAGTCATATTTCCAGAAGAAGCAAATAATTTTACTTGTGATGAATTCTTCTCTAAAATGAAATTTCCAGAAATAATGTATAATGAACAAAAATGTTAGTTTTAAGTATCCTCCTTGGTTCAATAACTTTCTATGATTTTCATAATGGCCGAATACAAAACTTTATTGTAAAGATTCTGTTTTTCAATTATATTGGGATTTTCTGCACTGTGTGGTAGAAAAGGGAGAAAATTCAATTATACACCAAACATTTACCTGCCTTAAACATGAAATGTACCTACCCTAAAACATGAAATGTACCTACCCTAAACATGAAATGTACCTACCCTAAAACATGAAATGTACCTACCCTAAAACATGAAATGTACCTACCCAAAAACATGAAATGTACCTACCCAAAAACATGAAATGTACCTACCCTAAAACATGAAATGTACCTACCCTAAAACATGAAATGTACCTACCCTAAAACCTGAAATGTACCTACCCTAAAACATGAAATGTACCTACCCTAAAACCTGAAATGTACCTACCCTAAAACATGAAATGTACCTACCCTAAAACATGAAATGTACCTACCCTAAAACATGAAATGTTCATGTGCATTTTCTTTCATGGTTTTGAGCTTTCAAATTATTTTGCGGAAACAAACATTCATGATGAGTTCATGTAACAATGATATAACTAATACACACAGCAGTATTCATTGTATTTATATTCGTGGTTCCATAGCAACCACGAAATCAACAAAACTTAATACGCTGCAAACGTTTAATATTTTACATTACTCCATTTTTGTTACCTAGCTGAAGGATCGTTAATCTCTGAGAGATTTCCTTGATTTCAGTAAAGGAATTTAGTCTGAAAATGGGCTGAAATGGACCTTTAATGATACCTGAATTATATCGAAGGCTAATTAAAAACCTGGTTTGAAGCATGCCTATAGTCATCTTCGCTAGCCAAGGCTTCTGATTGTGTTACACTCAAGGAACCTTTGGCAGATATAGTCTTCAGCTCTGGCCCTCTAGCAGAAATTTGAAATTACCGTCCTTTACGCATGAAATTTTTCGGCAAATCAAAACAAGCGTTACAGATGTTCTTTATTGGTAATGTTTACTAACACACATGGAGACTTGTGTCCTTTTGATGAGATACGTTATCAATAACTTTTATCAATTGATCCAGCACTTCAAATTTTTCCCCAAATATTGCATGGTTCTGTTTGTAGGTAAAATGCCATGACATAGTCCACAAAGTAGCTTTGTACTGAGCGCTGTAATTTTTGTTTACTGTGAAATCAAGCCTTAATGTAAGACGTGATTTGATTGGATGCCCTGGGATTTTAGGGTGCAACAGTTTGAACACAACTAAATATCTGACAATGGTTTGTCGAGTGTAATGCAATCGGCAAGTGAAAATGGCATATAGTGTGCCCAAAACGTGACCTAACATGTGTTTTCAGTCCAGGTTCTTTATGGATATATACATAAGGCCTCTTTTTCACTGATAATTTGGAAACTTAGGTCTCAGACATTTACATACATATTTTTGGAAACTTAGGTCTTAGACATACATATATATTCTTTGGAAACTTAGGTCTTAGACATACATACATATTCTTTGGAAACTTAGGTCTTAGACATACATACATATTCTTTGGAAACCTAGGTCTCTGACATATATATATATATTCTTTGGAAATATACCTGATATATGCAGCATGTGATCTTTGGCCATTTCATAGACATACATAATATCAATGTTTTACTCCAGAGACATAGCAATTCTAAACTGGTTAACTGTAAGATGGCATTTACACACGTTATAAATGACGGAGATGTAGTGATCTGTTCCAACAAGAACATGATGATTGAGCGGAAGGAGAATGAAAGGACATTTATCTGGTCATAGATTGGTAGAATGTGTTATACAATATTTTATAGATCTTCCAGTATTTTTATTCTGCTGCCCAAAATATTTTTTCAAACTGATGTTTTATTTCATTTTGATATATAACATGTACATACGTATTATAACTATTTTGTCTGTTACAAATAGGATGTTCTACTTGATCATCATTCTGCCCTAAAAAGTTTGACAAGTTTATGTCTGTATCTGAATAGTTGTCTTATACCTTGAAGCCAAATTGTCTTGTTGATTGATCCACCTTTTAAACATTTGTTTTTATATTCAGATATTCTTGAATAGAAAATGGTTGATGTGTTTGGAAAGTAGTGTTAGAATGTTTCTGATTTAAAGTGGTCTGATAAAATACAACTGTAGAACATTTAGGATGGTTTGACTAAGCTGGAGCGATCTATCAAAATTGTTAAGTACTGAAGCATGAACATCTGTATTTTGATGTGAAATCTTTCATATATCCTAATGTTAGCTACCATTCTATAATAGTTGTTCATATTAGTATATAAGGCAGATTGGGAAAATCGAAAGCTGACAGTATGAGCTTTCATTACATCTAATTCTGACAGCCATTAGCTAATAGATTGTGGCCAAGAATTTTTCCTACTGTCTTCGATTAAGCAAAACAAATATGAAAACAGCACAGAAAGGGTTTGTGGTTTCTTTTTTTCTTCTCTTCTTGAATCGAAAGACATTCGTTTTCTTTTTATTTCCCATTTATAATAGGCTGCGAGTCGACATCAATTATTATTACAGAACCATATAAGGCTAGGTAATGATACTCGAGAAACTATAAATTTTCCAATGAGACTTACAGATTCAAACCACCAAGATTTCAAATGGGCATAATTGGTTAATTTTGTTTAATGACATTATAAATTATATTACGGAATAAAACAGGGATACTATCAGTCTTTGTTACTAATCATAATTTTGTAATTGGGTTCTTAAATGAATATTTGGCAAGATAAACATATCAAGTTAATACAGCCAGTGCTGCTTGTAGGAAACCAATTCAAACAGAATGCTAGAATTGTGAAATATCATCACACAATTTCGTTGCTTCATTTATCTTACCCATTTGCAATCCTGACAAATTGCAAGATCCTAATCTTTGCCGATATTTCTTTGGTTTGTATTTCCTACTGTTTTCATCAATGAGGCATTCGCGTATATGCTTGAGAGCACAGTTCGTGTGACCAATGTTCAGAATGGCTGATGGAAGGCCTGCAACTGATTCAAGCATGGGTACAACATTGATCAGCAGTAGTTTCGGTTTGGTTTATAGTGCTGCAAGCAAACAGTCTTCCGGTTCAGGAAGTCTGTGATCTCCATCTTATCGTGGTCTGACAGATCAGAGACCTAGTAATGATGATGGCATAATGATAGGGCAATTGCTCTTGATTTTTTCTGAGCCTCCTGAATTGAGAATTTATTTTTTCAGTTGACATTTACAACAGTGAATACGTTTATTTGCCCAAACTTGTTGAAGGAAAATTACAAAATTTGATTCTTTTCCAGAAGACAGATTCTGAATGTTTTTTATTTCACTTGATAGCAAAAGAGTGCTTAAATTCTAAATTTTCGTTTGAAAAAAGAAAACTACTTCATTAATCTACTATGCTGTCTAAGTATATAGATACTTTATCATTCAATTTAACCAGGATATTACCCTGCTTATTTGTAGAAAATGTTCAATATACCTACAAAAGATTGGGCTGATATTTCTATCAACAAGATTAGTGCTTCTAAAATATATCACTTTCAAATATTTTATAGGGAAATTTTAGCAGATTTATTAATGGCATTATAAAATTGACAATATTTCTTACCAGAGAAAACTTGGACCTGTATACATTGAGGTAAAATAGATGAGTTGAAAAAAGGTTCCCCATTAGATGTCAGGGTGGGTCAGCTACTGTTACATGTAATCAGCCAGGTGTGAGAAATATGAGACGTGTGGAGAGATAGCCAGCTGTTTTATCTACACATGAGAGATGTAGGCCATGCTCTTCCTTCTGAGGCCGTGCTCTTCCTTCTGAGGGTGGTACTGATCTGTTTAAGGAGGCAGATTTCAGTTATGATGTTCCTGAAGACAGTTTCAATCCACAATTGTATTTGAGTTTAAAGCATTTGTACGTAGGACCATATGTATATATTTTCAAGTTTTTATGCGGGCAGCAATATTTAATGTTGTCGGAAAAAGAATTACATATGACACATCCATTTTATTGCATTTGAGGATTATCTGTTGGTATACATGATTTCCTGAATTTCCCTTGCATTTGTGCAGTTGGCATCCATATTGCCTGTGAATGTCAACTGAAAACAGAGTGTCAATACACAATGACAAAATATACTAGTGTCAACACGCAATGACAAAATATAACACTGGGTCAACACACAGGGACAAAATATACCACAGTGTCAACAAACAATGACATAATATACCACAGTGCCAACACAAGGACAATTAAAATATACCATCGCATCTTATCACAGAAGGACAAAATACAACACCCCATCAACACACAAGGACAAAATACAACACCCCATCAACACACAAGGACAAAATACAACACCCCATCAACACACAAGGACAAAATACAACACCCCATCAACACACAAGGACAAAATACAACACCCCATCAACACACAAGGACAAAATACAACACCCCATCAACACACAAGGACAAAATACAACACCCCATCAACACACAAGGACAAAATACAACACCCCATCAACACACAAGGACAAAATACAACACCCCATCAACACACAAGGACAAAATACAACACCCCATCAACACACAAGGCCAAAACATACCACAGCGATAACATGTCAAGATGAAGATTATATCATGTACAACAAAACACCATATACGAGGACTACTTAAATTATTAAATGATATTCCTGTTCTGCTTTATTTCAGAAACGTGCAAAAGCACAGCATTTACTGGATAAAGTGTTTGACCACCTGGAGCTGGTAGAGAAGGATTACTTTGGTCTTCAGTTTGTTGACTTGTCACCTGCTCCAGACCACATGGTCGGCCATAACTACATGGCACCAAGTACATACGCACTGGTAAGTCATGCACAGCGACAAAACGCTGACTATGATTAGTAATGAAAACCAAGTACATACGCACTGGTAAGTCAATGTCACGCACAGCGACAGAACACTGACTATGATTAGTGATGAAAACCAAGTACATACGCACTGGTAAGTCAATGTCACGCACAGCGACAGAACGCTGACTATGATTAGTGATAGAAACTAAGTACGTACGCACTGGTAAGTCACGCACAGCGACAGAACACTGACTATGAGTAGTGATAGAAACTAAGTACATACGCACTGGTAAGTCACGCACAGCGACAAAACGCTGACTATGATTAGTGATAGAAACTAAGTACATACGCACTGGTAACTCACACAGCGACAGAACGCTGACTATGATTAGTGATAGAAACTAAGTACGTACGCACTGGTAAGTCACACACAGCAACAGAACGCTGACTATGATTAGTGATGAAAACCAAGCAATAGATGGAGTCATGTAGGCGGTAAAAAAAGTAACTAAAATTGACATGCATTTAGGTTTCCAACCTTTCCAAGTCACCAACAGCATACACTTCCCATGTGTATAGTGGAAACGTCTGATCTTGATGATGTGTTGTTATAAAGAATAGTTAGTGGAACAATTCCTGGTCCATAACAAAAGCAGCTCTGTTTTACATACAATAACTAAAAATAACCTTAATGAGAAAAGTCATTGCCATTCCTGGTAAAAGATTTTCTAAATGAAAAACAGTACTTCTAATTGATCTAGATATACTGTTATTGTGTGTAGTTTTTCAGGCAAGCATTGATTTCTTGATAGTAATTTGTTATCAATGTCAAAGTAGATTTTGTAATCTATTTGAGAACTAAATCTGGAATACAATGCTACTACATCTAAAACACTGTGTAATTTGGATCGTAAATATGGTACCAATTTATTACATTGGGTTAAAATAAAGCTCAACATTACATTTGTAAAAATCAAAATACGGTTTGCTTGTTGATAGAGTTAGGGGATTAAGACAGCATATTGCATTCTTTATTAAACTATAACAAGAATGGCTCCAGTTGATAACAGATCACACACCCCTGAATTACATGTTTCAGCTTAATCATAGACTGTTCTGTGATTGAGCCGCAAATCATCACCCCTCCATTGTAATAATGGTACAGGAGAAACAAGCAGATAGCCATACTATTACTGGTCTGAAGGGAAGGGAGGGTTAATGAAACCAGGTATAAAGATACAGGGTCGTAAATTGTGTGTAAAGTTTAAGGACTGATCAATGAGAGTAAAACATTACCAATAGGCCCTCTACAAATGAGATTTTTAAGTGATTAAGCTTGCTGTTAAATCATTGATTTTTAGGAAGAACAAAACATACCCAGGCTATGATTCTGGGAATTTGCATCTAGGAGGGATTCCTTTACAGAGGATTTTCAATTATAGAAGAAAAATTCTGCAGGATATGTCCTTAACTCCAATATAGGCTATTTAGTATTGAAAAACACCTTAACTCCAATATAGGCTATTTAGTATTGAAAAACACCTTCACTCCAATATAGGCTATTTAGTATTGAAAAACACCTTCACTCCAATATAGGCTATTTAGTATTAAAAAACACCTTAACTCCAATATAGGCTATTTAGTATTGAAAAACACCTTCACTCCAATATAGGTTATTTAGTATTGAAAAACACCTTAACTCCAATATAGGCTATTTAGTATTGAAAAACACCTTAACTCCAATATAGGCTATTTGGTATTGAAAAACACCTTAACTCCAATATAGGCTATTTAGTATTGAAAAACACCTTAACTCCAATATAGGCTATTTAGTATTGAAAAACACCAGGAATTTGCTAAAAAGTTTAAGCCTGCAGTTAATTAATCATTGTAGTTAATATAAAAATAGCAAATGCATTTATCAGATCAACTTCCTTGATATTGGTGTCAAAAACCAATTTTAAAATATATGAGTACCATGCAGTACCAGTGATTTCCTATTGGTTCAGTCGTGATGTAATAACTTTCTGATATCACATGCATTGTGACATCAACAAGGAAAGAAGAATGGAATGAGAATATTTCAGTTTTAGATTTTACACCCAGAGGAAATATAACCCCAACACATACAGTTTACCTACGGAAATCGGGAAATCAAACCCCATGGAAATAACCATAACTATTATAGTTTACCTTTGGAAATCGGGGAATCAAACCCAGCGGAAATTATCCCAACACGTTTAATTTACCTACGGAAATCAGGAAATTAAACCCCATGGAAATAACCATAACAATTATAGTTTACCTTTGGAAATGGGGAATCTAAACTCTGCAGAAAAAACCCTACCTTGTATAGTTAACCTACGGAAATCGGGAAATCAAACCCCGCGGAAAAAAACCTACCTTTATAGTTAACCTACGGAAATCGGGAAATCAAACCTCGCGGATAAACCCTACCATGTATAGCTTACCTCTCAAAATCGGGAAATCATAGTTCAAAATAAATCTAAATATCATTGCCACAGTCTACACAGGGAATTGTGATATTTATAGTTCCAGATTTTGTTACATCAGAATCTGTAGTAGATAGCATCATCACACCATTTGTAATTATGTAGATTTACCTATTGAAGAAAAAAAATGAATTGAATTAAAAGCTCTTACTAGTACTTGGTTAAGATATATATACGGAACTTAATTTAGATTACGACATCATATCATTCATCGTAGGTTTAGATTAGTTGGCAAGCAGGTATGTAGACAGCTTGTTCTTGTTATTGAAATTGTGTGTGAATCGGTTCACAGCCTTCGGCTAAAGAAAGTGTTTCCGATTATTAACCTTCGTAGTGTACCTATCTGACTAACCTTGCAAACTCAATGTAATTATACCAAGCTGCTAATTGGCAAAAAGTAGTTCTCTTGAAATAATCGGTTCTATTGGCATGATTCCCTACTGTTGCCATGGTTACCAATGATTATAAAAACATAAGTTTTGGTAATCTTACAACCTTGTTACTCTCTATAGTGAAGTTTTATTGCAATCGTTTAAAATGTATACATGCTGTATATAGATTTCAAAGTTGGGAATAAAACAAGCTCTTGAAAATGAAACTGTTGTATGTAAAATTTGATGGTAGATTGTCTCAATTGAACAGCAGCCCAGAGATGTTTTGCTCTGATTCTTGTATTACATCCCCTTCACGTATTATTTGGTCTTTAGTTTTCTATTGTGCAGAATCTGGAAAGGAAAGAAATGGATGTACAATTTTAATATCTTTACTGTCCAGCACAGACTGTTCAGTTTGACTTTCAGATATGAAGGTTGCTTTATATATTCAAGTGCTCTTTTTTGGTGTATTTTCGAGTAAATTTAATTTAAAAATGTATCCCTTGAAAAAGTGTGTCTACTAAATTGCTTCAAAACATTGGTAAAACTACACAAATTTATATAATAAAAATACTGGACTTGAACACTGCTTGTTTAAAATCACAGTTAATAGAGTTGATATGTAAATGTGGGATTAGTAAGCATTGCAGAAATGCAGGCATTATCATCTTGTAGGTCAGAAACAAGAATTTTTCTGGTGGATATATGAATATTCTGTGTGTTAGATCTGATAAAGGTCAGATAGACTGTGTTATATCATCTTTATGTATATATATATATTGATACACCATCCAGTCAATAACAGAACACCAGGCAGGGTGTATGTCCCCAGTGGAGAGAGGATTTCCTGTAAAGCCAGCTGATATTGTTGTATCCCTGTCTTCTTGTCAATGGTATAAGACAACGAGGATAAGAGCTGAGCTTTTTGCTGATACAGGATTATATTGTATAGAACACAATCTCTCCTCCAGAGATTGTACTGCCTGTGAGCTGACTACTCGTCATACAAACAGTCAGTCTTCTCTACTCGTCATACAAACAGTCAGTCTTCTCTACTCGTCATACAAACAGTCAGTCTTCTCTACTCGTCAAACAGTCAGTCTTCTCTACTCGTCATACAAACAGTCAGTCTTCTCTACTCGTCATACAGTCAGTCTTCTCTACTCATCATACAAACAGTCAGTCTTCTCTACTCGTCATACAAACAGTCAGTCTTCTCTACTCGTCATACAAACATTCAGTCTTCTCTACTCGTCATACAAACAGTCAGTCTTCTCTACTCACCATACAAACATTCAGTCTTCTCTACTCGTCATACAAACAGTCAGTCTTCTCTACTCGGCATACAAACAGTCAGTCTTCTCTACTCGTCATACAAACAGTCAGTCTTCTCTACTCATCATACAAACATTCAGTCTTCTCTACTCGTCATACAAACAGTCAGTCTTCTCTACTCGTCATACAAACAGTCAGTCTTCTCTACTCGTCATACAGTCAGTCTTCTCTACTCATCATACAAACAGTCAGTCTTCTCTACTCGTCATACAAACAGTCAGTCTTCTCTACTCGTCATACAAACAGTCAGTCTTCTCTACTCATACAAACAGTCAGTCTTCTCTACTCGTCATACAAACAGTCAGTCTTCTCTACTCGTCATACAAACAGTCAGTCTTCTCTACTCGTCATACAAACAGTCAGTCTTCTCTACTCATCATACAAACAGTCAGTCTTCTCTACTCGTCATACAAACATTCAGTCTTCTCTACTCGTCATACAAACAGTCAGTCTTCTCTACTCGTCATACAAACAGTCAGTCTTCTCTACTCGTCATACAAACAGTCAGTCTTCTCTACTCGTCATACAAACAGTCAGTCTTCTCTACTCGTCATACAAACAGTCAGTCTTCTCTACTCATCATACAAACATTCAGTCTTCTCTACTCATCATACAAACAGTCAGTCTTCTCTACTCGTCATACAAACAGTCAGTCTTCTCTACTCGTCAAACATTCAGTCTTCTCTACTCGTCATACAAACAGTCAGTCTTCTCTACTCGTCATACAAACAGTCAGTCTTCTCTACTCGTCATACAAACAGTCAGTCTTCTCTACTCGTCATACAAACAGTCAGTCTTCTCTACTCGTCATACAAACAGTCAGTCTTCTCTACTCGTCATACAAACAGTCAGTCTTCTCTACTCGTCATACAAACAGTCAGTCTTCTCTACTCGTCATACAAACATCGGTCTTCTCTACTCATACAAACAGTCAGTCTTCTCTACTCGTCATACAAACATTCAGTCTTCTCTACTCGTCATACAAACAGTCAGTCTTCTCTACTCGTCATACAAACAGTCAGTCTTCTCTACTCGTCATACAAACATTCAGTCTTCTCTACTCGTCATACAAACAGTCAGTCTTCTCTACTCGTCATACAAACAGTCATTCTTCTCTACTCATCATACAAACAGTCAGTCTTCTCTACTCATCATACAGTCAGTCTTCTCTACTCGTCTTACAAACATTCAGTCTTCTCTACTCGTCATACAAACAGTCAGTCTTCTCTACTCGTCATACAAACAGTCAGTCTTCTCTACTCGTCATACAAACATTCAGTCTTCTCTACTCGTCATACAAACAGTCAGTCTTCTCTACTCGTCATACAAACAGTCAGTCTTCTCTACTCATCATACAGTCAGTCTTCTCTACTCGTCTTACAAACATTCAGTCTTCTCTACTCATACAAACAGTCAGTCTTCTCTACTCGTCATACAAACAGTCAGTCTTATAGTCGTACAGAACATGTACAGAACAAAGCATATTTTGAATTTCTCATAATAAAGAAGCACAACCCATTTTGGAAAAATCTAGTGCTTCTTTTAAGAAGATACGTCATTAATTTGAGAAAAAAATCCAATATTTGTTGTGAAAAATACATTAATTTAAGGAAAAGGCCAATCCTTCTGTGAGAAACACCATTGTTACTTTAGTGAACATATATGATATCTTTTGGAATAACCCAAGGTTACTTGTATGAACATGTGTAATACCTGAAGGAAAATATCCAATGCAGGTTATGAAAATGAACATAACATTTATACAAATTGGATATTTTAAATGTAAACTTGATTTATTTTATAACAATTGTGAAACAAGTAATATGTACATTAATCAAACTTGTTGGCCAGATGGAAGCATGTGAGGGGTCTAACTGTGGGAGGAAACCTGAGTATTCTCGAAAAACCCACATGGTTGGGGAAGTAACCCCTTTTCACCTCTGATCAAGGAATCAAATCTTAGGTGAAAGTGTGTTACCACTCTGCAACCCGACCAATGAATATTTTAGGAACCTTTTAACATGGTGTAAATTTTAATACTCATCAAAACATCAACTATTTTTGGTAGCTTGATGAATTAGGAAATGATTTGCAACAAAACTTGCTGAAAAGGTCAAGGTGACTTTTTGATCAAAGTTTAATATCACTCGCATGGCAAAAGATTTCACATGAGCAATTATGATTAAATGAACCGGGGAAGCATTATATATTCTATTGGCAACAGCAGTTGTATCATATTTTATCCTCTTCTCTCTGTTGGTCGGAGTTGTTAGGCTGACTGATAGATTTTTCAGCAGACCAAACCAATCAGGTAAACAGGCAGGCGTAGGAGTGAAGATGTTCTACATTAGGTCTGCTGCACCTGATTTACCCAGGATCATGGTGATAGAAACGTTTGTTAGCTAGGTAAAATTACATTACGATCCCTCTGTATTGGAGATTGGAGGGAATCTTGTAATATAAAGCTTGTTTGTTCATCTATCCATCCAGCTTCCATGTAAATTGGTTTCATCAAACCATTTTTCATACAGGGCTCAAATGTTTTAGATTTTTTGTTAGGTCCAAGACAATTATAAATGTTGTAAATAACTCTCCATAGAATAGGTTTGATTTCACTCAACTGAATCAAATGCAAACTTCCAAAGTCTTCCTAAACAAAATTTTGTACCTTTGACTGCTTTACTGATTGAAAGGTCAAGGTCATTCCATAACTGATTGAAAGGTCAAGGTCATTCCATAACTGATTGAAAGGTCAAGGTAATTGCTTTCCTGATTAAGATTGAAGTCATTGTATAACATATTAAAAAAAGTTAAGGTTATTATTTTACTAATTAAAATGTCAAGGGTTCGCTAAGGACATTATATGTATAATGATGTAGATGTAGTTATGGGGTATAATGATGTAGAAGTAGTTACAGGGTTTGCTAGGGGCCGCAGTGGCCGAGTGGTTAAGGTGTCCTAACACTTTATCACTAGCCCTCCACCTCTGGGTTGCGAGTTTGAAACCTACATGGTGTAATTGCCAGGTACTGACTGTAGGCCGGTGGTTTTTTCTCCGGGTACTCCGGCTTTCCTCCACCTCCAAAACCTGGCACGTCCTTAAATGACCATGGCTGTTAATAGTACATTAAACAAAAACAAACCAATTGCTAAGGACATTATTATATGGCACCGTATAATGATGTAGATGTAGTTATGGGGTAGATGTTACAGTTTCAATGTTCACCTGGTCGGGATAGCTGGTGGGTGGATAGTCCCACTAATATCAAACATCAAAGGTAGGAAACAAGAGTACATGGTGTTTTACACTATCTAGAATGAGTGAAGAGGACAGCAGGAAACACTCGAAAACAAAAGTAAAGCCACTGTAATCTCTGACAGGATTAGTGTGTGATGTGGAGAGGTTAAGACAGTGGGTAACTGTACCGATCTGCCTGGACACTCCACAGAATTAAATCGGAATTAAATCGTGGCAATATTTCTCTCAGTAGTCAGGGAATACTTTCATTTGATGTCGACACACACTTGTTCTGAATACATTCCTTTACCTTTGTAAAGAACAGAACGAGTCTTTGTCCAGGAACATTTCTAAAGACTTGCTTAAACCAATAGATTGTCTCCCTTTAATGAAACGTCTTTAAAGACTCGCTGACAAAACGATTGCCCTCTCATGTGATTTTTTTTAGTAACTTGCTTCCAACAGGATTGTCTCCCTTTTATGTAAAATTTCTCAAGACTTGTCTACAAAGTATCAAAAGTAGCTTTTTGTGTCTCGTCACACCATTTACTCTTAAACACGATGAAGCAATTGTCACATAAGGCAATGTTTCTTATATTGAAAGTGAAACCTATATGTGGGATAAAAATGGTTTTGTTTCAATACAAAAGTTAAAAATTATTTTTTGTTGAAGACATATTTGCCCCTGTTTAGATCTTTGAACCAAACACCAATACTGTTAAACAGAGGTATTTGTTCGAGTCGAACTAGTACCTGCCCCAGAAAACTCCTAGAAATGGTATGAGATATGAGATGACGTAATTGGATCCTCCACCATGAGAGCTGAAATAATACATTTTGTACAAAGTTCAAACTCCCACTCTTTATACATGTTACAGATATTCCTGTAGATAATATACATAATTGGGGCCAGCCAGTAGCTGAGTTAGTAGCTAAGGAGGTTTAAATATTTTATAGACACAGTATTATACATAATCATTTTCATGTTTTTTGCCAATAATATCAGCGTTCTTTTAACCTTATGTTCTGAGCTATGTATATGCTCTGCAATTTATTAGAAATTACTTTGGAGGAAAAGAAAGTTGAAAGTGAACATCAGTGATTGATAAAGCTTTGGTTAATGTCGGAAAACCTTCAGTGTTCAGGATTTAGGTAAGTTTGTCTGGCATTGTCATCTTGAAATCAAGTCAGGAAAGCTGTAGTTAAGTTGGTTAAAGTTGGAAAACTTTCAGTAGCTTGGATCTAAGTTAGTCTGTCTGGCATTGTCAGCTTGAAATTAAGTCAGGAAAGCTGTGTATCACCACCAATCTCATGATACGATACATAATATTGTGATACAGACTGGGGATACCATAGATATCACAATATGTCGTAAAACATTACATACTACACATTTTCAAAGAGTTAATACAGAGTAAATTAAGACAAATTGGTGAATAGAAATGGAAGATTGATTAGGAACTATGGCTTCATAATGACTTTATTGATCAAATTTGATTTACATGCAAATTGAGAAAGAAAAACAAAAACAATTGATGGTATAGATAAATTGTTGATCTCTACAAGTCGGAATGACTTTCAATTTTCAATATCGTAGTGATTGTCTGCTTTATACCAGGTCAGAAAACATCCTTCATTGTTCAGTACATAATCCTGTGTGTTTAGCATTGTCAGCTTGATAATAAGTCAGAAATCCTGTGTGTTTAGATTGTCAGCTTGATACTAAGTCAGAATTCCTGTGTGTTTAGCATTGTCAGCTTGATACTAAGTCAGAATTCCTGTGTGTTTAGCATTGTCAGCTTGATACCAAGTCAGAATTCCTGTGTGTTTAGCATTGTCAGCTTGATACTAAGTCAGAATTCCTGTGTGTTAAGCATTGTCAGCTTGATACTAAGTCAGAAATCCTGTGTGTTAAGCATTGTCAGCTTGATACTAAGTCAGAATTCCTGTGTGTTTAGCATTGTCAGCTTGATACCAAGTCAGTGATCCTGTGTGTTAAGCATTGTCAGCTTCTGAATCCCATTCACCAAATCTTTATGACTTCATGGAAACCATAGAGTGATATCAATGTTGGCAATTCCTTATTGTGATATGCCATGGTGTGCTAGCTGTCTTTCTGCCCTGAGTGAGATCGAGTTATCTTTTTCCAAGTAAAAACAGGATCACACTGTGAAGTATGTTAGAAAATGATGGTTTTACAATTAGTCTCAGTCAGTATATATTGGTGAAGAACTCAAGTGTATATTATTTAGTCTAATGATTTGGGGAGTATCTGTCAGGTTGTGAAGGGTTAAGACTATCAGCCAGGTTAGCTGAGGCATCTGAGGCATCTGAGGTATTGGCAGTTATACATGTTCTCATTAGTTTGTAGTTCAATTTGTTTCTTGGAAAACCTCGAATATTTTCAAAGGTTAAATCGAGACAGAGAAAAATACTTAACCCGAAGCTTCAGACTTGTTCTGGAGAACTGGTATTGATGAATATTTGGGAGCTGTGGGGTTACCATGGCAATTCAATATTGGCTGTTCGGATCAGAGCAGCCAGCTATCTCTAGTAACACACAAATTTACATCATGTATTTTTCATGGCAACTACAAACAAGTGGAGTTTAGTCGACATGCTGTTTATAATGTAAGGGGAAGGGGAGACAGGAGTAAGGCAATGTGGTAATAAACACTGCCACTGAACAATTGTTGATGCAAAAATCACCAAAAGTTTTATTAATTTCAAAGCATCTGTAGATTTTAGGCTACCTGGTCATCTTGGCACAAACATTTTGACAAATTTATGCAGTGACCTATATACAAAGGATTCCAGTGTATTAGCTGAAGCATGAACCTCCTTAGAAGTTCACAAGTGCAAGTTATGGTCTAGTACACAAAATGTGTTACTGTGTGTGAGTTAGCATGTACTCGGAAGGTATTACTGTGTGTGAGTTAGCATGGTCTAGTACTCAGAAGGTGTTACTGTGTGTGAGTTAGCATGGTCTAGTACTCAGAAGGAGTTACTGTGTGTGAGTTAGCATGGTGTAGTACTCAGAAGGTGTTACTGTGTGTAAGTTAGCATGGTCTAGTACTCAGAAGGTGTTACTGTGTGTGTGTTAGCATGGTCTAGTACTCAGAAGATGTTACTGTGTGTGAGTTAGCATGGTCTAGTACTCAGGTGTTACTGTGTGTGAGTTAGCATGGTCTAGTACTCAGAAGGTGTTACTGTGTGAGTTAGCATGATCTAGTACTCCGAAGGTGTTACTGTGTGTGAGTTAGCATAGTCTAGTACTCAGAAGGTGTTACTGTGTGTGAGTTAGCATGGTCTAGTACTCAGAAGGTGTTACTGTGTGTGTGTTAGCATGGTCTAGTACTCAGGTGTTACTGTGGGTGAGTTAGCATGGTCTAGTACTCAGAAGGAGTTACTGTGTGTGAGTTAGCATGGTCTAGTACTCAGAAGGAGTTACTGTGTGTGAGTTAGCATGGTCTAGTACTCAGAAGGTGTTACTGTGTGTGTGTTAGCATGGTCTAGTACTCAGAAGGTGTTACTGTGTGTGAGTTAGCATGGTCTAGTACTCAGAAGGTGTTACTGTGTGTGAGTTAGCATGGTCTAGTACTCAGAAGGTGTTACTGTGTGTGAGTTAGCATGGTCTAGTACTCAGAAGGTGTTACTGTGTGTGAGTTAGCATGGTCTAGTACTCAAAAGGAGTTACTGTGTGTGTTAGCATGGTCTAGTACTCAGAAGGAGTTACTGTGTGTGAGTTAGCATGGTCTAGTACACAAAATGTGTTACTGTGTGTGAGTTAGCATGGTCTAGTACACAAAATGTGTTACTGTGTGTGAGTTAGCATGGTCTAGTACTCAGAAGGTGTTACTGTGTGTAAGTTAGCATGGTCTAGTACTCAGAAGGTGTTACTGTGTGTAAGTTAGCATGGTCTAGTACTCAGAAGGTGTTACTGTGTGTGTGTTAGCATGGTCTAGTACTCAGAAGATGTTACTGTGTGTGAGTTAGCATGGTCTAGTACTCAGAAGGTGTTACTGTGTGTGAGTTAGCATGGTCTAGTACTCAGAAGGTGTTACTGTGTGAGTTAGCATGATCTAGTACTCCGAAGGTGTTACTGTGTGTGAGTTAGCATAGTCTAGTACTCAGAAGGTGTTACTGTGTGTGAGTTAGCATGGTCTAGTACTCAGAAGGTGTTACTGTGTGTGTGTTAGCATGGTCTAATACTCAGGTGTTACTGTGGGTGAGTTAGCATAGTCTAGTACTCAGAAGGAGTTACTGTGTGTGAGTTAGCATGGTCTAGTACTCAGAAGGAGTTACTGTGTGTGAGTTAGCATGGTCTAGTACTCAGAAGGTGTTACTGTGTGTGTGTTAGCATGGTCTAGTACTCAGAAGGTGTTACTGTGTGTGAGTTAGCATGGTCTAGTACTCAGAAGGTGTTACTGTGTGTGAGTTAGCATGGTCTAGTACTCAGAAGGTGTTACTGTGTGTGAGTTAGCATGGTCTAGTACTCAGAAGGTGTTACTGTGTGTGAGTTAGCATGGTCTAGTACTCAAAAGGAGTTACTGTGTGTGTTAGCATGGTCTAGTACTCAGAAGGAGTTACTGTGTGTGAGTTAGCATGGTCTAGTACACAGAAGGTGTTACTGTGTGTGAGTTAGCATGGTCTAGTACCCAGTAGGTGTTACTGTGGGTGAGTTAGCATGGTCTAGTACTCAGAAGGTGTTACTGTGTGTGAGTTAGCATGGTCTAGTACTCAGAAGGTGTTACTGTGTGTGAGTTAGCATGGTCTAGTACACAAAGATGTTAGAGTGTGAGTTGGCATGGTTTTAGATAAGTCTATAAATATTTGCATTCAGCATGCATAACCACTTAATGCATTTGAATTGAAATTGGTGTCTAAGGTCAAGTTCGTTATTGTCCAGAAGATAATTTCAAATTGATACAACTGAAATTTCCTATAAATTGAAATTAGCAAATAAGAATATACCATATCAATGCTTCAATAATCTCATAACTGGTAATAAGCCAATCTGTGTATATTGAACCTCAGTGAATATACTAACAACATACGGTAAACCCATCCCTTACAAGGAATTTAAGACAATAGTTCAAGGTGAATTTTCAAAGAATGTCTTGCAAGGATTCCTGTTTGGCAAAGACATAAGTTTTAATGGGTTTTATTTTGTTAAACACTCACATGCAGTGTAGAAAAATGGAGGTATCTTAGCCAAGATCTGTGGATAATTTAATTTAACCTTTCAAACGTGGGAAAAAAAAGCCTTATTGGCAAGGATATGTTGTTTAATTGAACTTCCAATGGTATGGGCACAAATAAAAAATCTTGGCAGAGATATTTGGCTACTCCTTAATGAAATATTAGCATTATCTCATCATTAGAACCGATAACTTTTACTTGAGTTAAAACGTACATGCCTACACTATTTGTTTTCCTATAATTCTGAGCTTTATGATCATATTCTCAGCAAGTGTTCAGTGGTGTTACAATATATACACCTTTATTTACAAAGATCAAAGCAACGTATGCTGCTGTACATTTTATTTCAGTTAAGGTGTTAAGAGTGTTACAATGTGGTAAACCCTTCGAGTAATTTTGATGAAATTATTTAGCTTGGTTTGAATTCTATTTTCATTTCATTTCATTTATCGAGGTACGGACAGTTAGACTAGAGTTAATTGTTTTTGAAATAAAGACAGAGCTAGTAATTTTATGTTGCTTTTGGACAAGCCATGACAAAGACCTGTATTAATATCTGCAGGTCCGTCAAGATGTATGCCCTAAATATTACAATTAAAAACTGGTGAACCAATTTTTCCGTAAAAACAAACAGGATCATTATGTTATAAAATCAGTACATGTATGTGTACTATTCAAAGTTATGTGAACCAATGTTTAGTGAACCAGTACAGTTTTAAGTTAACCAGTGCTTTGTGAACATTGGAAGTTAATATGAACCAACTATGTTTTGTGAACATATGGTAGTTAATATGAACCAATTATGTTTTGTGAACATATGGTAGTTAATATGAACCAATTGTGTTGTGATAATGTGAAGTAAACCAGTGTTTTGTAAAAAAAAAAAAAAATGGAAGTTTAGTAAACAAGTGTTTTTTGAACAAGTTGTAGTTTTTGTAGACCAGTAGTAATTTATTTTTAGTTTTTGTGAACCAGAGATTGTTTATGTGAAGCAGTATATGTTCTGTGAACCAGTGATTGTTTATGTGAAGCAGTATATGTGAAGCAGTATATGTTCTGTGAACCAGAGATTGTTTATATGAAGTAGTATATGTTCTGTGAACCAGTGATTGTTTATATGAACCTGAGAGTGTAGTTGATGCGACCTAGTCACTCTCTAAGTAGGTTGGCCGTCTGGATAACTATGTAATTAACAGGGATCATGTCCTCGGATTACACACACTGACGGCCAGATTCACCAAACTGTTGTTGTTCAATTTATTGATTATTTGTGTTATTCTGGCTGAGTCAGCATCTTCTACACGGATGTGTCACTCCACCAGTCAGGTGTACCAACAAATGCACCCAAACTTGTGTAGGATCAACGATCAGTTGTTTTAGACCTCACAAGCCTGTGTTACACATTAAGTAAACTTTGAATCATGATAGAATTTATTTATTTATCTATTTGGTGAGGGTAGGGGAAGAAATAAACCCCGCGGTATTGCCATTAATAAGAGGTTTTAATAGGCATATTCTATGTGGCTTTTAAGCTGACTTTTAGGCTGACAGTGCCTGTTAAGGTAGCGTTGAAGTATATGATACCACATTGAGGTATATTGAGTTTAGTTAAGATTTTATTTTAAAATATTGACCACATTATGTTTGTTATAAAGTATCATTTCACTGTTTCTGCTAACGTTCAATGTTAGAAATATAATCTAATTCTTTGTATTTTCAGAGGTGGCTGGATCCACTTAAAACTATCAAGAAACAGTGTAGAGGTGAGTATACCAGGGCAAGTTATCTCCCTTTAATGGTAAATTATCTCCCCTGAAAATATCTGTTGATAGCTGAGTCAAGTTATGTGGAAAAAATGATTCATTATTCAAATCCTTTAATTTTCTATTTTGTGAATAAAAATCGAAATCTTGGATTTTGAGAGAACTCATGTTAAATGAACACTAGAGTATACCTGCATTCCAGTACACTAAATCCTCTTATAACATCTCGACTCTGCCTGTACTTTCAATGCAAGACTACAGATCTTAATGGAAGATAGCAAAGTAATTTCGTAGACAGGAAATTTGAAAAAAAAATAAAAGTATAATTTGAATGGAAACTGATTCACAGTAGAAGGATTTTTGGCTTTCATTCAAATAAGCTAGATTTGATTTTAAACCTGTTTTGTCATAATTACAATCTTCTGTATTACTGCCAAGATGAAACTCATTGTGTTGTCAATAATCTCAGGCTTTGTCATAGAAACCATCTTATAATGATCAAATTGTCTTTCGTGCATGCAGAATTCTTGAGCAAGTTTGAAATTAAATAAGAAAATTGGTGCAGGATATCTCATTTACTAGCATAGTGGTCCTATGTCTTCTCTTCCCTGGTTTGGAATACAGATAATTGTGGTATTTGAAGGTGTTAATTCTTTGAAGAAAATGTAAAATGTAATTATAAAAATCCATATTCCAGTCTTTAGAATGTGTTTGAGGATGATATTATGGTACATGTGCAGTCATCTGGTGTTCATTTACTGTATGAACTGCAGAACAGGACATTGCATTTGTACCGGGCAAAGATCATTAATGGGAATCTTAATTAGTCTATGAACTTAACAACAGAACATAGCAATTGTACTGAGCAGGTTCATTAATGAGAATCTTAATTAGTCTATGAATTAAACAACAGAACATAGCAATTGTACCGAGCAAGTTCATTAATTGGAATCTTAATTAGTCTATGAATTTAACAGCAAAGCAAAGCAAAAAATATTGAGTAATGTTTATTGATATATTAACTTCAGAACAGAACACATGCAGTTGTGATACTGGGCAAAGTTCATTACTGTATGAACTGCAGTAGTTAGCATATCTAATGTATATTTTCTATGATTATCTGCAATGAATTATGAAAGTTCATCCAGTAGAATATACCTGTTAAATTTATCTGTTTTCTGTCACTTTGGGTTTTTGATCACTTTCAATGTAACTTACTTTCAAGATTGACAAGACATTCAATTTCTTTTCCTAAGGGAATGAGAAGCCCCAATACTCCATGACAACAAAATAGAGAATAAATCAACATTGCAAAATCAGTTTGAAAAGCACGCATGAAAATTTATGAAACCACAATATTGATTGTCACTAAACTCTTGTCTGAACATCAAATTGAGGAATAGATTTCAGCAACTTGGGAGATGCAAGTTCCCCATAAAACCGTTGATGGAATGGATTTGGGGTCTTACCAGGATAAAAGGTTTCCGGTTTTATGTCTATCGGTTATAGGCATACTGGCATTATCCTGCCAAGAAGGAAATAGCCTGACGGAGTAAATGTATTACTGAAAATTTAATTTAAAGACTTTTCAGAGTATAAAATCTTGCTACAGTGATGACTTCATGAATTATGATTCTGTTGTTCACACAAATAAATTGAAACTGAAATTTCAAAATGAATTGTTGTACAATTTCTTTAGTTTTATTTCTGGGCAAACAAATAAAACCATTCATGATGTATTAACAAGTAACAGTTTTAATTTTTAGAACTAGCTGTTTTCTACTAATTAAATTTTCTGAGCCAATTTTAATAAATTTTCTGAATTGAAGACAGGAAGTTCCTGTGTATATATTAAGATATCATAGAAAATGTTCATTTGAGGGGTTACATATACAGGAAATTGGCTCTGTTGACACATTTGGACTGATTCCAGTTGTATAACTCTGTCTCCATCCTTAGATGTTTTAAGAATTGACCTCTTCATCCCATTCCCTTCACCATATTTGTTACAGATAACAATCTAGTATGAAATGTTGGGCACTACTATGATTCCAAAACTTATATAACCCTGGGTTTATTACTGAGTAAACTTATATAACCCTGAGTTTATTACTGAGTAAACTTATATAACCCTGGGTTTATTACTGAGTAAACTTATATAAACCCGGGGTTTATTACTAGGTAAACTTATATAACCCTGGGTTTATTACTGAGTAAACTTATATAACCCTGAGTTTATTACTGAGTAAACTTATATAACCCTGGGTTTATTACTGAGTAAACTTATATAAACCCTGGGTTTATTACTGAGTAAACTTATATAAACCCTGGGTTTATTACTGAGTAAACTTATATAACCCTGAGTTTATTACTGAGTAAACTTATATATACCCTGGGTTTATTACTGAGTAAACTTATATAACCCTGAGTTTATTACTGAGTAAACTTATATAACCCTGGGTTTATTACTGAGTAAACTTATATAACCCGGGGTTTATTACTGAGTAAACTTATATAAACCCTGAGTTTATTACCGAGTAAACTTATATCAACCCTGGGTTTATTACTGAGTAAACTTATATAACCCGGGGTTTATTACTGAGTAAACTTATATAACCCGGGGTTTATTACTGAGTAAACTTATATAACCCGGGGTTTATTACTGAGTAAACTTATATAACCTGGGTTTATTACTGAGTAAACTTATATTAACCCTGGGTTTATTACTGAGTAAACTTATATAACCCGGGGTTTATTACTGAGTAAACTTATATAACCTGGGTTTATTACTGAGTAAACTTATATAACCCGGGGTTTATTACTGAGTAAACTTATATAACCCTGAGTTTATTACTGAGTAAACTTATATAAACCCTGGGTTTATTACTGAGTAAACTTATATAAACCCTGAGTTTATTACTGAGTAAACTTATATAAACCCTGGGTTTATTACTGAGTAAACTTATATAAACCCTGGGTTTATTACTGAGTAAACTTATATAAACCCTGGGTTTATTACTGAGTAAACTTATATAAACCCTGGGTTTATTACTGAGTAAACTTATATAACCCTGAGTTTATTACTGAGTAAACTTATATCAACCCGGGTTTATTACTGAGTAAACTTATATAACCCTGGGTTTATTACTGAGTAAACTTATATCAACCCGGGGTTTATTACTGAGTAAACTTATATAACCCTGGGTTTATTACTGAGTAAACTTATATAACCCTGGTTTATTACTGAGTAAACTTATATAAACCCTAAGTTGACAAATTCTCTATCCACTGTATACCTACTGATCACGCAAAACAGATTCAACATCCTTAATATCATCAGTTTCATTTACTCACTTTGTGGTTCAATGGCTGTGAGTGCAGAAAGGTCAAGTATTTTTTAACTTGAGCTCATAATACCAGTGACAGGGACTAGATAACACTTATACCCTTGAAATAGAAAACCAGACTTTTTTTCTGGCACTTGTAATGTAGTCATTTCTCATCTAATATTGAGTTCATCTGGGACATGCTGGTGCCAGAGCACTTTCGGGAACTATGACCTCTTTAATGAACATTGATTTTCAAAACTGAAGATTTCTGTCAAGTCCAACAGCTTGACAGTAGAATTTGGCTCACCAACATCAATGCATCCATCACCTCTCAGTCTGTGTTCATTCCCCCAGGGTGTACTAGATGGATCTTTTTGTTTTATCTTTAGGTTGACTTTAGTCTGTAGTTCTGTGAATTCAAGATTCTGTGACTGAAAAAACAATTATTGGCACAAGATAGCCATCTTAAAATTAATTATACAGTTCAATGATTGAAAGAACAATTAATAGCCCAAGTTAGCCATCTTAAGATTAATTCTAGAGATCAATGATTGAAAAAAACAATTAATAGCACAAGGTAGCCATCTTAAAATTAATCCTACAGTTCAATGATTGAAAAAAAAAAAAAATTAATAGCACAAGGTAGCCATCTTAAAATTAATTCTACAGTTCAATGATTGAAAAAACAATTAATAGCACAAGGTAGCCATCTTGAAATTAATCCTACAGTTCAATGATTGAAAAAAACAATTAATAGCACAAGGTAGCCATCTTAAAACTAATTCTACAGTTCAATGATTGAAAGAATAATTAATGACACAAGGTAGCCATCTTAAAATTAATTCTACAGTTCAATGATTGAAAAAACAATTAATAGCACAAGGTAGCCATCTTAAAATTAATCCTACAGTTCAATGATTGAAAAAAAAAAAAAAAATAATAGCACAAGGTAGCCATCTTAAAATTAATTATACAGTTCAATGATTGAAAAAACAATTACTGACACAAGGTAGCCATCTTAAAATTGATTCTACAGTTCAATGATTGAAAAAACAATTAATAGCGAAAGGTAGCCATCTTAAAATTAATTCTACAGTTCAATGATTGAAAAAACAATTAATAGCACAAGGTAGCCATCTTAAAATTATTTCTACAGTTCAGTGATTGAAAGAATAATTAATGGCATAAGGCAGCCATCTTAAAATTAATTTTAGTTCAAATTTGTTTTCATTTGTCAAGAAATAATGTTGAGATTTTTAAAAACATCAAAGTTCTTCTTTGAAAATTCAATTAGATTACAGATGATAAAAAATGTTCTTTTGAATAAATTCATTTTTCTTTGGTGTTTATTGGATGGATTTTAGGGAAAACAATTCTAGTTTTCTGTTTTGTAGATAAAAATGGAACAGATAACCATATATACAAATAGCAATCTAGCTACTCTACATTGTATTGTGTATGCGATGAAGCTGGGAATAACTGTGACATTTTCACAAAGGAATGTCTGGCTGATTAGTCTGTGACAACATACAAAAAGAATGCTCTAAATATATAATAACTCTGGGAATTTAACAATAGAAATCAGATTATAGAGTTTCACATAGGAGAAATGAAAACAACCTGAATTCCAAATTATTGTTGTAAATTCTATGCATCATACATATGCTAATATAACAACCATCATGGAGGCAGTGATCGACATTAATTATATAGAGCGTTATAAAGAGCTGTATTTTTAACATCGAGTATGTACATGGAAAAGTTTGTTTGTGTCCATTGTAAGAACGGCAGCAAATGAAGCCACTTGTGTTGTGTAGAGACATTTTTTTGTCTATCAGAAATTATTTATAAGTTTTGAAGATGGTCAACATTGTTTACCTATTGTATTAATGTTGTCATGGCTGTTGTTGAATGCTGTTCATGTTAGAAAATCAAAACATACTACGGGGACACATATTTTTCATTAGGTTCTTAAATATCGATTCACAAAAACTGTACAGTGGACTCAAAAAAAAACTGTTTTGAATCATTTAAGCAGGAAGTGATCAATTATTTAATGTCATGTGTTTTTTTCTTTCGTTTCAGGTCCTCCCTTCCAGTTCTTTTTCCGTGTAAAATTTTATGTATCAGATCCAAGCAAGCTGTCGGAAGAGTATACAAGGTAATATTTTAAAGTAACCTACCATTCAAACTGTTGTTGTGTGAGAAAAATGAAAAAATAATCAGTAAAAATGATCTAAACAATATTAAAGATATAGCTGCCTGTTGCATTTCAACAATATTTCTTAATTGCAACACAAGTTTCAGTCCTGCATTTTCTTGGCTATGAATATCAATTTTAATTGATTACAAATTGATATCAGCAATAAGGAGCCATGTTAGCTCAGTTGGGAATCCAACCTTTGATCCAGAGTGGATGGTTTGTTTCCTTCCAGGAACATTATGTGTTTCTCAGAAATTCTGAGATCACGAACTATCCTGGCTTTACCTGTAGATAAGACATGGTGAGTGTCACATCAGATATCAGACACTTTACCTGTAGATAACACATGGTGAGTGTCACATCAGATATCAGACACTTTACCTGTAGATAACACATGGTGAGTGTCGCATCAGATATCAGACACTTTACCTGTAGATAACACATGGTGAGTGTCACATCAGATATCAGACACTTTACCTGTAGATAAGACATGGTGAGTGTCGCATCAGATATCAGACACTTTACCTGTAGATAACACATGGTGAGTGTCACATCAGATATCAGACACTTTACCTGTAGATAAGACATGGTGAGTGTCACATCAGATATCAGACACTTTACCTGTAGATAAGACATGCTGAGTGTCACATCAGATATCAGACACTTTACCTGTAGATAAGACATGGTGAGTGTCACATCAGATATCAGACACTTTACCTGTAGATAAGACATGGTGAGTGTCACATCAGATATCAGACACTTTACCTGTAGATAAGACATGGTGAGTGTCACATCAGATATCAGACACTTTACCTGTAGATAACACATGGTGAGTGTCACATCAGATATCAGACACTACCTGTAGATAAGACATGGTTAGCCTCACATCAGATATCAGACACTTACCTGTAGATAACACATGATGAGTGTCACATCAGATATCAGACACTTTACCTGTAGATAACACATGGTGAGTGTCACATCAGATATCAGACACTTTACCTGTAGGTAACACATGGTGAGTGTCACATCAGATATCAGACACTTTACCTGTAGATAACACATGGTGAGTGTCACATCAGATATCAGACACTTTACCTGTAGATAAGACATGGTGAGTGTCACATCAGATATCAGACACTTTACCTGTAGATAAGACATGGTGAGTGTCACATCAGATATCAGACACTTTACCTGTAGATAAGACATGGTGAGTGTCACATCAGATACCAGACACTTTACCTGTAGATAAGACATGGTGAGTGTCACATCAGATATCAGACACTTTACCTGTAGATAACACATGGTGTCACATCAGATATCAGACACTTTACCTGTAGATAAGACATGGTGAGTGTCACATCAGATATCAGACACTTTACCTGTAGATAAGACATGGTGAGTGTCACATCAGATATCAGACACTTTACCTGTAGATAACACATGGTGAGTGTCACATCAGATATCAGACACTTTACCTGTACATAACACATGATGAGTGTCACATCAGATATCAGACACTTTACCTGTAGATAAGACATGGTTAGCCTCACATCAGATATCAGACACTACCTGTAGATAACACATGGTGAGTGTCACATCAGATATCAGACACTTTACCTGTAGATAACACATGGTGAGTGTCACATCAGATATCAGACACTTTACCTGTAGATAAGACATGGTTAGCCTCACATCAGATATCAGACACTTTACCTGTAGATAACACATGGTGAGTGTCACATCAGATATCAGACACTTTACCTGTAGATAACACATGGTGAGTGTCACATCAGACACTTTACCTGTAGATAACTCATGGTGAGTGTCACATCAGACACTTTACCTGTAGATAAGACATGGCCTCACATCAGATTTCAATTACCTGTTAATAACCAAAGGTAGAAACTATCATGAAAAGAATTTAAAAAAAAGAAAAAAAAAGAAAGAAGGATAATTTGAAAAAAAAATTGTTTTGTTAAAATAAATAAGTCTTCTTTCCATTATCAATGATAAAATAATTCCATCTCTCCTGGATATTAACTTGTTTGTGATGAATTTAGCTGTTACCAAAATGACGTTGTCTTCTGATAATAATGGCAGGCAACAGGCAACCTGTTTGATGATAAGAAAATCTCCTATCTCTTAATTAATTCTAAAACCTGAATAGTTGTAGTGAGAATTGGATATCGACATGTCAGGAAACCTACGTGACTCACCTACTTTGATTCTTTGATGAATTGTGTTCATATAAAACACGAAAAGTATGAAAGCATTTCTATGTTGATAATTTTATCTTCATGTCATCATCTATTGAATCCTCCAGGCAGACATATACAGTTTTCAGTGGCAGTAGAACAATGGATTTCCTTTAAATCCAGTAACTTTTTAAATGATATTGGTAAAGGATTTTTTTCACTCTTGTAATTGAATTGATTTGAGTTATAAAGATGAGGGCAAAGGATTTTTTGTTCAACATCTAATCAGGTGCACTTTCATGCATGGATTATCTGATTCATCATCTGTTTCAATTGATGGAAGAATATATTTTTCAATCAATTAGTATTTGTATGCAAAGTACAGATATCTTTGGCTATGATATTCGGTGACAATCTTAAATATTTGAGAACCCACCGGTCATCACCAAACCAGTATGATGTTCTGATGATAATTCCTCCTTTTTATATGGATCAGTACAAAGATTGAAATTTAAAATGAAACATTTATCTCGTCTGGACAGGCCATACGGCCATATCATTGACACAGACACAGCCATGAATCACTACACCTTCCATGCCAGCGATTAAAACAGATATCCAATAATTTTGCTTTAAAATATTAATGATCAGCAGACACATCTCAGATATTCAATAATGAGTAATTATTGAATTAGTTTTTTTCCACAATTCAAAGCTGAACTTGTCATATCTAATGCCAGATTGTAATATGATATGTGTCGACCATTGGGAGACTAAGTATAAATATTTCATTTATACAAGTGACTAATGTCCTCCAGTCATGATTTACTCTGGCCAAATTCATTTTGATTTGTGTGAGTGATGTAGCCAAGATAATTACATTCCATGTATTGGGTGATATCGATGTAGTATCCTTTAATAAGCCCATAGATTCAACACTCCTGCAATTGACCTTGTGGAGAATCGGGTTCATTTTGAGACGAGGTAGTAGCTGGTGGCTACTTCATTTAACATGCTGGAGGCCAATTCACATGTGTTCATCTGAAGCATTAGTAGTAAAGCATTTTGGCCTTGGACCTAATTTGAGATATAATGAGGATGCTCGTAAGATACCAGGGTATTGTGGGTAATGGTCTGATGTAATAAGTGCTCTCCATAAATTTCTGAGGTATATTGTGTCATGGCAGACTGTAAGAGTGGCAATGTTGGTGATAACAAAGCCTATGTTAAAACCCAGGCGTTTTTATTATGACAAATACAATACGTCTGACAACAACTTAATCTGTATAAGCCCAATGCCATATAAAAAACAAAACGCATTTTACAAAACATTATGATTTTTTTTCTGGCTTTAACAATTTTTCCTGGGAAGTTCATTCCAAACATAATTTTATCTTGTTTTAAATAGACAATGGCCCTTGGGGATTGTTATATTGTTGGATTTTAGCTCTTGTAACATCAGGCTATTATATCTGTGTGTTTATACAGGTTGGTTCCGACAAAAACTCTGAATGGGTGTATCAGGGAACCGGGAAACAAATTACTTGTGATGTTTTTTATGTTGTACACGAGGGATACCATCATGGATTAAAACCTTATTATTATGTGGGCCAGCTTATTGATATGAGTTACATTGTTAATTCTTTCATTTCAACATAAAATGTTTTTTAAGTGGCAAAACTGGCTTTATTGTGGCTCAGCAATGAGCAGAGCATCACATAGATGGAAATGGTTGGTCGGCATGCATAACTTCCTGTAAAAAACTAAAGACAGAAATGGTGGGTGGACAAGGATAACTTCTTGTTAGAAACTTAAGACAGAAATGGATGGTGGACAAGAACAACTTCTTGTTAGAAACATAATTTGAAAATGGTTGATGGACAAGCATGATTTTAAGTTAGAAACTTAGATGGATATGGTTGGTGGGAAACATGACTTCCTGTTAGTAGTCAAAGGATTCTGTAGTTACACTGTTAAGTTTCTCATGCATCATGTGTGTATATACCATTGAGATCAGAAGAATGCTTGATTTTCATTGTTTGACTGCCATATGTTTAAGCATTTTCATGTTGCAGACTTATATTTAAAAACCCAGCATTCCTCATGGCAGTGGCTGTACATCAACAGTCTCCCTGTCTGCGTAGTGATGTAGATGTTCAGTCCTATATTACAAAAAAGCCATAAACTTTTTTACTAAAGTCTGCAAATTCATCTGAAAGTTTGAAGTCAATTAAGAAACCGTTTCATGTCTTCAACAAAATCTGCTTGGTCAGTATGATCATCATAAAAGTCTCATTAATATCAAATATATAATCTGTCTTTCAATAGATTTACTTCCAAATGATTACTGTATAGACAGTATATAGGTATTTCTAAGAATTTCATGGTGATTAAAACAGAAACTGGATATTTATTTCATTTATTCAAGATTTTTTTTAACTGCAGTTCTTCTTCAAAGTCTGTGTCCCTAGAGTTGCCATGGTCACTCGGATTATTAAAGGGTTTCATTGGTTACAAGCCTTAGAGTTACCATGGGAACTAGTTTATGTAATGTGTCCATGGTATTACACCTCAATTAGAGTTACCATGGGAACTAGTTTATGTAATGTGTCCATGGTATTACACCTCAATTAGAGTTACCATGGGAACTAGTTTATGTAATGTGTCCATGGTATTACACCTCAATTAGAGTTACCATGGGAACTAGGTTATGTGATGTGGCCATGGTTACAAGCCAAGTTATGTTATGTGTCCATGGTTACAAGCCTTAGAAAGAGTTACCATGGGTACTAGTTTATGTGATGTGGTCTCTGATTTGAGTTAAGCAGGATTGATTCTCATTAGCTTGTTGTAAGCAAAATGTGACTTGGTAGTGAGTCATGGTGTCACATCCAGGTTACAACATTTCAGCGTGATAGCACTATAAAATGTCTTAACTGTTTCCATTACCTGTATATATATAAATATATACATTATGTACTCTTACAGTGATGGCTATGTTCTCATTAAACTGTTCAAAACTTGTATCCTAACGGATACCTATAGAATAGGTAAAAAAGATTGTGAATTGTCTAACAGGTATAGCAAGATCATTTATATGTTTAGATGCCTGTTTCATGTAAAACATAGCTATGATATAAATTCTTGGTATTGTGAAAAAACTGACCTTTCTGGCATAGTTATTGTTCTAATTAAACATCATGTTTATAGGTATCCCGTCAGGATCTTGTAAGATCTACAACTGTTATGAAAATGGACATTCTATTTGTAACTATAAAGCATAATTGTACATTATACAACTCCAATTCCTCTTGTCAGGACTTTTAGGTATGACGTGATTTGACCAAGAAATGTTTTTTTTTTAAAAAAGATTAAAAGATAAGATGGTTAAGTTTGTGAATGGTTTGTCAGAATTTAATCATGTTTATGAAATAAAAATTAGGGTAAGACTGATAGCATGCTTATAGCCTGGTAATGTTTGAAAGTAGTTCTTTTATGTGCGTTACAAAATTTCAATGTAGAAGCAATTTTAAAGATGGAAGAGATTTATCAACGGAAGTTGATATAATATAGTAATAATAACTGAAGGAAGTCGCTTCTCTATACTGTGGCTTTATAAAAAATTATCAGTTTGGTTAGGAGAGAGGGCCACACTTAATAATGTAATCATTTTATTCTCAACTCGATTCTGTAATGTCATATAAAATTAATTTTCTTCATAAAGAAACTGTCTGTCTTTTTGCTTCAATATGACAAACAGCACAGAGAGTAACGTGTGTATCCACAGAGTTGGTAAAATGGCTTCTTAATGTTGGCTATATTGCATTTGTTGGCACGACTGAAGTGCAATATGATTACGTGTACATGGATGGGCTTTTCAGATTATTTTATTTCCTTGTGTTACAAGACACATTGGAGAGTAGACATATACATATACAATAATACAATAGTACAGATAGTGATGGACAATCATATCATTATATCAATCAAGAATATATATATCTTGATAAAGAAGAACACATTACATGGTATATCATTAAAAAATAGCACAATGCATTACATTTACTTAAATTCATATTAAATGATAATCACAGTGTTTATGCACTGATATTTTAACATTCATTACGTTGACCACAAAATTTTCAGGATTTTTTAAAAGAAATTCTTCATACAAATCCTCGATATAAGCCCCAGGATAAAATCTATATGAACGCTGACATATTTATTAAGTATAGATAATATTCATATACATTTATCATAAATGCATAATAAAGTAATATAGTATACAATATGTTTCATTGATAATACAAGCATGATATATAGTATACTAGTACTATAGAAACGGTAAATAGTGCCAATCCTTACTTTAATTATATACATATACGATTTTACATATTAGCTTTATAAGGACCACTGATTTGTAGACAGGGCTTGCAGATACTAGGCATGGACTTATTAGTGTATGGATATGTAAAAGGTGATTTTACAAATTTCAACCAAATATTTAATGCAAAAACACAGTCCCATTGGGAATCAAGTCGTATTTACTTTGACAACATCGTCAATTCTACGCACATAATTAAAGGCATTATTAGCGGCTATTCAGCCGGAGTTTTACTATTTAAATCAAATTAAAGAATTAATTAATTGTAATTCCATTACATAGTAATACCCAAGGGACCTGGGAGATCATTGTAGGTGAAGGATTATACAAATCCTTAATATTTATCTGAATTGGGGGTAAAATCCAATTAGGTTAATTATAAGGTCAATTGCTCTTTATATCACAATGATATTACATGTAGTGTAATATTTAAAACATGTCCTGGATGAACTCCTTGAGTTTGGTCGGGTGCTCTGAGTTATAATAGATGTTGTAATGTTTATACTTGACAGGTACCACTTTTTCCTACAAGTGAAGCGAGACATACTAGAGGGAAGGCTGGTTTGTCCCCCCAGTACCGCTGCTCTGCTGGCTAGTTACGCAGTCCAATGTAAGTATCATCAACTGATTCCTGTGACCTTCAAAAGTCAAAGGTCAAAGACAGACTAGTCCACCATCTAAATAAACACTTTTCGTGTTTAAAGATAGATTTAAGTTAAAAAGTACAGAAAAAATTCCACTTAAAGATTAAACATGCAGGTGTTGTAAGATGTAAAAAAAAAAAAAAAAAGAAAACGAAAATGCGTTTACTGAATAACTAGAGACATTATGATTGGTTTGTCTATTACAGCTCTTGAATAGCTAGAAACATTATGATTGGTTTGTCTATTACAGCTATAACTAGATCGAGACATTATGATTGGTTTGTCTATTACAGCTATAACTAGATCGAGACATTATGATTGGTTTGTCTATTACAGCTATTGAATAGCTAGAAACATTATGATTGGTTTGTCTATTACAGCTATAACTAGATCGAGACATTATGATTGGTTTGTCTATTACAGCTATAACTAGATCGAGACATTATGATTGGTTTGTCTATTACAGCTATAACTAGATCGAGACATTATGATTGGTTTGTCTATTACAGCTATAACTAGATCGAGACATTATGATTGGTTTGTCTATTACAGCTATAACTAGATCGAGACATTATGATTGGTTTGTCTATTACAGCTATAACTAGATCGAGACATTACAGCTATAACTAGATACATTATGATTGGTTTGTCTATTACAGCTATAACTAGAGACATTATGATTGGTTTGTCTATTACAGCTATAACTAGAAACATTATGATTGGTTTGTCTATTACAGCTATAACTAGAGACATTATGATTGGTTTGTCTATTACAGCTATAACTAGAAACATTATGATTGGTTTGTCTATTACAGCTATAACTAGAGACATTATGATTGGTTTGTCTATTACAGCTAAAATAGAGACATTATGATTGGTTTGTCTATTACAGCTATTGAATAGCTTATGATTGGTTTGTCTATTACAGCTATAACTAGAGACATTATGATTGGTTTGTCTATTACAGCTATAACTAGAGACATTATGATTGGTTTGTCTATTACAGCTAAAATAGAGACATTATGATTGGTTTGTCTATTACAGCTATAACTAGAGACATTATGATTGGTTTGTCTATTACAGCTGAGCTTGGAGATTATAATCCAGAAGAACATCGGGACAACTACCTCACTGAATACCGATTTCTCCCCACACAGACGGAGGAGTTTGAGAAACAAGTGTCTGAACAACACATACAGCACAGGTATTGCTCCTCACGTGTCGGTATAGGACGACAAAAGTAGGGCAAATATCCTAACATGGATACAAAATTGGAATCAAAATATGATTCATGATAAATTAATCAATCTTAATCGTTATAGCTGTTGTGTAGTATTTAGTACTTACATATTTTCTGCTCTTTAGATAGAAAGTATGTACCCCTGTAATGCTGAAAAATTGAATAATGAAGAAACAAATTTTCTGTTGCCTCACAAAAAAACGAGAAAAAAAAAAGGTTCAGATAATTGCTGTTATGGAGTGTATGATATCGGCTCTGGAATACTATCAATTGTTTTTATCCATTAGTTGTTTCCCATTAGGGATTATAATCAAATTGATGAAGAATGTGTATCACACAATTGTCACCCATTAGAACCACCTGCACGTATATATTTATGCTTTATTTTATAGTATGAGTTGTCTCCCTTTAGGGACCAGATCCGAGTTGATCGACAATACCTTACATTTACATTTCTGCGCTTGAAAAAATGTCCTCCTTTTGTATTTACTGGCATGAGTTATCTCCCTTAAGGGCCAGAGTTGAGACTCTGGCTGGAATTTGTATTTCTTAATCACATGAGTTACCTCCCTTTAGGGGCCAGACTCCGGCTGATGCTGAGTACAACTACCTGGACAAGGCAAAACGTCTGGAAATGTATGGAGTTGATCTCCACAATGCACGGGTAAGTTAAGGCTGATCATCGCACCCTGCTGCCTGTCACCTTCTTCTCTTGCTTGTGTTTTGTGCGTGTGAGTTACGGCTGTGAAAGTTGTGTGTTTTACAGAGCTATCTCTGTATCTCTGGGGTATCACAAATTTAGAGGTCAAGCGATAGGTGATTTGTGTCTTCAGCTTCTGATAGTATTCAGGAAGAGTCGACGGATGTTTTAGGAACAGAGGTTATCACAGTATAATAAAATGTACATTTTCCCCGCCATTTTTCTGGTAATTTCAGAATTTTTTTTAAGTCAATTAAAAGTGAATGATTGTTGCCTGAACTTTAGAATGTTGATTTGTGTTTGTGTAGATGTGTTGAAGAAATCTTTTCTTATTTTCAACTGAATGTGTAAAAAAAATGTTTTGATTTTTTTTTCTTCAACTTTTCCTTTTTGTGAACAATAATATGTCAAAGTAATGTTGAAATATTCCAGATGCTTATGTGCTTGCTTTTGTAAAACATTGTCGATAATGGTGTTAGAAATTTTATTAAAGTCTTAATTTAAAGCATTCTTGTTTTTGACATTTTACAAGATTTGGATGAATTTTGGTTTTTGAAGTATTATCATTTTATCTAGAGTATGTGTGAGCTTTTCGCTGTACTTTTGTATATTTCTTGTTGGATTTGCACTTTGTACTTACAGTATTAAATTATTTTCTTTTTCAAATTGCTTTTTTTAACAACGTTAAAATAAATGATTAATATTCAAAAATGTTTACTCCATATTTTATGCAGCTGATTTTGTCTTTTTTTTTACAATACAACTGAGTTTACAGTCACACTAATTAAACAAGATTTCCTTTGATAATTGAGATATTTTGACTCTGTATTAGGTACATCAGGAACATTATCAACGTTTATGTTGTATGTTAACTGTAAAGCTAAATGTCTTTACTTGGTACTATTATAAAAAGCTGCATGAAATAGAGTATGATTTTTGAATTTTGTGACATGTCTTTTATAACCCTGAGAATTTATCTCGGGATAAGTTTTGAGAATCGTGATTCCTGTATAATTCTGTCTCCCTGAACAGTCAGCTTTTCTTACTTTTATCACTTTTTCTGTTTTGTACTTTTCGGATAAGTAAAAAAACTGAATTATCTCCCTTGGTGCAGATCTCTCTTACTTTGATTCTTGCTTTGATGGTGACATTTCGGCTTGATCTACTTAGTTGTAGTTTTACTGGTGATGGTATACTGTACATATACATCTTGCTGAAATATGATAAAATAATATATATCTAACTGTCTTCATCTTTTCCCTCTCATTGATATACATTTCAACTATAATATTTCTTTATTTTTTTAGTGAGATATGTTTTTATATGTAATATTGGAATATTAAATTTCCATCAGATTTTTGTGATCTGAGATAAAAGTACCAATATTGTTATTTATATCAGTCTAAAATTGTGAATTGTCAAAATTTGTATAATTAGACGGAAATTTAGTGCATTTTATTATTTTCAGAAGAAAAATAATGAAGTTCCTTATTGTGTAAGAAAATAAGAATATTGAAATTCATGTGAAGGGAGATAATTCATGTTTTCATTTTCTTGCAGTCTATGTCCATGATGACGGGTGAAATAGAACAGGAACCCGCGTTCAATATAGTCAGTATCATTTAGCACTACAACAGCTAACCTCTAACATCTAATGCAATCTAGCTAGGTTATACAGGGATAATATAGAGCACATCATGTCCACTAACTTTCCAAATATCAGTAACATTAATATCAAGTAAGCTCCCGAAACTTTTCATTGAAAAGAGAAAAACAGTAGATCTCTACAACAGCTATATACTTCCTATGTGGTGGGATAACAGGAGTTTGGATAATCTAAGATTCTAATAGGTGGCATTCTGATAAGTGGTGTTTTACCAAGTTCAAAAACTTTTGTACCAAAACTTTTATAATCAGTAAGTTTTGTCTGCTTTTTGAATTGGTAATTAATATTTTCAATTGATTTTTTTGCTATTATTTATGAATTTTTAATGTAAGCTAAAACTAAAAAATATAATGTGGTTGTGTTTGTGAAAAAAAACCCCACAAAATCTGACTTTTGGAAAGGTATTGGACAGACTGTCTAAATGTATGTATAGATATAATTAACTGGTACAACATGTTATCATAGGTGTAGAGGAAGTCACAGCATGTTCAGGATATTGATGTAATGTGGACATATCCGTAGGATACAAATATTTACCAATTCAGCATCAATCCTCATCACAATTTACCCGTAATTCAATTGAATGGATTTTAAACCATAATGAGAGAAACAAAAAAATTCTGAATTAATGTCCTTATATAGTCATTACATTAATATACTTAAATATTGATGAATGTGTCCACATCTGATGTGTAAATGTTGTATATCTGTTGTGTGGTTTTATTTGACTAACCAATTTGCTTTATATATATAGCCACAATCATTGTCTGCAATTACCAGATGTATATATAAACTAATATTAATATTTTTGTAAAATACATGTATATTAACTTGATAAAATTTACATGTATAGAATTGATATTAGCATGCATATGGTTATACATGATTGTAAAAAGTTTGTCTCATAGATATAGTTAACGTTCTCATACCATATCTAGTAGTTAACATTTTCATACTGTTTTAACGGTTTCAAAGTCAAATTTGCTTTAGAAAATGATTATATGAAATTTGGCAATGGTTAAGTCTGCTTTAAAAGAAAGCATGATAAGACCAACAATAAAAACTGGTGAAATTCACTTAAATGGAAATTGAAAAAATAAAAATAGATAAAAGAACGAAAGAAAAATTGAGTAGTGTTTTCCTGGCCTATATAACTGGGTGCGACTCATTCCTAGTGCATATTAGCTTTATTTTTAGCTCACCTGCCCGAAGGGCAAGTGAGCTTATGCCATGGTGCGGCGTCCGTCGTCCGGCCGTCCGTCCGGCCGTCCGTCCGGCGTCAACTTTTTCATTTAAACAACTTCTTCTCAATAACCAAGAGGCCCAGGAACTTCATATTGGGCCTGTAGCATGCTGGGGTGAAGGGCTACCAAGTTTGTTCAAATGAATGACATTGACCTTCATTCAAGGTCACATGGGTCAAATAGGCTATAATCTTCAAACAACTTCTTCTCAATAACCAAGAGGCCCAGGGACTTGGTATTGGGCCTGTAGCATGCTGGGATGAAGGGCTACTAAGTTTGTTCAAATAAATGACCTTGACCATCATTCAAGGTCACATGGGTCAAATAGGCTATAATCTTCAAACGACTTCTTCTCTATAACCAAGAGGCCCAGGGACTTGATATTGGGCCTGTAGCATGCTGGGGTGAAGGGCTACCAAGTTTGTTAAAATAAATGACCTTGACCTTCATTCAAGGTCACATGGGTCAAATAGGCTATAATCTTCAAACGACTTCTTCTCAATAACCAAGAGGCCCAGGGACTAGATATTGGGCCTGTAGCATGCTGGTATGAAGGGCTACCAAGTTTGTTCAAATGAATGACCTTGACCTTCATTCAAGGTCACATGGGTCAAATAGGCTATAATCTTCAAACGACTTCTTCTCAATAACCAGGAGGCCCAGGGACTTGGTATTGGGCCTGTAGCATGCTGGGATGAAGGGCTACCAAGTTTGTTCAAATGAATGACCTTGACCATCATTCAAGGTCACATGGGTCAAATAGGCTATAATCTTCAAACGACTTCTCAATAACCAAGAGGCCCAGGGACTTGATATTGGGCCTGTAGCATGCTGGGGTGAAGGGCTACCAAAGTTGTTAAAATAAATGACCTTGACCTTCATTCAAGGTCACATGGGTCAAATAGGCTATAATCTTCAAACAACTTCTTCTCAATAACCAAGAGGCCCAGGGACTTGATATTGGGCCTGTAGCATGCTGGGGTGAAAGGCTACCAAGTTTGTTCAAATGAATGACCTTGACCTTCATTCAAGGTCACATGGGTCAAATAGGCTATAATCTTCAAACGACTTCTTCTCAATAACCAGGAGGCCCAGGGACTTGGTATTGGGCCTGTAGCATGCTGGGATGAAGGGCTACCAAGTTTGTTCAAATAAATGACCTTGACTATCATTCAAGGTCACATGGGTCAAATAGGCTATAATCTTCAAACGACTTCTTCTCAATAACCAAGAGGCCCAGGGACTTGATATTGGGCCTGTAGCATACTGGGTTGAAAGGCTACCAAGTTTGTTCAAATGAATGACCTTGACCTTCATTCAAGGTCACATGGGTCAAATAGGCTATTATCTTCAAACAACTTCTTCTCAATAACCAAGACGCCCAGGGACTTGATATTGGGCCTGTAGCATACTGGGGTGAAGGGCTACCAAGTTTGTTAAAATAAATGATGTTGACCTACATTCAAGGTCACATGGGTCAAATAGGCTATAATCTTCAAACGACTTCTTCTCAATAACCAAGAGGCCCAGGGACTTGATATTGGGCCTGTAGCATGCTGGGGTGAAGGGCTACCAAGTTTGTTCAAATAGATGACCTTGACCTTCATTCAAGGTCACATGGGTCAAATAGGCTATAATATTTAAACAACTTCTTCTCAATAACCAAGAGGCCCAGGGACTTGATATTGGGCCTGTCTGTAGCTTTAAAAGAAAGCATGATAAGACCAACAATAAAAACTGGTGAAATTCACTTAAATGGAAATTGAAAAAATAAAAATAGATAAAAGAACAAAAGAAAAATTGAATAGTGTTTTCCTGGCCTATATAACTGGGTGCGACTCATTCCTAGTGCATTTTAGCTTTATTTTTCTCAAAAACAAATAAAAAATTCTTAATTGTTTCCATAGGGTAAAACTGTTTAAAAAACACTGAAAAATATAATGGCAAATATTATAGAAAATTGATCAGAAAAAAGGAACAGAATTGGTGTGTTCCATCAGGTTAAGTCAGTATTTATACTGTATTTTAAAACTTGTAAGCATGACACTCATGAAACAATTATTATTAATACATAATTTACATGTAAAATTTCCCTAATTTGATCTATTAAATTTTCCACAAATACCAAGGAAAATCATTGTGATATTGTAGTTATAGAAGGGTAGAAAGTTACAAATGTTAGAGAATGATTATGTCAGCACATTGGTAGTACAACAGACTGGTTAAGGGCCAATTATGAAACTCTTCTCGTATTCAAATTCCAGGCTCAAGTGTATTTTCTAGATCAACATCCTTCAGTAGGATGAGAAAATCCAAGATAGAGGTAGAATATTTCATTGATATGTTAGAATTGCCTACGTGTGAAATATGCATTTAAGACATTTAAAATTGAAGAAATTTCTGGCTTTATAGTTTGGAATTATAAATTTGAGCCAGATTTCTGAATTTGAACACGAGAATCATTTCACAATGGTAAATGGCTGATGATGAAATGTCCAGTTCATCTGTAGTATATATATGTTAAACTTAGTATCTGCCTGTAATGGAAATTGAGTATGATGTGATCATATCTAGAATATAAATGGTGAAAAAACAAGACCAGGCAAGCTTAACTATTCAACTATATAATGAAAATTAACTTGAGTTTGAAATTATATTATGGAACATAAATTTTGTGTTCTTATCTTCTTTTGAGAAACTGATTTTTTTTATTATATGTTTATATTGCTTAGCACAAAGAGGAAACATTTTAATGTGAACTTAGCAAGCTATACTTCACTGTAATCCTGTGTCATGTGCCGTTATTAATGTACCGTAAAATCTGGCTATGTTTTGACCGGCCAAGTTTTGATTATATAGGGTAAAAAAAAAGAAAAAAAAAAGACATTATTTGCAATGAAATCAAAGGATTGTGAAAGTATTAAAGGAAGATTCACCTCTGTATTATGATAGAAAAAAGGAATATTGATAGAAATCATGTTCAGCTGGCAGTAAAGAAGGGTCTCTATATATGAAAGATGTACTGTATTATCTTGCTGTAATCTGTATGTTTGGTTACAGGATCAGAGTAATGTAGATATACAGCTAGGTGTGACCTCTATAGGACTGGTCGTGTTCCAGAATAACGTCAAAATCAACACATTCCCATGGTGAGTGAAATACCTGTCCGTTATACAACTTCTCTAGGGGCGCTCCCGGTGGAGGTTTTATACAACTCCTCTAGGGGCGTCTCCTGGTGGAGGTTTTATACAACTCTTCTAGGGGCGTCTCCCGGTGGAGGTTTTATACAACTCTCCTAGGGGCGTCTCCCGGTGGAGGTTTTATACAACTCCTCTAGGGGAGTCTCCCGGTGGAGGTTTTATACAACTCTCCTAGGGGCATCTCCCGGTGGAGGGTTTATACAACTCTCCTAGGGGCGTCTCCCGGTGGAGGTTTTATACAACTCCTCTAGGGGCGTCTCCCGGTGGAGGGTTTATACAACTCTCCTAGGGGCGTCTCCCGGTGGAGGTTTTATACAACTCTCCTAGGGGCGTCTCCCGGTGGAGGTTTTATACAACTCTCCTAGGGGCGTCTCCCGGTGGAGGTTTTATACAACTCTCCTAGGGGCGTCTCCCTGTGGAGGTTTTATACAACTCTCCTAGGGGCGTCTCCCGGTGGAGGTTTTATACAACTCTCCTAGGGGCGTCTCCCGGTGGAGGTTTTATACAACTCCTCTAGGGGCGTCTCCCGGTGGAGGTTTTATACAACTCTCCTAGGGGCGTCTCCCGGTGGAGGTTTTATACAACTCCTCGAGGGTCGTCTCCCGGTGGAGGTTTTATACAACTCTCCTAGGGGCGTCTCCCGGTGGAGGGTTTATACAACTCTCCTAGGGGCGTCTCCCGGTGGAGGTTTTATACAACTCTCCTAGGGGCGTCTCCCGGTGGAGGTTTTATACAACTCCTCTAGGGGCGTCTCCCGGTGGAGGTTTTATACAACTCCTCTAGGGGCGTCTCCCGGTGGAGGTTTTATACAACTCCTCTAGGGGCGTCTCCTGGTGGAGGTTTCATACAACTCTCCTAGGGGCGTCTCCCGGTGGAGGTTTTATACAACTCTCCTAGGGGCGTCTCCCGGTGGAGGTTTTATACAACTCTCCTAGGGGCGTCTCCCGGTGGAGGTTTTATACAACTCTCCTAGGGGCGTCTCCCGGTGGAGGTTTTAAACAACTCCTCTAGGGGCGTCTCCCGGTGGAGGTTTTATACAACTCTCCTAGGGGCGTCTCCCGGTGGAGGTTTTATACAACTCTCCTAGGGGCGTCTCCCGGTGGAGGTTTTATACAACTCTCCTAGGGGCGTCTCCCGGTGGAGGTTTTATACAACTCCTCTAGGGGCGTCTCCTGGTGGAGGTTTTATACAACTCTCCTAGGGGTGTCTCCCGGTGGAGGTTTTATACAACTCCTCTAGGGGCGTCTCCTGGTGGAGGTTTTATACAACTCTCCTAGGGGTGTCTCCCGGTGGAGGTTTTATACAACTCCTCTAGGGGCGTCTCCCGGTGGAGGTTTTATACAACTCTCCTAGGGGCGTCTCCCGGTGGAGGTTTTATACAACTCCTCTAGGGGCGTCTCCCGGTGGAGGTTTTATACAACTCTCCTAGGGGCGTCTCCCGGTGGAGGTTTTATACAACTCCTCTAGGGGCGTCTCCTGGTGGAGGTTTTATACAACTCTCCTAGGGGTGTCTCCCGGTGGAGGTTTTATACAACTCCTCTAGGGGCGTCTCCCGGTGGAGGTTTTATACAACTCTCCTAGGGGTGTCTCCCGGTGGAGGTTTTATACAACTCCTCTAGGGGCGTCTCCCGGTGGAGGTTTTATACAACTCTCCTAGGGGCGTCTCCCGGTGGAGGTTTTATACAACTCCTCTAGGGGCGTCTCCCGGTGGAGGTTTTATACAACTCTCCTAGGGGCGTCTCCCGGTGGAGGTTTTATACAACTCCTCTAGGGGCGTCTCCCGGTGGAGGTTTTATACAACTCCTCTAGGGGCGTCTCCCGGTGGAGGTTTTATACAACTCTCCTAGGAGCGTCTCCCGGTGGAGGTTTTATACAACTCTCCTAGGGGCGTCTCCCGGTGGAGGTTTTATACAACTCCTCTAGGGGCGTCTCCTGGTGGAGGTTTTATACAACTCTCCTAGGGGCGTCTCCCGGTGGAGGTTTTATACAACTCCTCTAGGGGCGTCTCCCGGTGGAGGTTTTATACAACTCCTCTAGGGGCGTCTCCCGGTGGAGGTTTTATACAACTCCTCTAGGGACGTCTCCTGGTGGAGGTTTTATACAACTCTCCTAGGGGCGTCTCCCGGTGGAGGTTTTATACAACTCTCCTAGGGGCGTCTCCCGGTGGAGGTTTTATACAACTCTCCTAGGGGAGTCTCCCGGTGGAGGTTTTATACAACTCCTCTAGGGGAGTCTCCCGGTGGAGGTTTTATACAACTCCTCTAGGGGCGTCTCCCGGTGGAGGTTTTATACAACTCTCCTAGGGGCGTCTCCCGGTGGAGGTTTTATACAACTCCTCTAGGGGCGTCTCCCGGTGGAGGTTTATACAACTCTCCTAGGGGCGTCTCCCTATGGAAGTTTTGTCTATGGGCAAAAGAGAATATTTATCTGAAGTATACTCATGTTTGGTAATAAGTTTGTCAGTATATACCTATATTGCTGTTCATTAAAAATGCTACCAATGCCTACTATAAGCCCACCCCTACTCTTGAGTCAAAGTTGATATGATGGTCCTCAGGATTTATTACAAGTTATGAAAAAAAAAACACGAGGAGGTCAAAGTGTTGAGAAAAAAACATGAGGAGGTCAAAGTGTCAAAATATTCATTAAAATGAAGGTAGACACTGAATTAAAAAAAAATTTGAATCTGTACATTGAAATTGTCCATGAAATGTGAACCTCACGTCACCACCCTACAACCAAAGATCAGTGTCTGAGTCGTCAGACCACAGTTTTTAATCATGTGCCCTTTTCTTATATTTTGTGGTTTTGTTTTTAAACTATTAAGCTATAAGTAAGCTTGAAATTTATATGTAATTTGTTACATATCAAATATATCATTGCATGTATATAATGGATGTTAACTTTAAAAATCTGTTGACTTGGTTTTCAAATTGATCTTTTAGCATTTCTATGAAAAATATTTTATAAAAAATTGAAGGATTCCATGCAATTTTGTGTGATCTGTCTGATTGCAAATGACCACATTGTTTTGTTTTTTCAGGGCAAAAATAGTAAAAATATCCTTTAAAAGGAAGCAGTTTTTTATACAGCTTCGACGAGAAGTGGTAAGTTACTGGTTGTCTTGACGTCATTTTAAAAGTAAACCAAAAATTATCTTCAGACTTCATTTCTTTTGAAGCTAGAGATGAAGGTGCAAAATTTAGGACAATTTTTATTTTATTGAGTCTTTTGAAGAAGTGATATTTTTTTTGTATTTATGTTTCTAGAAAATGCCCAGCTTATTTTTGAAAATGGCAAAACTATGACTGATTTGTGTCACAAATAATTCTGAATGCTGAACTTTAATATGATGATATATTTGGTTATGAACAATCTTCATTTTTCTGTCACAGAACGACGCTGTAGAAAACTTGATAGGGTTTAACATGGTGAGCTATCGATCTTGTAAAAACTTATGGAAGTCTTGTGTGGAACATCACACGTTTTTCCGGCTTTATGTTCCGAATCCTCCTACCAAGAAAATTTTCTCTATTGGATCGAAAGTTCCGATACAGGTAAGACATTTATCATAGGTGGGTATCTGTGTTAATGTGTTCAAACACTCAGCAGAACTTTTGCAGTGGTTTTATTTTAATTTCCTCAAAAATTTATTTCTTTAATTGAATATTCTTACAATCGTCCTTGAGAGATGATACATACAGATGATAAGTTTTCGTGAATGTAAATAAGTTGTAAAATGAAGTTAAAACTTGATTTAAATAATTTTATGATTATCTCCCTTCGGTTGTAAAAGGAAAATCTGGGATTTTTTTTATAAATAGCTATGTTCAACTAATTTCAAGTTTCATATAACTGTAGGTATTGTATTCTAACAGAAAAATGTATTATAGCACAAACATCACACACACACACTAGATATGTCACTACTGTAACGGGTGACCTGGTTTTGATAATTCTGTTTACAAGCTTTAATGGTGGTTTGACTTGTGTAATTATTTATACTGATCATACTTAGTATTGTAATAGTTATAACAGGCACTGGATGTACTCAATACTAGCCAGGATTAACATCAATACATTAAATGATGAATATTGATATTTTTGTGGTTCTCGAAGAAAGTTTCTTAAATTTGAATGTAAATTGACGAAAATGTAATCAGGATGAACTGAATTTTAATTCAACAATTTTTATGGAAAGTATGCCATGTAAGAATGATTTATCTCCCTTAGTTTATAATTGTCGATTTTGAACATTTCATACAGACTGATTCTTTTTCTTTATTTCTAATCAAGGCTTGAAATTGTGGTTAGAAATTTTGACAGGAAAAATAAGATTGAAATTAAAAAGGAATTTCAAAAACAAGCAAAACGAAATACATTTGAAAGTACTTTTAAAATGTTATTTAAAAAAAAAAAAGAGGCAACCAGCTGAAAGTGATCACTGGTACAGTACATACATTGATTGCTGTTAAAATCCTTTATATACATGTATTAGAATGTGTAGATTTCTTATGAAATTTTTAATCAAGAAAAATTGTGATAAAAATAGATTGATCATGGGTTTTTGAAAATATTGAGTTTTTTGTCATAATGAAATAGGAGAAAAAAAATGTGTGGATTTATCATGACATATTCAGAAAATTGAGAATTGTTTATCTGTAATCTGTAATGAATGGTTGACTCCTACAGTATATTACCTTCTGTTTCTGCATGCTAGTTGCGCAGTTCGAACAGTATACATGTCTGCATGTAGGATTGTACATCATGTTTTCGTTAACTGTACATGCCCGTGTTTGCTCAGCTTCCTGTTCAATTAAACTTCAACATCTGATATAAAATATTTAAAAAAATTCTAAAATCAAATATTCAAATATTGATGCACACAGACAATAGAATTATCAATACATGTATTTCAATTTGCATAACATGAGCAGCAATATAATCTCATTTAGCAAAATAAATCTGCTTGTCTGCTATCATGAAAGTTTCTTGTCATCCCATTAATTTATATAAAAATTGATATATAAATAACTTTATAATTTATTTTTATGAAATTAAGTTTTAGAAGAAGGTATGTACAATTATGTTTTTTGTAAAAAAGAAAGAGAAGTTTGAAATTATAATCAGAATGCTACAAGAATGAAAAAGATGAAAGCTTGGTACTTCACACAGGAATATACATATTAATCAGGTATCTGTACGACATGTTTTAGCGGTGAAAATAACACTTGAGGGATATTATAAACTGTTTTGAAATGTGATATTTAGACAGAAAATTGAAAGGAGCCTCGTAGAAATATTGTTTTTAAGGAATACTAACCCAAAAATAACTTTTGGTTTGGGATTTTATGATTACACAGACTTCATACATTTAGAGTTTAATCTTTTGAATCATTACAACAAAATAAGTCTTTGGAGATCATTTTCATCTGTTTATCTTTTGTTTGCTTAAATTTGAAAGTCTTTTTTTTTTTATTAAGTTAATTTTTCGCTTTCACTGAATTAACGTTTGTTTAAATCATGCGAAACAATTTGAAAATTGATCTCCACTGCTGTGAAATCTGTAGTGATTGATTTCAGTCTCTCAAAATATATTTATTTGGTTTTGGTATTTTAATTAAATTTTCTCTATAACAAACACAGAATTTGCAATGGATTCCTTTCACTAAGTTTTCTTGGACTGATTTACTAAACTCAAATCTAAACAAACACCATCCAATTCAAAATGTGATACAAATTTTATACAGGGGAGGTAAATTCGTTTGACTTATACAGAGAATCTGCAATATTGTTAAAATTGAATTCTCATGTCAATGTTCTGGAGGAATGCATGCCCAGTTTGGTGTTTAATTAAATAATTGGTTTTAAATACATTTCTATTTTATATTATTGAAGTTCATTTGAAGTTTTTGAATATCACATTTTGAAAATTGGACAAATAATAACATGAGATTTGACATGGAGCTTTGCAAGCTGATTTGATCATCCTGTGTGACCTGTTTCACCCAATCATACATACCAGGCATCTGAATTCAAAATCAGGCTAGGTATGCCCTGAAACTGTCCCCTTCTTCCCCGTTCCTAAAACACATCCCCGATAGTTGTGTCCGTATAACAAAAAGTGAGTAAAATTTCCAGGAAAAAATTGACACCAAAACTAAATGAAGATCTATTTCCAGTGGAAAAACAGAGTTCCAGACATTGGAAGAAAGCAAGCGGCGAACTAAACTGGATCGTTCATTTTCCAGGTGAGAGCCTTATGACAGGAGAAAGAGGAAGTTTCCTGTCCTGAACTTTCAGTCTAGCTACTCACATGTTATGTGTATCTAGCCAATCCCCGCTCTGCATCGTGTAGATGGTATCAAACATTTACTGAAATTATTGTGCATTTATTAGATTCTTCATTTACATGTTAAAAATCTTAACTAGTTTTTTTTTTTTTTTTTATTGTTTATTGATGTAAAAGAAAAAAGAATATTAGCTTATTGTCTTCAAGCTAACTCTAAAAGAAATTTCATATGCCATTTTAACATACTAGTTTTAGCTGTGTGAGAATGAATCTGAATGCTGTTTGATTGGTTACTGGAATCTTAAATGCTTTCTGATTGGTCAAAATATTTCAGAATGCTGTCTGGTTTGCATAGATTGCCTTCTGAATTCATTTTGATTTGCATGACGTATATATATTCCATTTATTGTATGAATGAATGAATTATTTTTTTTACTATTAGGATCATCGGATTTTTTCGGTAATATATAGTTGTTATTCAATAGATTGGATCAGATGTGATTTTTTGTAATTCTTGTTTGTACTGGGGAAGATTACTTCCTGTAGAAATTGGAACCCTGGGATTTATAAATCTCCACATCCTTTACAAATGACCTTTAACTTTTGACCTCTGACCTTAAACTAGTAGGATTTGGTGTACCTGTGTATATTTCTGGGGATGTGTCAGTTTCCTCCGTGAACAATTTTTATTTTTCTTCTCTCTCTCTCTCTTTCTTGACATAAGAATGTTGTCCTTATGTAATATTTTTCAATTATGTTGACAGAATCAAAGATATATAAGATAAGAAAATGTTTGTAAATGGATGGAATAACATTATCTTTATAACAGGAAATTAACATTGGTTCATTATGACGTGACAATGATTTTGATGTCATAAATGCAATATTGACTCGATGTTACTGAAAATAGAAACATCAGCTCATTATCTTAAACTTAATATTAAAAAAAAAAATATACCAATCAAGCTAAAGAGTAATTTGTATCGTAGGTAGCAGCCGTAATCTTCCAGAATGACATGTAAATTTTATTTGATGGGATTTAGTAAAACAACATGACTGCTGAAGGTACAATTGACTAGTTTGGAGACAAAGAAGGAGAAGAATATTAAACATGGATAAATCATAATTTAAAAAAAAAAAAAGAAAAAAAAAGATTTTTTTTGTACATGTCATTTAAGACGACAACAAACACCCAGTATCAAACGTTGAATGTGTCAGTCCCATTTTCCACTGTCATTGGATGTGTTTTTGTGCATGTAAAATAAATGTTTTATATATTTCTGGTTCAGATCTAAAACATTCCTGTTATTGGTACAGTAGCTGTTTTTCATAAGACAGCAATTTCCGATAATTTCCATGCTTTGATCTAGACTAACTCGTGAATCAAACTAAATGTTTTCGTAGTTGATGTTCAGATGCCTGGTGTATACCCATACGTAGTTATAGTATTGTAAAACTTGTAGTACATGTCTTAAATACACTCAGACTTACAGCATTGCAATTTTTGGACTGTTTTTCTGGTGAATGTTATATATTTTATTTGTTCACCTCTCTTTGTTTCAGTTTATGGTATTGTTAATAGTTTTGTATATAATCAGTTTTGCTTGCTTCAGAATTGACTAACCTTTTCTTGTATTGACCCCTTTGTTTAACCTTTTGACCTTTCTCATCAACCAATCATGAACCTTCACATCCACACACCTATTCACAATACACAGCATTTCTTCCTGGTGAAGTTGATGACCTATGCACCTCATTTAGAATTTTTGTTCATGTATCAACATTTTTTGTAGAAATGGGTCAAATGCATGTACAAGAGAATATCATTGCATTAAGATATGACATCAAAAGTTGAATTTTACATAAGAAATACTTACTCTTATGGTATGGACATGTTTATTTAGAAAACTTGATACTCACTAATTATGTCCTATATCAATATAAATTTAAGCTTAATGAATAAAAAATTAAGAGGAAATTCAGCTGTTGATAAAATTATTTCCTGTGAGGAATCATTTAATGTTTCTATTTATAGTTTATCGCTTTCAGAAATAGTAAATTATCAATTAACCATAGAAGGAAATTGACAATGGGTGGTTCTGTTTCAGGAAGGAAGGATTAAAACAAAAAGGATAGTTTTGTTTGATATGTAAACTGAAATAAGGATCCCTTTCTTGACTAGGTCGCCAAGTAAAAAGTTTGCTCGACGGACAGTAGGAGGACATACAACAAAAGTGATTATGGAAGAAAGGAACTTTATAGATGGACATCGGAATATCCCTAAATCACAGACGTTCTCGGGTCTTAGTAGTGATGGTTCACGAACAATTCCTGCAGGTGGCAACCATTCCTTCAATAGATACGACAGTGTCAATAACCAAATGCGGGCAACATTACCGCACGACTACAAAGTTGGATCATCAGCACGTGGATCTGTGCATTCGGAAAAATCGGACGAGTAAGTAATAAAGGTGGCAGTTATCTCCCCTTTTTACAGTGTTTCAGTAGTGGTTATTGGTTGTAGGGGATATTCTTGTTTAGCTGAATGTATTGATGGATTGAGAGATCTGCCCAAGGTAAGTGGTATTTTATACATTTCTTTCTACAGGTTCTACCGGAAGAATATGACAACAAAATCGGATAGCAGGAAATGTTCAATATTGTTGGCTTTAAATCTGTTCTTTCTTTGTCAAGCAAATTTAACTCTTTGCCTGCTGCGAAACCTGTGTTCTTTTTAACATAATGTCCTTAAAAAAAAAAAGAACAAAAAAGAACAAAAAAACTTTCCATAATTAAAAGTTTAGTGTCAAAATTTGGGAAGAGTTTATTGTAGACCATAATAGATTTACTATTTCAGATTACTATTGTACTATGACCAATAGGGCTTATTTGTGAGCAATGGCATGTTTGCAGACAACTATGATGTAATATCCTACTCCTAACGCAGTGGAGGACAACAAGCATTTCTATATAAGAGAAAAATTAAAAAAAAATTGTGAACATATGAATATTTGGACTAAGACCTCATGAATAAAAATAAATAAACACAAAACTAAATAAATCATCACTAGTTTCTTATTTTAGATAGCTTTCATCTTTGATTCTATGTGAATTAGGTTATAGAAATAGTGAGTAGGGAGGAATAGGCTCATAGTAAACAAAAACTGCCACGTTATGTTGGCTGAAATTGCAAGATGAGAGAGTATTTTCTGGTGGCAGCAGACAAAGTCTTGTTTAGTTATCATAAGTTTCTGTGTTTCAGATGGCTGTAAAATTTTGCTGAATATATTGAGAGGTCAGAATATTTTTACAAAGACCTTATTCATTATTTTCCGTTCATTTTCCTGATGTAAGTCAGGCAGATATTTGTTAGCTTTGGCATTCTTTGCATATAGAAATCAGTAGATGTTCTATAAGTACAGATAAGATTTTACACAGCATTCTGATGTCTTTACACAGATGTAATTATAACAATTCTGATGATATTTTTGAGGATGTCAACTGAGAAATTACTGAAATGGACCCTATAGCAATAATGTGGTATAAGAGTTATACATAAGTATGATAATTCCACCGTCATGTTTTAGCCTTTCAGTTTGTAGGTACACACTTGTTTTATCAGTACTCCAGTGTTGACCTCCTGACGTAATGGTTAGGGGGACTCTGTGTATATGTGGGCGCTATCTGTGCCCATGTTACCAGTTAACCAGGTTCTGACACAGTAAACACTCTATCTGTCTGCTCAGACGTAACCCCAGATAACACAACCATCATACTCCCATTTACTGATTGGTTATCTCCCTTGATCAATGCTCTCATTCATCGAAGGGATATATTCCCCACTTATGTCCGGATTGGGTCAGAACTGGTGGAAGCTGTTCTCCTGTTCTAATGCCCTTGTATAAATAAAGGATCTTATCAAACACATTTTGACCCTGGCCCGAACGTTTCAACCTAAACAGAAAGCTTGAGCTATGAGGTTATGTTATGGAAAGTTTAATCTTAGAATTTATAATATCTGAAGAGGAAAACAAAATCAGCAGACATGTTGTATGATAGGCCCATTCATGATCTTGGTCTGCTTCTCTGTTTCTTCTATAATCTATGTCGATCACAGAAACCTGAAGTCCAAAACATCACACTATGTTAACACTTACATATAAATGTAGTGGGGCTGAAGATGTTGATAAGGTCAAAGTCACTGTTTCTTAAAAAAAAAATTGGGGAATTTCTATGATGACGTCTATGTTCAGGCACATACTGACCTGTGATTGTTTAAATATCAGCCTCCACTCATGAAGAAACTTTTGAGAGATAATTTCTATTAATTAGAATACAATCAAGAGTCAAAAAAAAGTTACAGACAAAAGTATGAAATAATTTGAATGTAAAATAAAAATTTGAATTATTTATTTTCTACTTTTCAAGTAGATCTCAAAAAGATTAGATAATTTCAAAGGTTCATATTTGAAGAGGGTCATATTGATAACCATGTATCAGTGTATAAAAATTCCTAGTTTTATCCATTCCGATCATTTATCCATTCAGATCACATGTATACTTAAAAAGTGGGAGAATGAACTGACTGAGTAGTAAAGATATATACAGACCTCGGACAAAAGTATTCGTACGATACCATAGGTTAAAACGTAATCATGCAAATACCTTTGTCCTTGTCTTGCAGCTATCTAGCTATACAGATCATAGAATTTCATATCTAGCAATACAGACAATAGAATTTCATATTTCACAAACCTTTGAATACCTGTACAGTCTATAATCTGCTACAAAAAAAAGTTATCTTTTATACAAATATTTATTTGTTCGAACAGTTTTTGTGTGGACTAAAATTTAAACTGGACTTATAATCAGTATTGAGTGGGAGGATCATGGTGTTGTTAGCGGTAGGGAGATTATGTTGTATAAGGTCTGTCTGTTGCTAACACACGGTATATACAGCCAGTGTTTGAATTGTCTCGGCGTTCTGAATACATTGTCATACAGCCAACAACTGGATACAATTTAATTGTGCTTACTGACGCATTTTTGGCAGATAATCCACTTTTGATTGTCTGCAAATGTAGTGCGCACAAGTCTTTTATGTTTACCCTAGACTTTACACAAAGAAGTTTTTTTTCACTCCTCTCTCTTTCTGTCTCACCCCTGTCCATCTCTTTCAAAACCATTTTTCAAATCAGACAGATTTTTATTTTTAATCCCTCTTATTATTGTCAAATATTTTTTTTTTTTTTTAAATGTTGTTGTTGCTGAGTTTAAAATTTCATGAAATAAAACTACATTATTATTTGACTTTCGAATATAGATTTGTGAAATTTGAAATCCAATTATAACAAAAAAAAAAAAAGAAGATATATTACATTATTGTGGTGATCGGTATTGATGATATGAATTATGAGAACAAGGGGAGTGTGACGGATGAGACTTATAGTCTATATACTGGTATAAATAAGGTGTGGAAATCATGTACTAGGTCCGGGATTTACCATATTGTTCGGAGTCAATAGACTGCGACCACATTATGCCGCGCTATGTAACGGATTGTGTTGTCGGGTATAACAGGTTCATTACTGACTGTTAACTAGTACATAGATTTCCTGATCATAGAGAACTCTGATATGGTCCAAGTAAACCATACACAGCTTACTGTCTTCTGTCTGACGAACAACTTCCTGTCTTTGATGAACAACTTACTTTCAACACAGAAAAACCACATTGATATCACCACCATTATATTCTGAGTTGTTTGAAGTGCCCTCTGTTTGAAAGACCCTTCTGTTAGTAAACCCTGGGTTAAAAGACCATCTCTTCTGAAAATGTTAGTTAACCTAATGGCTGTGAGAGTTGTCTAGTTAATAAACCTGATGATTGTTAGAGTTGTCTAGTTAGTTAACCTGATGGCTGTGAGAGTTGTCTAGTTAATTAACCTTACGATTGTGAGAGCTGTCTAGTTAGTTAACCTGATGGCTGTGAGAGTTGTCTAGTTAGTAAACCTTACGATTGTGAGAGCTGTCTAGTTAGTTAACCTGATGGCTGTGAGAGCTGTCTAGTTAGTTAACCTTACGATTGTGAGAGCTGTCTAGTTAGTAAACCTGATGATTGTGAGAGCTGTCTAGTTAGTTAACCAGATGATTGTGAGAGCTGTCTAGTTAGTTAACCTTACGATTGTGAGAGTTGTCTAGTTAGTTAACCTTATGGCTGTGAGAGTTGTCTAGTTAGTAAACCTGATGATTATGAGAGCTGTCTAGTTAGTTAACCAGATGATTGTGAGAGCTGTCTAGTTAGTTAACCTTACGATTGTGAGAGTTGTCTAGTTAGTTAACCTGATGGCTGCGAGAGCTGTTTAGTTAGTAAACCTGATGATTATGAGAGCTGTCTAGTTAGTTAACCAGATGATTGTGAGAGCTGTCTAGTAAGTTAACCTTACGATAGTGAGAGTTGTCTAGTTAGTTAACCTTATGACTGTGAGAGCTGTCTAGTAAGTTAACCTTACGATTGTGAGTTGTCTAGTTAGTTAACCTTACGATTGTGAGAGCTGTCGAGTTAGTAAACCTGATGGCTGTGAGAGCTGTCTGATTAGTTAACCTGATGGCTATGAGAGTTGTCTAGTTAGTTAACCTTACGATTGTGAGAGTTGTCTAGTTAGTAAACCAGATGATTGTGAGAGCTGTCTAGTTAGTTAACCTGATGGCTGTGAGAGCTGTCTGATTAGTTAACCTGATGGCTATGAGAGTTGTCTAGTTAGTTAACCTTACGATTGTGAGAGCTGTCTAGTTAGTAAACCAGATGATTGTGAGAGCTGTCTAGTTAGTTAACCTTACGATTGTGAGAGCTGTCGAGTTAGTAAACCTGATAGTTGTGAGAGCTGTCTAGTTAGTTAACCGGATGGCTGTGAGAGTTGTCTAGTTAGTTAACCTTATGATTGTGAGAGCTGTCTAGTTAGTTAACCTTAAGATTGTGAGAGTTGTCTAGTTAGTTAACCTGATGTTTGTGAGAGCTGTCTAATTAGTAAACCTGACAGTTGTGAGAGTTGTCTAGTTAGTTAACCTGATGGCTGTGAGAGTTGTCTAGTTAGTTAACCTTATGATTGTGAGAGCTGTCTAGTTAGTTAACCTTAAGATTGTGAGAGTTGTCTAGTTAGTTAACCTGATGTTTGTGAGAGCTGTCTAATTAGTAAACCTGACAGTTGTGAGAGTTGTCTAGTTAGTTAACCTTAATACTGTGAGAGTTGTCTAGTTAGTTAACCTGATGGCTGTGAGAGTTGTCTAGTTAGTTAACCTTACAATTGTGAGAGTTGTCTAGTTAGTTAACCTGATGGCTGTAAGAGTTGTCTAGTTAATTAACCTGATGGCTGTGAGAGTTGTCTAGTTAGTTAACCTTACAATTGTGAGAGTTGTCTAGTTAGTAAACCTGATGGCTGTGAGAGTTGTCTAGTTAGTAAACCTTACGATTGTGAGAGCTGTCTTATTAGTTAACCTTACGATTGTGAGAGCTGTCTTATTAGTTAACCTTATGATTGTGAGAGTTGTCTAGTTAGTTAACCTTACGATTGTGAGAGCTGTCTAGTTACTTAACCAGATGATTATGAGAGCTGTCTAGTTAGTTAACCTTACGATTGTGAGAGTTGTCTAGTTAGTTAACCTGATGATTGTGAGAGTTGTCTAGTTAGTTAACCAGATGGCTGTGAGAGTTGTCTAGTTAGTAAACCTTATGATTGTGAGAGCTGTCTTATTAGTTAACCTTACGATTGTGAGAGCTGTTGAGTTAGTAAACATGCCTTCAGACACTTAAGCCCTCCTGATCATAGTCATCACGCAAAGTTGACTCAGTAGTTTTGCTGCCCAGATCAAATGAGCAGATAATGTGACCTTGACACAAAGCTTTCAGTGTGTACAGCAGTCAGCTGTATAAAACAGTGGCTGCATGCCTGTATTGTAAGGTTTCCTGGCCGATTTCTGATGAATTGATTTAGGTTTTACATTAACAATGGCTATACCTATTATGATTAGAACGACCCAGATTTTGCTTTTCATTGTTATTATTTCCATTGTTAACATTAGTGGGTCAAGTCTTATATCTCTAAACAAGAACAAAAAGAAAGGTTGGTAGCAATTTTCAATAGAAGTACAAAAGTAATGGCAACTGTTGGTTGGATACAATTTTCAATAGAAGTACAAAAGTAATGGCAACTGTTGGTTGGATACAATTTTCAATAGAAGTACAAAAGTAATGGCAACTGTTGGTTGGATACAATTTTCAATAGAAGTACAAAAGTAATGGCAACTGTTGGTTGGATACAATTTTCAATAGAAGTACAAAAGTAATGGCAACTGTTGGTTGGATACAATTTTCAATAGAAGTACAAAAGTAATGGCAACTGTTGGTTGGATACAATTTGTACTTATGAGGCATTTTAAAATGGCAGATATTCCACTTTTAACTTTTCTGGACAAATAGCACATAGAGTCTTTTATACTTAGCAAATTCATTAGTAGTTATAGAGGCCAGTCATGGAACTGCTGTATAACTGTATTTATCATCAAATAAGCCCTCACTCCTTGTGTAAACGTAAGGTTGAGGAAGAGTTATATGGTATACAATTTCATCTTACTATTTTAATTTTGAGGTTGTACAGAAATAATCAAAGGGGCTTATTTTTTGGCATTGACTTATTTGTAAGCATGGGCCTATTTGTGGGTGGGGTCTATTTGTGAACATGGCTTATTTGTGGGTGGGGTCTATTTGTGAACATGGCTTATTTGTGGACATAGGTCTATTTGTGGGGTAGGGTCTATTTTTTGCTGGGCCTATTTGAGTTCTTGTTTGATGTTACCGTGCAGTTGGCAGTGTTTAATTCTTGTGTAAAGTTGGGAAATGACAAAGCTGATTTGTAAAATTATATAACATCATAGTTGTCACTACAATGCACAATAGTCCTGAAGATCACAGCGTCCTCATCAGAATCATCTTTTATGATAGTTTGTAAAACTGGTACAAAACATTTTGATGATAGTTTGTAGAACTGGTTGACTGTATTGTGTAACATGAGGAATGTAACAAACATGACATACATAATGCTTTTTCAGCCATTTAAAGAATCTTTCTGCCAGTAAGTGTTAGCTTTCTCATATGTTTGTAAAAAGGCTGGTACAGTTTGTGAAGAGTTTGTATAAGAATTGCTATTGAGTTGATGAATGGTTGTTATTCAAACAGTTCCTGTCGTGGTTTTCATCGTGTGGTTCACAGACTGGTGCTGCAATTGGCCTGTGATACTCTGTGACAAATATTCGAGGTGGGGGTCATACAGCGCTCAAATTTGTGACGATATTTAGGCAAATATTTAAACAAGGTCTTTACCGAGAAATTTATGATTTGCCATTATAGAATTTCAGTTTAACTTTAGTGGATTAGGAATTGTGTGACATAGAATTTGAAAAGTATTAACATCTACCAGATATACAAATTAACATGCAAAAATGCCAATGAAGATTATAGAAAAAATATCTATAACCATATCTAAAGTATCGTGAGATTTTCATAAAAGTAAAGGCAATGTTTAGGATTACATTATAAATTAATCTAAAACCTGAGTTTGATTTTAATTTGTATTTTATTTGCCATTAAATATCTTATATAATTTCTTAAGCAGGGTTAAGAACTCCATAGATCCAATATCTGTAAGACCAATATATTTTCCAGTTGAGTCTGTTTTTACAATGATACTTAGAGATTTAAACCTGCGGGGGTTCATGAAGAATTTACTACAGCAAATTGTACAGGTGTTTTCCCCTCTATGGGACTTGGGTATATTTAAAGGCTAAGGGTCATTTGCTGACCTTATTTGGGGTCAAACAAGGGATTTTTAGAGATGACCCCCTACTGTTTGATAATACTGATAATCCCCCTCTGGTATTCTTTAGGGAAGCGCTGTCCATATCTACAGGTTTAGATATTGTTATTTTAAAAAACATCCAATTGAGTGTGTGACAAGTATTTAATTGGATAAATAATTCTTTTGTTTGATTTTCATGTATCTTAATGGTAGAGAAAGATTTTAAAAGATTAACTTTGTGATAGATAAACAACGATAATGAGATAGATGTTTAATGCTTAGATTAAAAATTAAAGTTTTTGGAATTGAAATTTGAAGTTCTGTAAATTTTAATGATTTTCATGCCAAAAACATCAAAATTAATTTGTTTATTGCATAAATTATGGATATACCAATTCATGTTAAAATAAAGTAATGCGCCTATACACTACAGACTTATAATAAGGGAAAGATTACCATTAGAGAAATGATTTTCATTTCTTATACAGTGGAACTTCGTTAACTCGAAGTCGACGGGACCACGAAAAAACTTCGAGTTATCCGAGTGTTCGAATTGAGCGAGTTATCATTTTTGGTGAAAAGTTTGGTCAATATTTGTCAACATTATATAATCATTATAACTTCGCTCTGTCGCTCATCAGTTTAGTGTGAAGACTGGTCAATACATGTAAATATATATGTAATGTTTCGTTATGTCACTTGTAATTTGGTGTAGTTTTGCCAATATACAGTCACGATAAAGTTTCTTTCACTTAGTCACTTCAATAACGATCTGATGTGCAAGTCATGTTTGCAAAAGGTAAACGATAAAACGGAATTCGACAAAATAACAAGTTATTAATGTCAAAACAAATAACCGTTTAAGTTTAACACAGATTGCATACAAAACGTAACAGAACCATTACCTTTAATTGGACATATATAAAATACTGTTTGATCGGCCTACTTACTTTTTATTGACAACCACGCCATTTCCATGTGTATTAGCACCGGAAGTTGGGCTGCGCATGTGCGTATAAAATGTTACTGTAACTGAGTTGGCGTTTTATCCGATTTAATAGACAGCACTGACTCAGCAGTAATTACGCTATTGTTTCAGCAGTTTAAAGATTTAATAGGCGCCGGTGACTGTGTCATTTCTACACCTGTAAAAACATCAGCCGGGTAGATCTACCAGTGTGTCAGAGATTAGTTCCGCTTGAGCGAACGGGTAGATGAGTTGTTGACTATCGTGTGTACTGATATCGGCGACCGCCTTGGGAAATTACCTGATGTAAGTAAAGCAGTACTTTTTATCACCAAGACTTGTTGTTATAAGATTCAACTGACAATTTCTTTTATGAATTTATGAAACACTTCTAATAGCATGTAGGTTAGTAGTGCCGATATGTTCAGTATTACAAACGGAATTTAGCTCTTAAAAAATGTCGGCATTTGCCACCGATCGACGAAAATTATACTTCGAGTTATTCGAACATTTCAAGTAGGATTTTTATTGTTGGGACCAAATTTTTACTTCGTATTATCCGAGTTTTTCGAGTTATCCGAATTCGAATTTTCCGAGTTTTTTATACTAAGATAAAGAGAGAATTCTGCCGGGACCGGCGAGGTACTTCGAGTTAAGCGGGGTATTCGAGTTATCCGAGTTCGAGTTAACGAAGTTCCACTGTAATTATTTTTCACAATCTTACTCAACACATTTTGATATGAGCTGTGGTACTAACTTAAGTCCATGTTATGTTTTAGAAATTTCATGAAAGATCAAAGGAAATAAAAAAAGCACATAAGAATTTAGCTGGTCTTTGATAAGATTTAAATATAAATCTGACATGGATGTTGTATTTCCCCTATTTATTACCTTGTTAAATAGTTCCATTGTAACATGGAATACAATGAAACTGGTTGTTTGACATGTAACATGATATGATTTATAGGAGATATTTATTAGAATTGATACAGTACTAGATAGTTCTTTACATATTAGCATAGCTTGATTGGTAGTTAAATGTAGGTTTATTTTGGCGAGACTGCTGCAAATTGCTCTTTATTTCTATGTTAATTTACTGATAACATCGGAGATCACCTACGGAAGATACTGAGTTTCCTTTTCCAGGTAATTAAATTCTTGATAATGAAATAATGACTGTATTTCATTTCACCTGTAAAAACCCTGGTTTAAACTCAAGTGCATGTATACAAGTTGTGCAAGCTTTTTATTTCTTTTCTGGAATTTTTGTTCTGGTATCAATTATGGGTTTGAGATTATTGTGTGACTTTCCGATCAGTAAAATAGAGGAATTGTTTGAAGACCTTGGTTTAGAAAAAGACAAATTCATTATAAACTTTTCACATCAGTGTCCAGGTATAACGTAGAGAAAAAAAGCAAAGAAAGACATAATTTCTTAAAATAGATTTTAATTATGATTTATTTTCTTCTTTTGTCCAAAATGTATATCTTAAAAGAGTTAGACTTAGGAAACTGTATATATGAGAATCGCAAACCATTTGGGGTTAATGCTTTTCCTCATGACATTTCTTTAAATCCTAGTAAGTTCACTTTGAACATTTTACACATTAGTGTTTTTTAAACAATTTTTCTTTGTTCTATATATGGTAGACCCATAGTAAATTATTGACTTTCTGTGCTGCGTGTACTTTCTTTGTTTCTACACAGGTAATATTTTACAGGTGTAGCCTGGTGGCTATAAGTTATAATAAGTACCTATTGTACCTATCGGTGATCATATACTGTGCTTAAACCAAAATAGCCATGACAAAGGGTACATGTCAACTCAGGATAGGTTATAACAAAGAAAATTTTCAGAAGTAAAATTGTTTTTGGTCCATAAATTTTGATTAGTGAAAAGTGATTTAATTTAAGTAATTTTGAAACCAGTAAACAAAAATTATGTCCATTCAGACATCAAATACTTAAAAAAAGAATATGTTTTTTTTCTGCACAGTATATTGTCTGTCTTCCAACTAAGAAATCAGATCCTCCATAAATTCTAATAAGGGAAGGCAGCTGGCTAATTGAGAGAAGGTGCAAGGCTATTTATATATAAATAAAAAAAAAATCATTTGAAATCAGCAAATGTTTTCTTCACTTCTACAAAATACTTCTGCTATAAAAATGAGATTTACAGATTTGAGAGATGACTGGTTAAAAAAAAAGTTGAGAAAATATAACAACTGGTTGAAAGAGATTTGAGTGATGATTGGTTGAAAGAGATTGGAGTGATGATTCGCTGAAAGAGCTTTGAGTGATGATTGGCTGAAAAAGCTTTGAGTGATGATTATTGAAAGAGCTTTGAGTGATGATTGGCTGAAAGAGATTTGAGTGATGATTGGCTGAAAGAGATTTGAGTGATGATTTGCTGAAAGAGATTTGAGTGATGATTGGCTCAAAGAGATTTGAGTGATGATTGGTTGAACAGTGATCATGAAATCAGCCTATTGGTGGTTACAGTACTGCAAATTGTGGATACATAGGTAGGTAATGGCGTAAAATTGAATTTTAGGTTGTTTGTTAAATCAGTAAAAATCATAATGCAGCTTCCCTGTATCATGTGCACAGAGATTTGTACTGTGTGCTTGTGAAGACCCAAATATACACTGATTTTTGCCTGTACTCGTCAAGACCCTGACACCTTTACCATACCTGTTCTATGAGGCCTAGTTACACCTGGCCGAGGCTACCACTGACACTAACATCCAAGATACATGCAACCCCAGCATTTAATTTCCTGCCTGGACATAGGCACGCTTTGTTTAGTGGGTCAAGGCGTAACAGACCCCATTACACTCGTGAACCAGTTCTCTATTTTACCTTGAAGCTTGGAATTTCCTTATTGCTAATAATATATCATTACTCCTGTACCTAATAGCCAAAGGTCTGTAATATAATTACCCCTTTACCCCCTGCATCTAATCCCCCCTGGATTCTTTGTCTTTAAACATTAACTTTTTTTTGTTGACCTAGAACAAATTCATTCAAAAAATTGCACAGCATATGAGAGATTTATATACATGTTGATAGAACCTAGAAATGTAGATCAGTCATTAGGTATGATAAAGTTTGAAAATTATTGATCAATAAATAAATCTTGGCCTGGGACAACACTATTCTCAGGTTGTAGAATCCTGATAAAGGATCCTTAATCTGATAAGGACAGGACATCTGATTGTGGTGGAGGTTTGGGAGTTTATGTTCTCTGGTTACCTGTGAATTAGCTGTGGTTACCTTAGTTACCCACTAGTTGCATGTGGTCTAGTTTTCTTTGTTAGGTGATTACCTGTTATTAAGTTACTGTTGGTTACCTTTTAGGTGACTAACTGTTATTTAGTTACTTCAGTTACCTGAAATGTGGGTACCTATAAACAGTGGAGTTATCTTTGGTAACCTGTGGTTACTGTTTGTCTACTGTGAAGTTGTCTTTGGTTACCTGTGGTTACCTTTGGTGTACAGTGAAGTTATCTTTGGTTACCTGTGGTTACCTTTGGTGTACAGTGAAGTTATCTTTGGTTACCTGTGGTTACCTTTGGTGTACAGTGAAGTTATCTTTGGTTACCTGTGGTTACCTTTGGTGTACAGTGAAGTTGTCTTTGGTTACCTGTGGTTACTGTTGGTCTACAGTGAAGTTGTCTTTGGTTACCTGTGGTTACCTTTGGTGTACAGTGAAGTTGTCTTTGGTTACCTGTGGTTACTGTTGGTCTACAGTGAAGTTATCTTTGGTTACCTGTGGTTACCTTTGGTCTATAGTGAAGTTTTCCTTGGTTACCTGTGGTTACCATTGGTCTATAGTGAAGTTGTCTTTGGTTACCTGTGGTTATTGTTGGGCTACAGTGAAGTTATCTTTGGTTACCTGTGGTTACCTTTGGTCTACAGTGAAGTTGTCTTTGGTTACCTGTGATTACATTTGGTCTATAGTGAAGTTGTCTTTGGTTACCTGTGGTTACCTTTGGTGTATAGTGAAGTTGTCTTTGGTTACCTGTGGTTACCTTTGGTCTACAATGAAGTTATCTTTGGTACCTGTGGTTATTGCTGGTCTACAGTGAAGTTGTCTTTGGTTACCTGTTGATAACATGTGACCAAGTGTCTTAGTTACCTGTTGATTACAATAAGTTACCTGTAATTAGTATTTCCTTGTTAAGTAGTTTACTGGTTACCTTTTGTTTGGTTATTTTAGCTTCAGTAACTAGTTTCCTGTTGTTACTATAAAGATTATCAGACTTCTACTCTAGACTTGTAGGCCTTTGTGGACTGAGCGGGTGACAGGTATGATTAACAGCTTGTGCATGTATCAAATATTAAATGTGCACTGATTTTATGGACCCCTTGCCAGTGTAATCTACATTATTGTAGGGCATTATGGAGTACTTGAGGTGGTATTACCGTCTTCATGGACTCTTTGTGGCTCAGGTGGTAAATGACTGTTTCTAATTCACAGAAACTGGTGTTAAGGAACTTGTATACACACAAACCTCTCCAGTCTTGACAAATGATGTGGATTAATAAATAATATTTATCTCACCTTCTCAGGGGGTTTGTCCATTTACAAACTTATCGTGTCAAAATTGACTTTATGTTGAAATCTTTAATTAAAAATAGATATTTAATCTGTATATAATCACAATATAAAGGAAAGTAAACTGCTACAATATAAGAACATAATTAAAAATAAATCAATTTTTTCAGGATGCATAGTACAACAATAAATGATATGATGCAGTCCCAATTTCTGTATGGAACAAACTCATCGCTGACAACTATATAATCATATACTGTACCAATATATAATGGGCATAAGTTTATTCAGATTTGAAGATTAAATATGTGTTTATATAAAGTCATAAGTACTACAGAACTTAGATTAATCACCATTGCATGTTGAGAATTTGATGTTTTCATTATTGAAAAAATCCACACAGCCATCTGATCTGATATACCTTACTTTAACATCATTTAATTTCATAAATTACTTCTTTAAATTCAATATTGCCATATTTTTTAATGGCAGGATGATTTAAAATCATGAATATTGATTAAGTTCTGTAAAACCAATGAGATTTATGTGGGAATATTAATAGTTTTCTGTTTGATAGAGCCAGTAAGATTGTGAGGTCGATTAACATATTGAAGCATTAAAACGACATTCATCATGTTGTCAGATTGGACTAGTATCAATTGATTTCTTCATTATTTACAGAAATATCTTTTCCCATTTGTATCAAGCCTCATTAGCTTGATAATTCAACAATTATTATTTTGATTTGATTTTTTTTTCTGAAAAAGAGGATGATACAATGAATACTTCCATATTAAGTTGATGGTAAGTTTTTTTGAGCAAACGTATTTTGTTTTCAGGATACAAAAGTTTTATAAAATGCCGACTCAAAAATTAAGCTGTATAAGTCAGCAGGATGTTAAGTAGGTTGGATAGTATGGCCCCAAAAGGTGATTTCATAGGCTGAAGTAAGATGAATTTTGACAATTAAGGTAAAGAAAAGGTAACAGAAGGCTTCTTGTAAATTACAAAGACGTTATTTCACAATTTTTGGTAAACGCTGTTTTGAAATACAGAAAAAAAATGTGTAAAACAAAATTCCTGTTTAATGAAAATATTAATTTAGAAATTTCTGATGAATTTAGTTATATTTGTGGCATTTGTTTGTTAGGTGTTTGTTAATAGGTAAATTGTCTTAGTCTTTAGTTTGAAAGAAAGAATTTTTTTCACAGAAATTAAGAAATAGGCCACAATTTCCTCTGTTAAATTAATTGACAGTCTTAAGTATTTTTCAATGAGTTTAGTCTATGTGTACCTTTAAAAAAGTGAAAAGAAATACTTGAAATGGATTGAATTTTTACTGTAAAAGGATAAAGATATAGAGAATCATGGACATATTGTTATTTATACGTTCGTGTACGAAGGAAGATGCCTGCACCAGAAGAGGTCATAAATTATACATTACTAATTTCCTGCAGATCTCCAGGAAAACATATTTAAAGAAAGATACCACGAAAAAAGTTCATCTCAGCATGATTTTGATTTATTAGCAGTAGAACTTTTTTGAGTTCGGACAGCTTGCAGCATGCAGCATATAAATTGTTCTCAATTAGTGAAGTAAGACACAATTATTATGTATGAGAGAAATCACTTGCAAGTAATTAATTTGTTTCACAATAACCCCGTCCCTGGTAATAAGCCCACCTGTGTTTTTGCCCACATTTTCCATTGCCCCACAATAAATTCACCTCTTACATTGAGTCAAAGATTATGTGTTTGACCTCAATGGGCTTCGTTTTTATCAGGATAAATACGGTAGGAACAACATCAGGCCGAGACCTTACTGTATGTACAGGTGGTTGGAGGAGAGACAGTGTAAGATAAGTGTCACCCTACTACCAGCAGAACGGGTGTCACATTATCATGAATATGTAGGTGGATATATGAAGTTTACAGTGAATTAAGTCAATGGAGGGAAATTTAAACTGAAGGGAAGGGTGTTAAATTAGGGACAATGGATTTGAATTCTGAGTAGATCTATATCTTTAATGATCTGTGTTTAATTCAACAGCAGTTCATATCTGATCTATCATGTTAACTATCTGTAAAGGATGGGCCTTTCATACGTATTCTAATGGAGGAATTATTTTACAACCGTTTTGTACAAACTGAGAGGTCTATTGACAGTATTCCCAGGATAAACCTTTACAATTTGTTAAGTTTTATGGGTTTACTGTAATGGTTGTTGTTTTCAGTGATTTGAATTTTCATAGTTTTATTAAAAGTTCAAATAAAAATGAATGTACCGGTAGTTTTTGCAGAAATGAAGAAAAGACCATAATTTTCTCTATAAGCGTATATCTAACTACCCCAGTATTATAGATTATGGTATGTTGGTGAAAGAGTTGTATGTAACTTCAGTGTGAGTAGCTACAGATCAATTTAGAGTTTTTGGGTCAAGGTCACTGTTGCTATTTTTAGCCAGGGCTAGTAGGAAACGTATTGCTTTAGCAATGACCAGCATGCTATACTTCAACTGCTTTTTCTACTTTTGTCATAATACTGTTTGATTTTTGTATGTAAACATCATATTGTGCCCCAGAACAGTTTTTGTTGTTTGTCAGCAAAGTTCTGTCATTTATAGCGAATAGAAATATCATAGTAAAGTGGTTCAATGTTTATAGTCTTACTTAGGTTCAGATTCATTCAAACTATATAAATCATTTGTTAGTGAGGGTATGATCCCTTAGATAGAACATGACATTTTGATTGTGAACTGTCACTGTTCCCGTGACAATAGTTATCATGTCATAATGAACATAAACACTGTGTACAATATGTATTCAAGCTGTACCAAATATCACACCATCTGGTTCTATACTTAATTAGATTTTAATGGTCATTGGTCAAGGTTAAAAGGTCAAAATTAGATTTTAATGGTCATTGGTCAAGGTTAAAAGGTCAAAGGTTGCACTTGTCCAATCTTATAGATTGGTTGGAGGTGGGGGTTAGGTGGGAAGCATTTTAGATAATTTATTGTGATTATTACATATAAACCAACAGCCATGACAGAACCATGATATGGATCGAGGCTCTAATATCAAAATAGAGATGTAAATGAGATTCTGTGATGAAGCTTCGTGTTGGTGCCTGTCCGATGACACATTACCGTTGACAAATGTATGGGTTGATTTGGTATACTCAGGAATACCTTACCTTTGTGTGTTTAGGACTGGTGTTGGATAAGCCAATCATACGGCCATATCTACAATATAGTGTATTGGTTTTCGATGATGTACGAGCTGTCAATATAGACAACTCTCTCTACTAACAATACTAAGCTGTCTCCACAGAACAAATGACTTTCACTGTACCATTGTGTTATATTTCTATTGAAAGTTTGTTTTCTTTAAGTATTCTACTAAATCATTTCACTTGAAAAATACAATGGTGTTTATATACAAACTATATATAATAATAGAATGTTTGTTATGCAGTGCAGTTGCACAGTTTATTTTCTGACCCTATCAAACATGATATCATCCAATTAAAATGTGACATTGGAGAAAGTGATATATCACCTATGGTTATATAGAACTTTTGATAGAACGTTTTGGGATTGAAGAAAAATGCAATACAGTATTGATAAATAATTGAAGAACAATTGGAGAGTTCCGACTCTATATTACCATATCAATATTCATTTCGAACTTATAAATGTTTGGCAATTTCCACTTGACACCTATATAATGGCCCGGTGTTTAGTTCACATATTTGATAGTGTTTATTTCACAACTTGATAATTTTAAAGATATTCTTTAGTTTACAAGTATATGATTTTAAAATTTCACAATAGTTGAAGTTGTTTATTTCACAACTTTATAATTTTGGAAGATATTTATTTCACAACAACATGATTTTGATTTCAATTTTAATTTTCATTTCAAGCTATTCATTTTGACATATTTCTAATATATATGATAATAGTTTTTGTCAAATAAAAAAGTCATTGACAACATTTCATGACATTTACAAATTTAAATCTAGAATAATAATTGATCCAAAAGAAAAATGGTGTATTGAAAAAATATTATCCATTCTTATGTAAAATGAGTAATGAATTTGCCATAGATTCTGTTAGATACTGGTTGTCTGGCAGCCGAAGTATGTGAGGACACCTTTGAGTCTGTTTGGGGGTAGTATAGCATGTACAATTGTCATGTGGAGTACTTAAATAAAGATAAGATGTACAAACATTAGTATTACCCTTACTCCTTCCCCTCCCAAGTTTATCTACCCCCCATAAAATCTCAAAATCTTCTAAATCATTTATCAGTTTCTGAAATCCTTTTAACTTCACATCTAATTATTGATAAAAGGTTTATAAAATAGTTTTAAGCATAAAGTTGATAAAACATTGAGTTTAAAGTTTTATAGTGTATGACACATTCTGGAATTGTTTAAGGTTTTATAAAAGGTATTTTATATATCTGTTGGACCAGAATGAAGCCAACAAGGCCAAACTTACAAGTCAATAAATGATATGTGACCAATCTCAATATGTAAATGAAAGATATAGACAAACATGGCTGGGATTAAGATAAACTTATAACATAGCATGTGGCCTTAAGTCAAGGACAAACATAAATTTAATAATCAACCCAAGGTATGAAGTTGTGTAATCCAGGTCTTGGATAAAGGTATTTCATAGACTATTTATTGTAGCTCGGATATTGATTGCAAGACAACTGGATGGAGTTATAATGGGGAAAAAATGCAGTGTAAATGGCATTGTTTTGTTAACTGGATATACAAGGCATAGTACACCTAGAACTACATTATATAGTCAAGTTCTGGTATGGAAAAAAAATATGAAAATGTTCGTTCCAAATTAAAATTATTGTGTGTATTTGGGGTTGATTATCTTTAAAACAGTTAGCGTTATAATATTATCATGAAAACAAAAAAAGGAAAGTGACTTCAAATTAATTTTTATTTAGGAGGTTTCAGTTGTTGGGTAAATAGTTTGATTTTCTGATACAAAAAATGTTGAAATATTCAAATTGTTACCATAATTGAAAATTCTTTTCTTATCAGCTAGTTAAGCATGTCATTTAAATTAATCAGGGTGTAAGTTATGCTGGAATATTCAGAGTTAGATGCACTTGAGACTGTGTGTAGGTGTTTTAATTCACGTACAGTTTAGATACAGGCCAAGTAAGAATATAACGAGGGAAAATAAAAGGAAATCAGTTGTGATAAAGGGCATGAGTTTTAAAGATATTTTTTTGTGAACACAACACTCCTAATTAGAGGAATGTTTTCATTAGTTAGTGAAATGGTGTTGTTTTACGATTTCATAGGCTTACGTGACATGTTTGTTGGTGTTGTATTACGATTTCACAGGCTTACGTGATATGTTTGTTTACACGATTACCATATAACTCGCCGAAATCAATGATTTCTCAATTCAAATATTCGAAAAGTCTTTGAAGGCATAGTGTACTGAAAGGACATCAATACCCATGCTGAGAGTAGCACGTCGCCTCACGAGTCACCATGTATATACTAATTACAATTGTTCGTGGATTGAACACTACAGAGCCGTCGGAAACACTCCATGGGACATTGATTTCTGGGAAAATTAGAACCATAGTAATGGTGTAAAATAGATATGTAAAACATACGGCAAACATCTATAAATATGAAACCTTTATTTTCAGATAAGCAGCATTTTGTCTGATTTATTTTACACATTGACGAAATTGAACATAATTTTGATTTTTAAGTATAGCCAAATATAATCCCATGTCTGGTAATTAATAAGCCCACAATGTCTTTTGCAGCTTAGTAAAAATGCTGACAGATTTCTGGGCCCTTCGAGAGGTTCATTTCGCCGTTTTGAATTTAAATTTGTGTGCTTGCACCCCTGGCTTATCCCCGGTCAAATGAATAAATTGGTTCTGAAAAGATTTATATAAAAGATTTATGAATGAATAAGGTCAGCCTGTAGTTGTATTGGACTATTGGAACCAACGGAAATACAGAAATTGATTTGCTACATAATATAAACAAATATTTCTGTTAAAGTTTCATAATGATAAAAAGGTTAACATTTGAGAGGTCTTCTTTTAAGTGTTAACAATTTCTTGTTCATCTTTTTGTTTGTTGAAAATACTTGTTTGGGGTCAGGATACGATAACAATGAAAGGCTTGTTGTATGAAACAGTTTGGCTGTGTAAAAACTGTCTTCTGTAACAAAGTTCATTCACACACAAACGCACCGGCAGGCTTCAGCAGGCTTGACCTTCAAAGCTATGTTCAGAGGTCATCTTTTGTATTTTCATTGCTAGCAAGCACTTACAATATACAAATATGGAGGCACTTCAGGATTCCAGCAATGGAGGCACTTCAGGATTCCAGCAAGGATTTCTTTTACAGAAACATTTTCTGACAGAAGTGATGAATGTTGTGGTATTAATATCCTGTGTATTTCATCTAAATCCCTCTATCATAATTACAGGGTCTGTTCATCCATCTGTCCACCAACACTATTATTTTCTGAGTTTCTATCAGATTCAGGAAGACCAACATTTATGATATTTATCATGGTGATGCACTATGTTATGAAATAACATTTTTTCCTAAGACTTAATTTTGTGAAAAAGACCATCAAAGGGATTCTCTTACTTAGATATATCTTAAGCTCATTAGTAAACACTTCATTATATCTACCAGAAATAAGATCATCTTTAAATGGATTTAGAATTGATATTTTGATAACCTTATTTGACATCGAATACTTCTTGTAACTTCAGTATTGTACAAGTTGTATATTGCTTGTAAAAATACTCTAATTGTATAATGATGATTATCTTCAGGTTGTTTTCTTGTTCACAGATGAGTTAATGACTTGTTCATACTTAGAGAACACCTGGTTCACACCTGACGGAACATTCGTTGTTCCAGTATCCATCTGAACGGTTCACTGTCACACTCATCAATAGTTCTAATTTCTGATAATTAAAAAATGCATTATTAAGTTGCTATTTTAATAATGACATAGGGGGTTGGGAATTGCCACGTTCTATCCACCCCTTAAAAAAATCTGGACTGACCTCCCACCTTCAGTGTCACCACAAACCTGGGTAGGTTCCATTGTAGATATAGGGTGGACAAGCTGTAGGTAGAACAGGTAAACACAGGTAGATGGAATCACTGTATAGTTTACTCAGGTATATTGAGCCGAGTTGGTATTGAAAACTCAGCGAGATAGATCCCAGGTATTCGGTGTTCGTCAGGTGTATAGACTAGCTAAGCTTTGTGTGCATGAGATGTGTATTGACCGGGTATTACACAGGGTACGTACCGCGAAACGTAGAGTGCTATTTGACAGCGTACTGTTTCCGCTGAACCGTGTCACATGGTTAAAGAACATTTGTAATGGAATTCATTTGATGGAGTGAAAGCATAACGGTAAAGATTATCATGCATTAGGTTTTGTCGTCGCGAGCGGACCGTAGATTAGTGGATTTGACCCGAGGTATTAGTGTTTTGGCTTGTTAGTTAGTGGACTATTTAGCCTGGTATTTATGTGTGTATTGGGTTATTAGCTTTACTTCTATGGTTTCCCATGTATCGCACACATGACAGTGTGGTGTCACAGGATCTTTGGAATTTTAAATATTGCCGTGTCCAACATTAATGGTTCACATTGGTAGAAAATGACAGCAGTGTTAATCAGAAGCTAAAAGGAATGAAAACTTGTGTGGTGGACAAGTTATTATGATCACCAAGGAAATTTGTTTTTGTTTCATAAAGACTTGATATTTTTTCTATGTGTTTGTAATTAAAGAGGATTTAAACAACAACTACCATTACTTGATGTAAAGTATCTGCAGTCTGATGTGATTTTCAAGAGAGAAAAAAATTGAATTTGAAAGGAAAAATATCACTTCGGTTTTTATGACAGTTGAACTTCAAGTATAATTGTGTAAAGTGCCTTATCGGAAGATTATTATAAAGTGCCTTACTGGAAGGAAAATAATATATTAAAGTGCCTTATTTGCTGGATTACCTATCGCTGAAATTAAGGAATATTGTCATTACTCGGCCATATTTGTGAGAGGAAAATGACCAGCTGATATGGAGTACTGATGCAGTGTTGAGGCCGCCTAACACATGGGGAAAAGTGCCAGTCTTATTTGTGGAAGGTGGGTACATATTCCTCAGGTGTAATTTGTCATTGATGTACAGAGGGATCGGATTAGACAGGTTTGATAGTGACACGTTATTGACTTTATTGAGTAGTCATTAAAGCTGTACACTTTTTCTCTACCTCTTACAAAGTTAGTGATGAATAAAGTAAAGTTTGAAAAGTATTGTCAGATCACACAGGCTATTACTAAACACACTCTGGTTTCATCAACCTTCCTTAACTTATAAATGCTTTAATTCCTAAAGTTAAGGATTATTGATATTATAACTGGGGTCAAAAATGTGGAATGAAGTACTGGATTGTGAATGTGTGAAGATGACAAACTTATAACTCTTCCGTAGAGTCAGATGTCAGTATCGCAGGTAAAAAAATCAAATTGTTCAGTGAAGACAGGTGGTCAGAATACACAGGTGACAACCTGTAAGTTTACAGTAAGGACAGGTGGTCAGAATATACAGGTGACAACTCGTTAGTTTACAGTAAGGACAGGTGGTCAGAATATACAGGTGACAACTCGTTAGTTTACAGTAAGGACAGGTGGTCAGAATATACAGGTGACAACCCGTTAGTTTACAGTAAGGACAGGTGCAATACACAGGTGACAACCCGTTAGTTTACAGTAAGGACAGGTGCAATACACAGGTGACAACCTGTTAGTTTACAGTAAGGACAGGTGGTCAGAATATACAGGTGACAATCCGTTTGTTAACAGTAAGGACAGGTGCAATACACAGGTGACAACCCGTTAGTTTATAGTAAGGACAGGTGGTCGGAATACACAGGTGAAAACTTGTTAGTTTACAGTAAGGACAGGTGGTCGGAAAGTAGAATGGTTAACACATACAGTAGGTGGCCATGATTATATATAAAGAATGGTTAACACATACAGTAGGTGGCCATGATTATATATAAAGAATGGTTAATATAAAGTTTGTACGTGAGGAAGTCTCAATATGTCCTTTATTACACACCTATCTCACTAGATACGCAGACTGTCATTTAGAACGGTTTGCCGGATGTACTGATCAAACCAGATTTAACCTTTATGGTTAAAATGTTTGGGTCAAGTCTCCCGGTTATCTGTGTGATTACACAAGATCCTTCAAGATCACTTCAACTCTTGAAATGAGATAACGCTTTAGGTCATCCTTTGTTGATAAGTCACCAAAATCCAGAGGAAAAAGTTTTCACCAGTGGGTCCCTGTGTAGAATTAATCGGGTAGAAAAGTTTAAATCTTGTAATGAATGTTTTATTAAACATCATACAGTTGAGATATTTCCTAGTTAAGCTCTCTCATCATTTGTCATGTAGAGTTAAGATGATAAGAAACGGTTGGCAGTATCTAAATACGGAGTACCTGTAAATGATATAGAGGGAGCCATTGGTGCGAAGTCAGCAGAATGAAATCAAGAGCATAATTTTATTGAGGTTCAGTGAGTATATACTCCACAGAATAAGTAATCAGGGATGATAAGAAATATTTCTGTCAGTAAATGGCCAGATTTACCATATTGAATAGTGCTTTAGTCCATTGTGACTGTCCAATATGGCAGGTGGCTTTGTCATATAACACTTCACATGTTTCTTACACATGGTTTACATACATCTGTCCTTAAAGTCCAGCTTCACAAATAGTTAAAGACTGGTTAGCCTATATTATGTGATCAGGTGGGATGTCACCATATTGTGTCCAGTTGTGGCATTTCAGTATGATGACACTATACATGTCTGTCAGTGGCACCATCTATGGATACAATACATGTGTCCATCAGTGGCACCATCTGTAGACACTATACATGTGTCCATCAGTGGCGCCATCTGTGGATACTATACATGTGTACATCAGTGATGCCATCATCTGTAGACACTATACATGTGTTCATCAGTGGCGCCATCTGTAGACACTATACATACATGTGTCCATCAGTGGCGCCATCTGTAGACACTATACATGTGTCCATCAGTGGCGCCATCTGTAGACACTATACATGTGTCCATCAGTGGTGCCATCTGTAGACACTGTACATACATTCTCATTTGACCCTGTCAGTTTCAAGGGAAAATACCAAATAACTCAACAGTTGCAAATATGCATGAGTTATGTCTATTTTAATACAGTAGAAAACTCGAACATAAATATGATAGAAAATTGTGTTAAAGTGTAACTTAGATATTGGAGGATCAAGTCAAGCATTTAATATGAAGACTGCAAAAAGAAATGATGAAGTGCTGACTTATGACTGATGTTTGTATAACCTGATATGTAATGTGTGAAGAGTCTTCACAAAGACTTCTTCACAATATTAAACCTGAAAAAGATTGTGATGATTTGAAATGTATTTTCATTTCAACAAATTTTATTATACAAGATGTTATAGTACAAAGGGATTTGACAACAGGCTTTGCCTATATCAGTCTTCTCCCACATAAATGACATTTTGATAAAGTAATTGAACAATAGAACTATATAATTAGGGTTATTTGTAACACTTACACATACACTCATACACTCATACACACATCATTGTAATAATTTAAGTAGTCATTCATAGTTTAATGGAATAATTTATAGTTAAAAAGTATCAAAAAATGTATCAATATATATAGACTGTCTGAGGTATGGGGGCTGTCTTTCTGTCAGACAATACAGCGTTTACTGGTACAGCTGAGAACAAGAGATCATCTCAGTAGTTTTCAATGTGAAAAGCGAGGCCATTTTATATAAAAGTTTAGGATTTCGAGGGGGTCTTATACTGGGGTAGAGTGAATCCTTCTGATTGTCTGTGTTCCTGCCTTACTAGGTTTGATAGAATAGTATGTACAAAATCATAAATTATCGACTAACATTTCAAAGTTGGTAACATTAAATACACAGCATTTGGAAATGTGACGTAATCGTAAATGATGATAATATTTTACAACTCAAGAAACATTACGGAAGTGTACAAACAAAAAAATGTTATTATAGAAAATGGAAGTTGACTCTGTGAGAGAATCTGAAAACTTGTTCCCTCAAGCGTTTTGAATCCGGAAATCGATGTGGATCTATATAGTAGTGATGTTTAGTCTTCCAGTCAGACTTGGATACAGGGTCACTGAGCTGTGACAGTCCTCGGTCAGGTGTGACAGCCATGGTTACCAACCATCCTTTTTATAAGCGTAATAATACTGACTGGTATAAAACATAGACGTATCAGTTGTAAAAAGTGACAGGAAACCTAAACATTTGTTATAATATGTTTAAGCTGGAATGGTGATGATAAAGATATAATTTATATATGTCAGGAGTTTTTGTTTTGACTCTGAATTATATCTAGGATCAAATATTCAGAATAATGTGTGTTTCCTACACGAGAAACAATTACCATCCATCATACGAGTACATATCTGGGTGTATGGACTACCAGTACTGTGGTGTATAGAAATATGGTATTGATCGAGATGGAGACATCTATTGTGTATTTCATCAAGTTTCCAGGATAAATATCTGTCCTTTTGTCTCGCCTAACGTCCTTTGGTTGTCATGAAGGCTATTAAAAGGCTGCCATTGGCAAGGCTACATTTGGAATGACATTATTTGGACCTGTCAAGAGTCGTGAAGACCATGTTACAATGTCATTGCATTAGTTTTCAGCCCCGGGTTAAACATTTGATTGATCTTTCTGAGATGTGTGAGAAATCTGTATTAAAGACACCATGTATGTAACACAACAAATAGTTCTGTTATGTCATCACTGCTGTGTAGATTCATTTGGACACACATTGGTGTGTTGAGCAAGAGAGGACACGTATACAGCAAAGTATATAACACATACAAATATTGAAGTATTGGACACGGTCAAATGATTTTGAACGAGTCAATCAACTCTAGTCTGGGCATTGGTCATCCATGTTGTAAATCTTTGTGTTATATAAGGCTTTAATTAATACTCTTGGTTATGCAGCAAAAAAAAAAATGGAATACTGTTATTCTCTTGGAATCATCTCTTCTGAATTGTTGCATTATCGTACTCTTCCTGAAATACTGATATTGTGGAATTAATATTGAATTGAACATTAGCCATCTTATATACCATTTATATTGTTGAATTATCTCCCCATATTAGTCCCTACCGGTTGCACTGTAGGTTTCCTGCCCCTCTGTCCGTCCCTCTGTCCATCCATCCACTCAGTTTTTCTGCACTATTCTCAGCCTTACTTCAAGGTATGTTGGTGAAGGTTGGTATGTAACTGCAGTATGAGGAGTTACAGATCAAGTTTGAGTTTCGGGGTTTTTGGGTCAAGGTCAAGGTCACTGTTACTATTTTTAACAGGGGGCCAGTAGGGGACATATATTGCTTTAGCAATACTCTTGGAATGCTTGTTATCTGTATAGTTGAGATATTATCAATGTATTTCTGTATACATTGATATCTCCAATATATTTTGTTAGAAGAACAAATTTGACAAATTTGAAAATCTTTAAAAAAGAAAGAAAAAAAGGAGATAACTATTCCACCAAGGTAATATACATCCTTAAGCTTTTCTGAGATTTATTGGCCAGAACACAGGTGTTTTACAAAGACTGTAGGCAGTAAGTGTAACAGAGTATATTTAATGATAGAGTTGATCATTGAATGTCTAGCTATTCGGTATTGTTATACTTGTATGTTTAAATGTCCGTGAGGAAAAGTCTCGTATTTTGTAACGTTTAGTGGATTAGTGGCAAAAAGGGATCCATTGTTAATGTAATTAATTGTTCCTTTGTGTGACGATCAAGATCAGCTTGAGTTTCTTTGTTAGAGAAATAAACCCGAGTTATTGTAGTCCTATATTTTCAGACAGAGTTCACGAATTTAATATCATGACCAGTTGATCCGGCCAGAAAAAATGAAGTATTGTTTTGTCAATTTCAATTTTAACTGACGTCGGCTTAAATGAATAGTGAATTTAAAGGGTCTTGGTTTTATACTGATTGTACAACGATGAAAAAATATCAAAATACAATACTACGGAGTTTATCTTGTTTCTCTCAGTTGAATGGATTGAAAATATTTCTGATTTGACATGGTAAATGGTGTGTTATGATGTGTTTGTTGAGAATAATTGGATATTGTGACCATAGAAGAAATAATATTGATGAAATTCACGATAAAATTAGCATGAAAACCCTTGAAGAGAATCTATTGTTTGGTCCGACCCCAGTCTCAATCACCGTAATATCTTACAATTATACGCAAACACCCTTTCCATATTCTGCTACAAGGAATCAAGTTAGGTTTAGAAATGTTTACCTGTGGTAACTTGTATGTTGCTGGATAAGGGAGAACTATTGTCTTAATGACACAGACAAAACTACTAGGTATGGCAATATTATTGCTTGTATTTCAACAATTCTTAACCCCAATCTTTGATCAAAGTGTCAAAATGATATTTGTGATAGGTGGGGAGGGTTTATCTCCCTAACACATCAGTGCCCTGTAGTGTTAATGTGTTAAGACAATTTATCTACTGTTCGCTAGATTGGCCAGATATCTGCTGAATTAGAATTATTCCTGACAATTATAAAATATGGTAAAAGAGGCATGAGAACCTGCAACCCATCACCAGTAGCTTGACATGGACCAGTCCAGATCTAAGGACTGGGGAGTCCATTGATAAATTTTAGGAGAGGGAAGGTTGGTTATTATTGGACTGGAATATTTCGCACCTAAATCTACAACTGTTAGTATTGTAAAGTTATAATAATGTTTAGAGATAGGTATCTGTGTGTAGTAGTCCTTCACTAAGGGTAGCTTCAGTGTAGTTCTATACACATGTAAGATTGTCCTGTGTTTCAAGTCTGAATGGGATCACAACAAGAAGTTGGTCAAGATATATATTGATAGGTATTGGCAAACTTAGATTCCCAATGTTGTATTGCTGGATATTAATAGCAAATGTATGTAACACAAATTTTGGGTCTCCAATTGGCAAATGTGTATTTTCAATAATATATATAAATCCCCTGAAGAGCGGCAGAATGTAGCCGCGAAAGTACTAGGGAGACAGCAGATCTGTGTTTGGCTTTTTATTTTATTATACTGTAAATGATATATTATATATCTAGTTATCAATTGGAACATATTGGCATAAATAGGGTCTTCAGTTAGCAGATATATTTTCAAAGATGTACTTGCAATTTTGCTAGGTCTCAACTTTACGAAAGCAACTTTTCAAAATTGTTTTTCTAGGTAGTGGCAAATTGAGTTTTCATTTGGCAATTAAGGGTTTTCAAATTCATGACTAGGTATTTGTAAATATTGAGTTTCCAATAGGCAAATAGGGGTTTTCAAATTTATTACTTAGCATTGGCAATTGGCAGATAGGGGTTCTTAAGTTGTGTTGGTAACCAATGACAAATATGGAGAAAAAAAGTATTTGAACTATTGAATTTTATTATTATCAATGTTTTCAGTTGATAGATATCGGTTCTCTAAATTGTGATGCTTAATTACAATGGCAAGTATGGAGTCCCCAATTGGCAAGTTATTTGAACCTTTGAGTTGTATTGCCAGGTATATAGAGGATATCTAAGTGTCTTCAGTAATACCAAATATATTTCACGAGTGGGGCTAATATTTTGATATTTTTCACTCGTGCGCACGAGTGAAAAATATCAAAATATTAGCCCCACTCGTGAAATATATTTGGTATTACTGAAGACACTGTTAGATATTCTGTTTATTACATTTTTTATCAACGAAGAACCTATCCTGTATGCTAACTAGGCCTACAGTTCCCTAAAAAAGTAGTCCCCCCTGTCCAGGTGCTGACATATATGTCAGGCTTTCTGATTGGTCAATTATTTTGGTATTTTCTAATCATTAATTTGATTGGTCAAATCAGCAAAAGTGATATTTTTCACTAGTGAAAAATATCACTTTTATAGAATGAATATTTTTTGATATTTCACTGGGAAAAATGTAATAAAGGAAGGTATTGGGTCTCCAATATATATACCACTCAGTACAGAGACAAAGAAGGCCATCAGGTCGTATTGGTAAATGTGATTTGATACGTAATGTGTTCCCCATATGTTGTGTCTCTTGTGGTATAATCCAAGCTATTTAAATATTGAAATATTGACCAAATCCCACTGACGTCCCACTGATGTAATCTGACCACCAGTGACATGGGTAGGTTTCTGGACTGTGTCTGATATTTGTAGGTTTTATATCTATGGTTTCATTGGAAGCATTTACAGTACCCATGTATGGGACATAGAGCTTTATCTGCTTTAAAAAAAAATCTGCATTTATTCTCATAAATCTGCCCCCCAACCCAAGTATTTAAGTTTGAGGAGGGCTTATTTTTTACTTTCAGTTAATTTGTTATTTCAAAATTGATGGTTCTGCAAAAATAAAGAAAGGGGCTGATTTGTGGTTAAATATGGTAAAAGGTTGCAGTTTTGATTTATTATTTTCAACAAATTGATACGTGATCATTTAATATTAAGAATTCTTGTTAAAAGTTAATGTATTGGAAAAGTTTTCCTGTATCCTCAGTCATTTGAATCCACGTATCGTATTAAATTTACCTAACTGGCTCATCAGTAATGTCCTGGCTTCTTACAAAGGATAATTGGATGTTGATTAACATGGGTGGTGTGGAGATCTCTTTGTACCCAGGCTGGTTATATCCATCTTGTGTAATTAACTCACGGCCTTATTTGGTGGTAATCATCAGTTTCAAAGTCTTTATCAACCTCTGTACAAATCATTAAACAGGAGTGCTAGATTTCTTGCAGAACTGATGGATGGCACGGAAAAATTAGACAATTCTGTATTACTGAACATTCCAGGATGAATTTGTGAGCCAACAATGAATCTATAGAAAGTTAGATATAGACATATAATTCAGTTAAATTTTAGCAGTAAGAAAATGCCAGGTTATATATGTAAGTTGACAATAATTGACGACCCTCGTCAGAGATGTGATCAATTATGAAGTGAGTCGTCATTCTAGAGTCGTCATTCTAGTTACCTGTCTGGTGACAATTATTTCCTGTTACTATAGTAACCAACCACCTGTATAATTTAGACTACAGCTATTGCCATGGTGAGAAGCCAAATCTTAATAATTTACTTAAGGCATATCGTAAAATTGTCTTCCTCACGATGTTAACCCTAGTATATATAGCAAATCTTGACCTGCAGGATTATTAGGGAATAAACTATTTAATATTTTCTAATTGGTAACTTATATTATGTTTAAATTTCATGATTTGTCAGTTCAAATTTTAAGGAAAATAATCTTGAACATCTTCATTGATAAAAACTTTGTTGTGGGAGTTCAACACATCTTGCAAGACAACAAAAAAGCATTTGTCAGCATTTTTTTTACTTAACTACAAAAGATTGGGTAGGCTTATTGCAGACAAGGTATACAAGGTATACTTGTCAGGCTTCCTGTCAGGCGAGTCCCTCTAATTAAATCTAATGCAAGGGTATGTATGGTCAGGCAGTCAATTATTTAGAGATAATATACCTTAAATAGGAATATTTCGTATGTGTCACTGTTAAAACTGTAAAATAAACTCAGGATCAAGTTTAAGTAGATCTACCATTTCCTTTTGTATTTCCTATAACCGGGGAAGAATAGACTTCAATTGACTACAGAGTCGACACATATTTTATACATGTATGCTCCCCGCAACCGTTCCGCTTCACTGAATCCCTGTTGTGTTCTAGAACAGGTATATATATGTCAAACTCAATAACTCTGTGAAAATACTGATCATTAAAATATAATGGGTATTGTGTCATTTGTATTTGGGTGCATGTAGATATATTGTAGGTCGTATGTCCTGTGGTTTAGTCTTATCCCGTTTCTAGTATATTTTTGTCCCCAATAACTTTACTGGTTTTAATTCCGAGCTAATAGAAAGTAAATTTTTCATAACAATTATCAGTTAGATAACTTATATTGATTAAGGAAGAACATTTTATCATAACAATTAACAGTTAGATAAATAATATTAAGGAAGAATTTTTTTCATAACTATTAATATTTAGATAACTTATATCAAGGAAGGATTTTTTTATAACAATTAACAGTTAGATAACTTAATCTCTCTTGCTTTCCTGGAAACATACATTAATAAATACTCAGGATGGAAGTGTCCTGTTGGTCTGCAATGTGGTAGAAACCCAGAGTTGTCGGAGGAAACTAATGGACAATGAGATAATGGACAATGAGACTTTCTTACAATGAACAGACTTGATACAAATTTCTGCTGATTATAAAGTAAATGAAAATCCTCGATTATGGCTCAACTTTATTTAAAATCCTTTTATGAGTTTTGAATATAATGAGCCTTGAAAATAAATACCTGTCAATTATCATACCTTTCAGTAAATACTTCCATGTGCTGTTAGAAATATCATTCATAAGATAATTCCCTGTTGACTATTTATTTCAGAAATTAATTAGCTCTTCAAGTTGGTCTGGAGCAAAACATAATAAAAATATTACTGTTGTCCCTGAGTGATATAAACGTCTATTGTGATGGTGGAGACAATAGTCTGTATACAAAGACTTACATTCACATATAGACTTGCATTAAAAACATTAATTAGACCACATCCTTTACGTACATCATGAACAATTTGTAAATAATAGAAATGGGAAAGTATTTTTTATACAAGTAACTAATATAGTATGTTAATTAGGCACTGGGCTGATTGTAGCTGTAGATAACTATCTCAAGGGTACTTCATTACCACCAAAGGTATTGTGTCTCCAGCCCTGCAGGTATACAGGAACTACAACCCACATATATTTTCTAACCTAATTTATAACATATTGAAGTCTATCAACTTCTTTGTGCAGGTCTTGTAAGATCAGATTACCTATTGATAAATCAGAATATTGTCTAGTCGGCCACAATCAGAACCACAGTAGAAAACCTCAGATTGGACATTTTAATTATTTATGATCTGTTACAATTTAAGAAATATTGAGTAATCCATGGAACCCTGTCGTATGGCCAGTCTACTGCCACCAAGCAGACAGATTACGATATCCTGGTGTTTTACAAGTGTTTAAATCTATTCTTTATTTACTTTTTGATGTATCAATAATCTGCAAGGTCTGGTTCAGTTTCATTCCAGACCAAAGCTCTTTTTTGTTTTATACGAGAAAAAAAAAAAGAAAAAAAAGTAATGAACAGCTTTTGTTAATGCTGATAAAATAGTGGGTTGATCTCTATCAGTATTTGATAAGGATATCTACCTTAAAAAGGAATGAACAAGTGGTGTATATCAAGGCTGTAAAAAATAACTTCCTGAGTTTCAAAGTCTAATCCTCCAGAAGTGATAAACACATTATGACTTAAATGGATCAAGTAGACAATGGTAACACTGATGTAATGTAGGGCTTAGGTTTGTTAGATCGAATCTTCAAGCCAGACAAGGACTTCCTCTTTCATAAGGTCAGTACATTCATGTAAATATATCTGGCCTTTAGGACCCTGTGAGGTAATTAACATTCAATTATTGGGAGGCATCCATAATATAACTTTAGTTTTGTTTATTTATAGCAAAAACATCACATTTTTTCGTTTCTTTTAATATGTATATTTAGAACACAGAAATGCTTTTTTGTAGGTATCTAATGTAAGTATATGGACTGACGATTTATCTGAGATGTCAATCTCGGTTAGAACTGTTTTTACACTATAGTTTCATTTCATGCAAGATTATCAAACCTGCTGTCAAAGAATGTCCGACTTTAATGAGCCTGCATGTTGTTAGCCACAATTGAAAATTATTTTGAGGAATTTCGTCAGTCTCTTTTAAAGGGAAGCAAATTAAGATACTGTTGATGTTAAAACAACCCTATCTCAGAAAAAATATACAGTGAGCCTGATCTTTTTTGGTGTTATGTTGATTGATATTAAACTTATAGCCAATCATTTAATATTTTCAAATTATAGTATATGATGTGTTATGGCACTCTGATGGAAGGTTTTTAACCTTCCACATGCTTAAGACTTTGAATACAGTTTCTCCAGAGAATCTTTCTCAGTTACTTCCACCATTTATGAAAAGCATAAGCTATGAGTCATTATGGGAAACTGTCCTTCGTGAAGCTTCTAAAGTGGAAAATTCCTGAATGGTAGGGGTAAAAAATACTGAATTACAATTTGTCCATTGTTAATTTCAATTTGTCCATTGTTAATTTTGTATATATGACATTAAATGCAAATCATATAAGAGTCGTAGACATATTGGAAGGTGATTGCATATGTTCCAGAGAAGGATTGTCCAGAAAAAAAAAACAAATTGCAAATTTTGTCAAAAAGAAATGGGGCACTTCCTTTGTCAATTCATAATAGGCCTTTTAGTTATTCTTCCAGAAAGGTCAAAAGAATATTTTTTAAATTCATTACCACAAATTATTTGTTTGACGTCATATTGTATAGAGTTTAAATCATTAAAATACCACGGGTATTGAGGATAATACCCCCCTAGTAGACAACACTTAAAAAAAGTTTGATCTAAAATGGATTGGAACTTGACAAGTCAAATCTAATACAAGTACTACCTATAAATGTGATCAATGTGAGTACAATATACACCTACCTGTCATCTACCTATAACCCTACAGGTAGATCTACAAAGGTTGGGATAATATTGTATTTGAAGTTGTCTTTTTCAGAGTGTAATGTTACTGAGAGAATGTTTATTGCTTGTTAATTAGTCTGAAATCGGTGATAAAATGTGGCCTTTAGATTTTGTCTACAAGGAGGGTTATTGGCAGGTACTGTAGAAAAGCTGTATCTACATAGGATGTATCTGGAACTTGATCTGGTGTCCTGAAAATATTGTGGATAAACATAAATTAAGATTTTAAACGTATTCTTCATTTTGTATTACATTAAAAGGTCTACTTTGCCGTCTTCTTATTTTATGGCAAATTTTGGATTTGTCTTGTCAGATATGAAAAACTGAAATTTATTGGATTCATATACCTATGAACTGCAGGTTTGATCTGATACCAATAGATTTAAAATCATAATACGACCATTAAACCTAGTATAACCTGGATGTTACTGCCACCAACTTTTAAGCACCATTACCAGATATGTAGTGAAAATTACAAACTTCCACCAACTCTTAAGCACCATAACCAGATATATAGTGAAAATTACAAAAATACGTTTGACATGTCATGATTTGGATATTACTATATGCAGAATCAAAAGAATTTTTGCTGTTGTGACTTAATTAATTTCTGTTTGATATCTGTTATTCTCATATCAACTCTGATCACTTATACTGCCATAGTGATCTGAGATATCGTTGTATGAATAAATGGGTCACGACTAGACTGTCAAATATATGCTCTACCTACTACCTAGAGATACTTGGACCAGTATTCATGAAAACAGCATGGAATCTACTCAACCCAACTTCCTTTAAACTTCTTTAAATCATGAAATATTGTTTTAAAAGATAACCTAGCATCAGATGAATATCTCACTTGGCATTCTGAAATTCTACCTAGCATCAGATGAATATCTCACTTGGCATTCTGAAATTCCACCTAGCATCAGATGAATATCTCACTTGGCATTCTGAAATTCCTTCAAATTATTGAAAAAATCATCCAGATATCATATAAGATTTATGGCTAAAAATGTATTTCAGTTTCAGCACAATGTGTGTATTTACACGAGAATGGGTACAGTTCATTTAATGCATAGTGTTAGAAAATAGTATATAATCTAACTGGATGTTATTTTAGATTTGTGCTGATTTCCTGTATTTAGAAAATGTTAAAATGAGCAGTTGCATTTCATGACAATGTGGTGTTCAAGTGCGGGGAAATTATCATCGAATATGATAGAAGGATTTTCAAGTCAATAGTCGGGTATACAGATCAGAATTGATTTATTTCATAATAATCAAAGCTTCCATGTGATCATCGAACATCCAACAAAGAATTTTCTGAGGCATTCAATGACATGTTTTCCTCAACAACCTGTCAATTTGCTATTTTGATGTATTGAATTTGTGTGAAGTTGTTTGTCAACTTTGTCATATTCATTGCCAGGTTGGAAAGGGCCATTTCAGTATGGCACATGTTTTTCATGTCATGGACGTTTGATAAAATATATCCTCCATCCTTGAAAACTTGATCTTGTAATGGTTGGTTTATAAAAATGCCAAACTCGTCAAAAATTAATTTCATAACAATCAATTTGTAAGACCTGTCAGAAGTTTAAAAGTCGGCTGACTTTATGATGTATGATAATAGTGGTTTGTGTCACCTGTATTGTGTGGTGGATTGTCATGAGCACTTGGAATAACTGTAACATACATGTGAGATTGCCACAGGACGTGTGTGATAATGACTAAGTTGTCACTGAAATGGAGAGGAGTAATTTGGATATGAAATATTTCACAGTTCTTCCAATATCTTGGTTTCGATCAAATTCATTTGATAACTATTTCTTATAGGTGTGAGAGTAGTGATAATGTTGTTTACCTATAAACAATGATACACACTTTTTAAAAGCTTTCTTTTTGTATGGCCAACCCTTGAAATTAATCCAAATCCAATAAGACCTCATAAGATTTTAAAAAGAAAATTGAATTCCGCTTGTGAAGGGTGATAAATTAATAAAATCAAGACATTTGTAAGCAATGAGTTTTGAATTTATATTGGAATGGCAATATGAGCCATTCATTTCTTTGTCAGAACCGAAAAATATGATCCATTCCATGTAATTGTGGTTGTATTGAGGTAAAGTTTTTGTATTGAGGTCACTGTGTGATGGTGTTTACATTAGATATATCAACTGTTCCTGCTGTATAAAGACACGTGTGTTTACCTAATAGGTCACCCTGGTATATAAACAAAGGTTGGTACTGCTCTTGTATCTCCCATAAAATGAATCCTGATTTTGGTTTTACCAATTCAGGCCGAACGTCACCTCACATAACTCGTACCTGGACCAATATTTACCTGTAAACTTCAGTGTCACCATGTGTTCAGAATGTACACAGAGAATTATAGATTATTGGTGTTTCCTTGTAACAATTTCAGAATGACTGGGAACATTGAATACACTAGGGCATATTTTTTCTGATCATATTGTCAAGGCCTTTACTTCAGTTAGATAATTCTGTAAATATTTGATAGTAAACATTTGGATATAGCTGAAGAGAGCTCCATATTGATTGCTAATAATTGAATATGGACACATATTTACCATGCTGATGGCTCAGAATTTTGAATGGCCATTTGTGATATTTACTTGTAAGCTGTATATGCATCCAACTTGTATGCACTCTCTCAACTTGTATAGTGCCCTCAGTGCTGGTGGTTCTTGACTTGTATGTGCCCTTTGTGCTGATGGCTCTCAACTTGTATAGTACCCTCAGTGCTGGTGGTTCTTGACTTGTATGTGCCCTTTGTGCTGATGGTTCTCAACTTGTATAGTGCCCTCAGTGCTGGTGGTTCTTGACTTGTATGTGCCCTCAGTGCTGGTGGTTCTCAACTTGTATGTGCCCTCAGTGCTGGTGGTTCTCAACATGTATAGTGCCCTCTGTGCTAATGGCTCTCAACTTGTATTGTGCCCTCTGTGCTGATGGTTCTCAACTTGTATGTGCCCTCAGTGCTGGTGGTTCTCAACTTGTATGTGCCCTCAGTGCTGATGGTTCTCAACTTGTATGTGCCCTCTGTGCTGATGGTTCTCAACTTGTATGTGCCCTCAGTGCTGGTGGTTCTCAACATGTATAGTGCCCTCTGTGCTAATGGCTCTCAACTTGTATTGTGCCCTCTGTGCTGATGGTTCTCAACTTGTATTGTGCCCTCTGTGCTGATGGTTCTCAACTTGTATTATGCCCTCTGTGCTGATGGTTCTCAACTTGTATAGTGGCCTCTGTGCTGGTGGCTCTCACTTTTATTGCGCATCATAACATTCAAAATGTAAGAAACACTTCAAATATTTGTTGAAATTTAAATGTCTTTTGTTAACATTCTAAAGATATTTGTACAGAAACTTCTGGTGTTATTTTTTTTTCAGGTTTTGTTGACAAGAACTACTTAACAATGTAAAGTTAAAGTTTTTAGTAGAATCCAATATCAGAATTTAATCCGGACTACTCAAACCCCTTAACTAACTGTTTGATGTTTTGGTGTTTAATTTTCAAGGCCAGGTAATGTTTCCTGTGAATCTTTTTATATAAACTTGTTTTATCTTAATTAAAAATGTCATGTGGTGACAAAGTTGTCCATGACTATTAGCAATCTGTGTCTAAGTAGTGTCTGTATCTTAAAGGTTTGATGTAATTATATACAGAAATGAAAATGCAAAAATAAAGATGAAGTAATTACTTCATTTTGATGTTATTGGAGAGAACAGAGAAACTGCTGACTACATAAGGAATCCAGTATTAAGTCTACTAATCAGAGAAGCTATTTATGATTGTTATATTTGAAGGTATCAACATTTCATTTTACATCTGTTTATTTACTAGCTCTGCCCGACCTCATTACTCTAAAGAATGTTTTTATTGTTTTCCACAAGTGTAGCATATATGTGTAGTTAAAGGTGGTCAATGACACTGTCTACAGGGTTGTCCCATTCCTCCATTACTGTGTAATAGTAGTCATATTTGTATGTGGGAGTTGTCTCCCCTTAAATGTCTATATTAATGGTATTGACCTGCAGTGGGAGTTACCTCCCCTTAGGCATCATTACAACAGTTAATCAATGGTAAACATATATGTGAAACGAGGAAATATAGCAGACATATTTATAAAAACACTTATGTTGTGATAACATGAAACTAATGTAGGAAATATTGTTTTTGTTTATTAAACTGATATGAATATTAGAATTGTAATCTTTTGAATTTGTATGTTATGATGGGTGATATTGATCAACAGTTGTAAAAGACGTAAATGTTGACATAAAGCTGGTTATAAGGTTCCTATTTAATGGTAACTGTTAGTCTGATGAGGAATCGATACATTACTATAGGGATAGCTATTTACCTGTACTGGAACACCTGGGGGATTGTCTAATGAGCAAGTTAGCGGAGAAATTGTATCAATATTCACCTGGTAAGAGTTTCCATATGTTTGATTAGAAAAATCTGGACATGGTTATCATGTAAAGTGTTTCTATATCTGTACAATGACGTCCTGTTGGATGTTGTTGGAGTGAGTAATGAGAGAAATTAATAATAAAAAAAATATTGTGAAAAGAAGGTTATAAAAATAAATAGGTAAATAATAAATATTTTGTAATAAGAATTTTGTATTTGATATTGTTTAGATATGAATTAAGGTACCATATGTGTTATTGAATATGTATGTATATTATCCTTGGGATTGGAAGGGAGGGATGACCTGAAGTCGAAACCTAAACAGGAGATAATTACTGACTGGGGCAGGGGGATAGGCTTCCTGTTCACTGGTAGGTTTTGTAAGCTTTCAATCTGTCAAACTCTGATCTACCATGGACAAAATACAGGTTTCCTTACATCAAAGCACTTCACATATGTTTTGCCTCTGAAGATAAGATTGATTGTTAAGGCCAATCCTATTTCTTCCCTCACCACAAAACATAAATAGCAATAATTTGGGGATTGGTGATACGATTCCAGGTGCTATATTCAATTTCAAATTTATTAACTTTCCATTACGCAAGATGATTCATTTTCTGTAGGTGTTATTTAGTTATTTCTTGATTGAACAGCTTCTCTCGACTCACGTCAGAGTTGGCGGCGTATGTTATACCATAGGTCAGGCAATGTTTTGTAATGATACATATATGTATGAGATAAATTGGATTTTTTGTCAATATTGATAAAACAATGAAGCTGGTTTGTTGGTTAATATTACTGATGATAATGATTAACAAATAAACGGTACACTTATGCCACAGGTCGTTAGTACAGAGGGTAGCCGAGAGTAATACCACGGGGTTAATTAATCAAGGTTTATTGAAATTACGAACACCCTAGAGGATTAGTGATGGAGGCAGCCTCTGGAGTGTGTAGTATTGGCGCCATTACTGTACTGGGTTGGTCCATTTCACTATACACTACAGTACCCACTGTGATCTGTCTCCACGATATCTACTCTGCCTCCTACAACAACAGTATTGATCAACATGCTTACCATTTAACTAATGCATTCCTCTGTAAAACTGTTGTTTTTTCCCTGTGTATAGGATCAACTCTAGATCATTCAAGATTCAGGATGCATGTTTGATGAACCAGCGGCCTCCATAGGTCACATTTATTGAGTCATGATGTGTAAACCTTCGTTTCTATGTCATTGAAATAAACAGTTAGCATAACAGGGGTCTAAAGAAGTTGTGAAAGACAGATAATGACTACAGTGGTGAACGAGTTATGAGGGCTTGACATACTCGTAGGCTGAGGGACAAGATATATAGGAGTCTCTCTATCGTAACTGGTGAAGGGCAGTCGAGATGTTTGCAGAGCTAGCAGTAGGAGAATGATGTCATATGTAGCGGCTTCCTCTAGTCCTGATATTCATTATCATAGTCCAATGATACAGTCAGGTTTCCATTCATAGCAAAGCATATCAGATGTGCAATAGCTGTTTGACATGGATCTTCATTGAAATATTTTTATCAAAAAAAACTGTGACATTATGAAGATTGAAGACAATTCTGTGGGTATTTTGTTCCTTCTCCTGGATTTAAAGCCATTTTGATTCTATAAGGAGAGTACTGGAACAGAAAAAACAATTTGTACTAGTCTGTTGGAATATTGATAGATTTAAAATTCAGTCAAAAAAAACTTCCTGTTGCTAAATTGGAAGAAAGACAATTTGAAAATTAACACTGGGAGCAGTGAGGTGGAATGCCGAGGAGGTTATATTGATTAAGAGATCGCATTGCCGATTTATTCCAATTTGTTCTTGCTTTTCATTGGATTGTGATATCAACGTAACAATATCAAATCTTCAGGATTAGTTTTGCTACTGTATGCTTGATATGTATCCTGGGTAAAAGGATTGCATACTCACTTCAGAAAAAATATGTTAAATTTGTGTTCCTAGAACTGAAAACAGAGAGTGAGGATAATGTTAAATTTGTGTTCCTAGAACTGAAAACAGAGAGTGAGGATAATGTCAGTGACATTTACGTTCTTTATGATGACCGAGGCTGATTTTGGATCAGCAATTTTTCATATTTTGTTGGGATTGATTAACAGATCATGGTGTGTCATATAGTAATCATGGTAATAGAATGTACACACTAGTGGAAGTTTAGATAAATTTGGATACAACATATGCCTCATTTATTGTTACCATGGAGACAGGATTTTGCTGCTCACATCATATTTCCTTGGGAATCATGTGACTTGAATTTGTGGAACAAGCTGTTAACTTCATGTTTCACCGTTTTTCAGTGTTTGGAATACTTTTGATATATGCGGTGAATTCAAAATTTGTAGACCTGTGTAATTTTTGTGTTGTCATGGATAAACGATACCTTCATCTGATTGGTCAGTACCTTGATGCTGTGCCGCGTGTAAACATCATACAGATTTTGCGTTGCATGCGATGTCAACAATCCGAAACTGATGGGTAATGTCCTCAGCCTTTTAACACTGTAATGTTTTAATCTGCTTTCCATTGCTTTTCCATCAGGAACCTAACACATTCAGGTGTACTATGAGATAAAATATAGTTAGGGTGTTTTCAGTTGCTTTAAGAGTAAATTAACTCCTCCTCAAATGTATTGCTTTTGTGAAATTTCTTTAAATATGTTGACATAATTATTTTCATTGGCATGACATCAAGTGTTTGTCCTTTTAGTCAGTCTGAATCTGTATTATAACATAGGGTTATGCTTCATGTTTGTTGTGCATTATTACATAGATTCATAAAATATGTATGAATTCATTTTTAAAGTGTATTACAACAATATCTGAAAGGTCACTACACCCTATATTTATCCCAGTTTCCACCCAAGTGGAGGTCAAGAATTTTTCAAAAAATGTCCAGGTGCCAAACTTTTGTGAATTAATGTTTTCATGTGAACCTGGGATTTCGCTACAAATTTCGTCATAAAAAAACCAACAACATAAAAACCTGTAAATGCTTTTTAACTCTTTCAGTACCGTTGTCGACTATAGTCGACATAAAAATGTGCTCCCTCTTCCCGTTGTCGACTATAGTCGACATGATTTCCAGCTCTGTCTTCCCCGCTGTCGACTATAGTCGACAGACTAAGTTGACGTTATTAAAGTTTGATTTGTTGACAGCATCAACTGATAAATAAAATTACCAAATGCAATGCTATATAAAATGTGTTCAAAGCTTTTGAAACAAACACTTTGGTTGATAAATAAATTTTTATTTCGTTTGTTTTACGTGTTTTTTCGGTCATAGTCATAGTTGATATTTTCTCATTATGTTCTTAATGTAAACAATATGGCGGCTTGCTACATTTGCATTTTAGATATCAGAGTCTAGGACGTTTCAGAGTGAGACATTCTGATCTAGATCTTATTTTGTTAAATATTTCTTAATCATGTACAAAGATTACACTAACCTTTCTGTTTCTATATGAAAATAACAACACACCAAAAATGCACATGTAGTCTGCCATTTTGTTTAAACTTCCGGGGGCGAGCCTAATAACTACTTCCGGTACGGAATCCGGAAAGAACACAAAGTACGGAAAGAGTTAATATTCTATTAAAATGATGTGTCATGGTGACTTTCACATTGGGTAAACTATTGTTCTTTATCAAGCTAAATCCCTAACAGTATAGACAATAAGAAAACTATGGTCACTTACTCCTGAATATGGGATGAATTATCTCCCCTGTTATCAGCATGGAAGAAGTTCATCACAGAGGTCAACATCCCACAGAGGTCGTTGTAATATGATTATAACACATTTTTATATTTTCAAAAGTTTGTGTGATACACTTTATAATGTGTTGTATCTATATAAATGATTTTGGAGATGTTTTATTTCAGTAAATTAATGCATTAAAATGCTTGGAGACTACAATATTATATATGTATACAGTATTACATTAATGTTAGGTGTTGCTCTAAGGAATGTTAATGTATAGAAATTGTCAGTATTTTTATAAAAATGTATTTTTTGTTCTTACAGCGATGGTGGTTTCCTTACTCACAATGCAAATAAAGATACATATCCTCAACCCATCCCTACAAAAAACGTCAACTTCCCGTCTGTGGGGGGAGACAACCAAATCAAAGATATTCCTAATCATACGGATCCCGACAACCAGCTTCCTGCGTACAATGATTACTTGGTGAGTACAATTTTTTTTTGTCAATCTTTGTACCGAGTACAAATCAGTGAGATATTTCACTATACGAGGTTATGGTGTCATTTATCATCTTTTTGTCCCTTATGTACAAGTGTCCTTATACAGAAGTGTCTGTTACACTTACATCAGTTGTATACAGGTGTTCTGTATACACAGGTGTTGCTTGTTAAGGTATCCTTTATATAGGAATGTCCATTTTACACAGGTGTCCACTTTATATAATTGTATGTTATATATACAGATGTCCAATGTCCTTATATAGAGATGTCCATTTTACACAGGTGTCCTATATATAATTGACTGTTATACAGATGTCCAATGTCCTTATATACAGGTGTCCATTTTACACAGGTGTCCACTATATAATTGACTGTTATACAGATGTCCAATGTCCTTATATAGAGATGTCCATTTTACACAGGTGTCCTTTATATAATTGACTGTTATACAGATGTCCAATGTCATTTGTAGGTCATTTATGAAGTATCAATTGTCATATGTGCACATACTTTTATATTTACCAAAGAGTTGTTATACACGAGTGTCATTTATAGACAAATGGTCTTTATACACGAGTGTCATTTATATACAAGTGTCATTTATATACAAGATGTATTTATAGACAAATGGTCTTTATACACAAGTGTCATTTATATACAAGATGTATTTATAGACAAATGGTTTTTATACACAAGTGTCATTTATATACAGATGTATTTATAGACAAATAGTCTTTATACACAGGTGTCCTATGTAGAAATTTCTGTTTCAAAACAAGTATCCTTTATACACAGGTGTCATTGAAGTGTGCTAATTAGTATAATGACCAATTGCCCATAACTGGAATCATAACTTCACCAAGATTATAAGTCTGCAAGAGATGTTAAAGATGAATCAAAATATGGAATAATGCTGTTATACTCTATAGATAATCAAAATATGGAGTAATGCTGGTATGTTCTATAAAGAATGCCTACTCTTTGGTTGACTTTACTTTAAAAGCTGACATTCTGTAGTTGACTTTGGGTGTAGAAGCTGACATTCTAAAGTTGACTTTGGTGTAGAAGTTGACATTCTGTAGTTGACTTTAGTGTAGAAGTTGACATTCTGTAGTTGACTTTAGTATAGAAGTTGACATTCTGTAGTTGACTTTAGTATAGAAGTTGACATTCTGTAGTTGACTTTGGTGTAGAAGTTGACATTCTGTAGTTGACTTTAGTATAGAAGATGACATTCTGTAGTTGACTTTGTTGTAGAAGCTGACATTCTGAAGTTGACTTTAGTATAGAAGCTGACATTCTGTAGTTGACTTTAGTGTAGAAGCTGACATTCTGTAGTTGAGTTTGGTGTAGAAGTTGACATTCTGTAGTTGACTTTGTTGTAGAAGCTGACATTCTGTAGTTGACTTTAGTATAGAAGCTGACATTCTGTAGTTGACTTTGGTGTAGAAGTTGACATTCTGTAGTTGACTTTGGTGTAGAAGTTGACATTCTGTAGTTGACTTTGGTGTAGAAGTTGACATTCTGTAGTTGACTTTAGTATAGAAGTTGACATTCTGTAGTTGACTTTAGTATAGAAGTTGACATTCTGTAGTTGACTTTAGTGTAGAAGCTGACATTCTGTAGTTGACTTTGGTGTAGAAGCTGACATTCTGTAGTTGACTTTGGTGTAGAAGCTCACATTCTGTAGTTGACTTTAGTATAGAAGTTGACATTCTGTAGTTGACTTTGGTGTAGAAGCTGACATTCTGTAGTTGACTTTGGTGTAGAAGTTGACATTCTGTAGTTGACTTTAGTGTAGAAGTTGACATTCTGTAGTTGACTTTAGTATAGAAGTTGACATTCTGTAGTTGACTTTAGTATAGAAGTTGACATTCTGTAGTTGACTTTGGTGTAGAAGTTGACATTCTGTAGTTGACTTTAGTATAGAAGATGACATTCTGTAGTTGACTTTGTTGTAGAAGCTGACATTCTGAAGTTGACTTTAGTATAGAAGCTGACATTCTGTAGTTGACTTTAGTGTAGAAGCTGACATTCTGTAGTTGAGTTTGGTGTAGAAGTTGACATTCTGTAGTTGACTTTGTTGTAGAAGCTGACATTCTGTAGTTGACTTTAGTATAGAAGCTGACATTCTGTAGTTGACTTTGGTGTAGAAGTTGACATTCTGTAGTTGACTTTGGTGTAGAAGTTGACATTCTGTAGTTGACTTTGGTGTAGAAGTTGACATTCTGTAGTTGACTTTAGTATAGAAGTTGACATTCTGTAGTTGACTTGGTGTAGAAGCTGACATTCTGTAGTTGACTTTGGTGTAGAAGCTGACATTCTGTAGTTGACTTTAGTATAGAAGCTGACATTCTGTAGTTGACTTTGGTGTAGAAGTTGACATTCTGTAGTTGACTTTGGTGTAGAAGTTGACATTCTGTAGTTGACTTTAGTGTAGAAGTTGACATTCTGTAGCTGACTTTAGTTTAAAAGCTGACATTCTGTAATTGACTTTAGTATAGAAGCTGACATTCTGAAGTTGACTTTAGTGTAGAAGCTGACATTCTGTGTTTAGGACCCACCATACATGATTCCTGTTTCTTCGTACCAGTGACGGAAATTCTGGGTAATTTGGTTTGTTTGACTGACCTCTCATTATCCTCATAGCACTGTGTTTTCTCCTTCATTCAGATCGTAAAATAGATGAGGTTAAAACATTGGAGTTTGATGGTAATTACACCTTCCTTTTTATCAACCCAACCTCATCCACTGATGACTTGTTTACTGGCTCCGTTCGGAGAATTTCATCTCGGGATTTCTGCCAGCAAATGATCTGGTTGGAAGTCTTAGAATACCAATATCGCGGAAGCTTCCTTCTAAAATAAAACAGTCATACTCAAGTTGTTTAGCCAGCGTCTTTAATGACTTTCTCTCAGAGAAGACATAATGGTAATTGGTCATGATATGTTGGGTCCATTGTCTGATGTGCAAATGAGAACAATAATCAGGGGAATGTATCAGTACAATTGCTAGCTAGACTTGTTACCATAGTTACTGCAGAAGTTCATCCATATCGAAGATGGAAAAATATTTCATTTTTCTGATCATTTGCTCAGTTATCTTTTCAAATGAGAACTTTAAACGGTCGAAAGTCACATCAATACTGTCCCCCTTGAAAATTGAAAAATCTGTGCTGTTTTAGTGAATAATAATCTTATCTTCAAGAAAATTAAAAATTGTAAATCAAATTGGCTTACTCACAAAAATGCTGTATATAATTTTGCATCTTGTTGTGCATATAAGCTGCTTTATCACAAACACAATTCATCATTTTAGAACTAGTTTCACTCTTAATTTTTCTGAATAATGTAAACCTAATCATGCTATTTATGGCCTGTTTTAATGCAGGCTCACAAAAGGGAATGGAAAATTCAGCAGTTATCTCCCTTGTCAATCCTCTTCAGGATTGAAGGCTTATTTTTGGCTACATTGGATATAGTGATTTATTTCCCATCAAACTGTCTCTATGAAACCTCATTAGGAAGGCGACAATATTTATGTCTCTAAATATCCTGCAGATATATAATCAATAGGATTTGTCTGGCCAGAATTTCTTGTCACAGGGTACTGAATATATCAATATAGCATTACTGTTACGAATGATGAAAAAAGTCCAAAAAATGTGGGATCCTTAATGAGAAATAAAATATTGTTTTAAAGTAAAATTTAATGAGAATACAATACCCTTATATACAGTTTTGAATATGTGTAATTTTTATTTTTTTATTATTTATTTATTTATTTTTAATTTTTCAAATGAAAAATTCCAATTGTGGAATTTCATTTTCTTTTTCCACTGTCCAAAATGGAAGCTGAGATGAAGACTTTAAATCATATAAATTTTATTAGTAAATGAAGAAAATATCAGTAAAATATGAAACATCACTAATATGTTGAAAGATAAATATGAAGACTAAATATATACATATACAGATATATTTACTCAACAGTAAAGACAGTATACATGATAGTGTTCTCGATTTTGAATAACCCTTTCGTTCAGTAGGCAAAAAATGTGAGACAAGGCGAAAAATTCATGTGTTTGGCTTTACTATAGATTAATCCAAGAAAGTGGAATGCTTTGACAGTTTTCCGTTAAGAAATATATATCAGAATCAATAGTTTCTTCACAAGGGAGTAGCCGTAGGCCGGAAAGCTAAGAAATGGTTTACATATATATACTAAATGAATACAGACGCCCTGGGGACTAGTCAGACACACTATGGCTGCTTGTAATGGCAGGAGGACTTTTATAGCAAATCACGGCACTCTCTTGTTCAGATTCTTCTTGTAATATCTCGGAGGGACGTGGGTGTGAAATGGATTTCACTTTCGCTCCATTATGATTTGGTCCCTTGTTAGGAAACAAACGTTTGTGAAATTAAAGACAGTTTATCCAAAAATGCAGTTATGGCAGAATTAAGGTTCTTTATTCCGTGTTTGTCAAGTTTGTCAATATAATGGATTGAAAATTTGAATTCAAGCTTGTGGGAGTTTTCCTTGGAATGTTACACTTAAGATAGATCCTTCAAGGATGCAAAAGTTCTTTCAGATTCAAACCATATACTGTATAGGTAGTGTCCATATTGTAATTAATGCTTAACATTCAAACTTCATAATAGAAATTGAATATTGTATTAACTGCAGTGCTTCATGATTTATGTAAGAAATATATTTGATCAGAATGAAAGGAAGAGGAATGAGCCAATAGTAGCTGAATGTATAAACAAATTACTTTCATAAAAGTTAATAACAATTTGCTAAGCTAATTTTCTTTGTACGGTAATTAAGTTTTATTCAAGGGAGATTAATAATTTGGTCTTGTTCCATTGATTATTGGCCAACGACATAGGCATTACATACCAGCTGAGTGGCATTACATACCAGCTGATAGGCATGTAGACGGAAGTATTCTGAAAGGTACTATCAAAGAGGAGGTAACTATTGCTGGAAAAATGATTGTGGGTGTTTGATAAGTAGGAGATAGAGAAACACAACGGATAAACCTGTCAGATCAATATCTCACATTTTATATTAGGCATACATAGATATCAAGGAAGTTTATAGATTTGAAACAAATGCACAAAATTAAATTGTATTGAAAACAGTATTTTCAAACTTTAAAAATCTTGGAGATTTTCTTGTAACAAATTTTTTTTTGTCCAAGGTAGAAAATTTAACCTTTTTTTTCCTGCATCTGGAGTGTATTCAGCAATTAATGTATTATTAAAATCATGTATAACAAAAAAATCAGTAACAGGGGAGGGGAGGTAACTGTGTAAGTCTTGTAAAAGTGGACCGAGTTGTTACCTACATTTCAGAGTGGGTAAAGATATAAGCCACAACAGAACGTTTCTTTTATTATTTTTATATCATATGAGGTAGTTTTAACATTTGTTTGGAGTTCTACTGTAATTGTTTTTCTTAATTTGTCTCTGACTTTGTTGTTTCTCTGTTGTTTTACGTTTGTTCCTGGTTTTACCACTGTTTATCTGTGCTAGAGTTATACCGTTGTTTCTCTGTAGAGTAGACATTTGTTAGAATTTAACTGTTTCCATGTCCGAGGTTTACCATTGTTTCTCTGTAGAGTTAAACCTTTGTTAGAATTTAACTGTTTCCATGTCCGAGGTTTACCGTTGTTTCTCTGTAGAGTTAAACCTTTGTTAGAATTTAACTTTTTCTATGTTTGAGGTTTACCGTTGTTTCTCTGTAGAGTTAAACCTTAATGTTAGAATCTGTTGTTTCTCTGTAGAGTTAAACCTTTGTGAGAATCTGTTTCTATGTTTGAGGTTTACTGTTGTTTCTCTGTAAAGTTAAACCTTTGTTAGAATCTAACTTTTTCTATGTTTGAGGTTTACTGTTGCTTCTCTGTAGAGTTTAACCTTTGTTAGAATCTGTTGTTTCTCTGTAGAGTTAAACCTTTGTTAGAATCTGTTGTTTCTCTGTAGAGTTAAACCTTTGTTAGAATCTGTTGTTTCTCTGTAGAGCTAAACCTTTGTTAGAATCTGTTGTTTCTCTGTAGAGTTAAACCTTTGTTAGAATCTGTTGTTTCTCCTCTGTAGAGCTAAACCTTTGTTAGAATCTGTTGTTTCTCTGTAGAGTTAAACCTTTGTTAGAATCTGTTGTTTCTCTGTAGAGTTAAACCTTTGTTAGAATCTGTTGTTTCTCTGTAGAGTTAAACCTTTGTTAGAATCAAACTGTTTCTATAATCAAAGTTTACTGTTATTTTTCAGTGGAGGTAAATCTTTGTTAGCATTTTGTCATATCTATATTTGAGGTTTATCGTTGTTTCTTTAATGTTAAACCTTTCAGAGCTTTACTGTTGTATTTTTACGTTGTTTGGCACCAAGTATTGATCCCTGTACAAGGTTTAATTAACGACTGGCAGGTAGTTATATGTGTTGTATGTTTGGGGTATGTACTAGAGTCGGCTATGACTCATTGCCATGGATGTGGAGAGGGAGACCGCCAAATCAATATTTATTATCTCCGACAGCTGAAAGGTATAAATACCGGATAAAAAGAAAATCAATGCAGATTTTTTAGTGGTTATTGTGTAACAGTGTACTTGTATGTAAGTTTAGTCTGTAGCCGTAATTCGGAGATTTGTAGATTATTTATAGGGCAGGTAAAATGTACGGATAGAATGGAAGATTTTCTCTCGTCCAAACCCATCTGTCCTCTTCCTGATTGAGACCCTAAATTGTCCTCTTGATAGTCACAAGTATTGTAGCAGTTGATTCATAGAAACCCCTCTAATCTGACCATTGCCTATATTAGACAGGTTAGAAACCCCTCTAATCTGACCATCAGCTAAATTAGACAGGTTAGAAACCCCTCTAATCTGACCATTGCCTATATTAGACAGGTTAGAAACCCCTCTAATCTGACCATTGCCTATATTAGACAGGTTAGAAACCCCTCTAATCTGACCATTGCCTATATTAGACAGGTTAGAAACCCCTCTAATCTGACCATTGCCTATATTAGACAGTTTAGAAACCCCTCTAATCTGACCATCAGCTAAATTAGACAGGTTATCACAATATTATTATTTTGTTCTTCTGATATATGAATTTTTTTTTTCACTATATAGCTCTCCTGGTCCACTGCCAAAATTAGACAGGTTAGAAACCCCTCTAATCTGACCATTGCCTATATTAGACAGGTTAGAAACCCCTCTAATCTGACCATCAGCTAAATTAGACAGGTTATCACAATATTATTATTTTGTTCTTCTGATATATGAATTTTTTTTTTCACTATATAGCTCTCCTGGTCCACTGCCAAAATTAGACAGGTTAGAAACCCCTCTAATCAGACCATCAGCTAAATTAGACAGGTTATGACAATGTCATTATTTTGTTCTTCTGGTATAAGAAATAGGATTTTAAATGCACATACTTCAAGGATATGTTGCTTTCACTCTATTTTTTTGGTGGATACCAAATCTACCACAAAGTTTTTCAGTTTGTATTGTTTAAAAATATCTGAACCCATATGACCTTCACAGATGGAAAATTTTGTATGTATTGTAGTGATGAATAAGTTTGATGATTCAGAGTTATGTCTGATTATTATTCCAAGAGAATTGACAGGTCGGAAAATATTCAATCAAATTGAAGTTTTAAATTAAGTTTTAAATTACAAATTTGATCAATTCACTATGGTATATATATATATATATATATATAAAGTATGTATACACAGATTCTCACACCAATGGTATAGATGTACACTAAACTTGTTAAATTACACTTAAAATGCTGGTAAGTGAATGTATAAGCAATTTGATTTTGCATGACCTTGACAGAATGTATTTCTTGCCAAAACTCTGATCTGTCGTTCTACAGGGCATCAGACTGCTTAAATTCAGTGTAAGTATCTTTCAAGACATATTTTGAAACATGTGTGGTGTAACTCCAGCAGTAAACCAATTTCACATTGCAAAGAAAAGATAACTCTCAAAAATTTCTGCATTGTATTTTAAAGAGTTATGGCCCTTGTTCAAATGGATAGAGATCCTCCTTCATATTAATCAATCTTAAATTATGCAGTTCCAAGTGGATTTGAAATTATTACTGTTAAAAAAATCAGTTTACAATATTGATCTTCTAATGCTGAATTGAAATAGGCAGGATAGAGGACAGATAAGTCGTTGGTAGGTAGTATCAGGATAGAGGACAGATAAGTCGTTGCTAGGTAGTATCACGATAGAGGACAGATAAGTCGTTGGTAGGTAGTATCAGGATAGAGGACAGATAAGTCGTTGGTAGGTAGTATCAGGATAGAGGACAGATATGTCGTTGGTAGGTAGTATCAGGATAGAGGACAGATAAGTCGTTGGTAGGTAGTATCAGGATAGAGGACAGATAAGTCGTTGGTAGGTAGTATCAGGATAGAGGACAGATAAGTCGTTGGTAGGTAGTATCAGGATAGAGGACAGATAAGTCGTTGGTAGGTAGTATCAGGATAGAGGACAGATAAGTCGTTGGTAGGTAGTATCAGGATAGAGGACAGATAAGTCGTTGGTAGGTAGTATCAGGATAGAGGACAGATAAGTCGTTGGTAGGTAGTATCAGGATAGAGGACAAATAAGTCGTTGGTAGGTAGTATTAGGATAGAGGACAGATAAGTCGTTGCTAGGTAGTATTAGGATAGAGGACAGATAAGTCGTAGGTAGGTAGTATCAGGTTAGAGGACAGATAAGTCGTTGGTAGGTAGTATCAGGATAGAGGACAGATAAGTCGTTGCTAGGTAGTATCAGGATAGAGGACAGATAAGTCGTTGGTAGGTAGTATCAGGATAGAGGACAGATAAGTCGTTGGTAGGTAGTATCAGGATAGAGGACAGATAAGTCGTTGCTAGGTAGTATCAGGATAGAGGACAGATAAGTCGTTGCTAGGTAGTATCAGGATACAGGACAGATAAGTCGTTGCTAGGTAGTATTTGTAACCATGTCAACAAGACATCTTTTTTTTATAACAATTTGGCAAAGTTTTTGAAATCAAATGAAATATGATATAAACTTGACGTCACAGGAATTCAATTTGTAATAGATTGATGGTATTATCGCAACCAGTGAAAAATAAAACTGTGCAAACAAGTCGATTACACCTACACAAAAATGTTGAGAGGTTCAATTAACATAAATATGAATTAAATTTTCAATCTGTTCATGTCTGTACCTTCTTGCCAAATATAAACGTCTATCACACAATTATTGATTTTACTTTAATGTTATTTTTTCTGTGAAAAGTATACTAAGGAATTTATATAACCCTACCCAACATTTGAACTGATAAATATGCATGTGTTGTATGATATGGCAGTTTTCATACAGATTAAATACTTTTATCTCGTATGTAGTTGTGAGTTGGATATTGATTTGTAATTGTAAACTTGAAGTAGGTATTATGTCACCCTGTCCTAGCATGATGCCATTTATAACTTTAAGGTGTTTTATCCAGGAAATTGATCATGACTCATCCTTAAATTTAGACCGGCTCTTCTGAAAGTTTGACAGGAAGGGGTCACTACCTTGTCTACATCCTGAATTGTCACATAGTACTTATAAACAAGGAAAGGAGAAGGAATGTACTCAGTATAGATAAGATATAGAGGAACAAACTTGTAAAACAAGGCGGAGAAATTAGTAGATTTCTTATACCTATGTCAGCTTATGTTTCTTAGGAAGCTAAAGAATGGGCTGGTCTGTGCTATCATGGTTTTGGATATTTTATCCTAATTGTCCTGGATGGCATGCCACAGACCTCTTGTATCTTGTTTAGTGAGGTAGGCACTAACTACTACAAGGAGACCCTGCCTCAAGGTGACACTAGCTGTTCTCAGGGCAATAATCACAACAAACAGACTATATTTACGGAGGTTTCGGAGTGTTAGTTTTATAATGATGGATAAAATGCTGAAAAAAATATTTTAATTCTTTATGTCAATCTTTTTTATGAATACTTGCAAATGAAAGAATATTATTAGAGAAAGAATAACAAAGAAAAAAATGAAAAACTGAGATGGAGTAGTAGCAGATTAGAAAAAAAAAGTTTTTTTAGGAGAATGAAGATTTCCAAAAACAGTGAAGAATTAAGTAAGAAGTTTGTGATTTTTGAAAAATAGAAATCTGAACAGGGAAGTTTCTGATATTTTAAACCTCAAAAACCTTTGAAATCTTTGGAAAATGTCTACCCAGTTGGTAATGATGTTACACCTACTTTACAGGAAAGAAACGAAACTCTGTGACATGATAAAATCTATCAGTACTAATAAATTGGTAGAAATGTTTTGCAGACATGATGGATAGGTTTGTCAGTTAATAAGAAGCTGGCTATTGATCTAAGTCCATACACTTCATTCCAAGTCTGAAACACTGAATTGGTGTTTTGTATACTGTTGATGTGCTTATGTAAAATATTGAGATCAGATCAATCGTACTGCTTGGTTTACATAATCAGTCTAACAGGTATATTACATGTATTCTTCGATTCGCTAGGAGACCTGATTTGATATTCATTTTTTTTTTTTTTTTTTGGTGAAAGTCGACATTGATGACTGTGATGGTTTAGAGTTACTAACCATAGATTCTAACGAGGATGGCTCACCTGGCCAGGTGAAAAGTGTCCACAAATAGCTGAGCTCAGACTAATCAGCTTTATAAATCATTATTTCATATTTTCAAATGCAATTTTGGAAAATTATTTTAAATTTTCTGTCTTCTTATATGTTTCCAATCTTTCGGTCATATTTTTTAATCTCAATTTTAGTTTAAAATTCCAATTTTGTCATTAAATACTTAAGACAGGAATAATATATCAGATTTTCATTTAGCCAGTCAGGCTTAAAAAAAAAACCAGTGTACCCTAGTCGTGGAGTTATGTCAGCAGAAGTCTGGTTACCAAGGTAATATATGCTATGATAATGTTTCTCTAAAAGAATGAGCAATTTGTTTTCTGGATGCGTTCCTAGTTAATGACCCCCGTTACCATCGCCAATGTTATTGATTTTGGTCCCATGTCTTTGTAGAAAGCATTTAGATCTTGCCTGTAATAAAACTTCACTAGCAAGAATTTACATGTAATTGGTCCATTATGACTATGGTTCTGGGTGTCAAGTTACCTGAAAATTTGTATGTTGCAAGGCACAATTGGTTATGAAGAATTGATTCTGAAAACAGCCATTTTTCTGTAAGAATTGAAAAATCAAGGAAAAACTGGATACCAGCTTGGAAACAATGATAAATATGTAACTATGGAAAAGTAAAGAAGAAGAAAAAAAAAATGAATTAAAAACAAACACCAAGAAATAAACAAAAAAAATCAGTCAAAACTAGGCTAAAAGAATAAAACATCAAGTTTGCGGTTCATAACAAGATTTATGTTGAGGAAACAAAATAGATCAACAAAAAGTAAGTAAAATAAATCAAACTTTAAGTTTGCTGTTCATTACAAGATTTATTTATAGCATGCATTTATGTTTCGGTTAAGCCTGTGGTCAGTTAAACAAAGCCTCATCACACAATCTCCTTCAACAAAAGGCGGACAGCTGGTGAAGTTGGACAGCTGGTGAAGTGGTGTAGTGCTGCTGGTCAGCCACTGACCTCAAGGGTCACCACAGGAATGGATCTATTGGTTAATCCTGGTGTGACAGTGTCCCTTCATCACCTTGAGGTGTGACCGTCACCTAAATCAGTCAATAATTACACAAGTTTACAGTTAGTTACAATCCCTAGCCCTCCTCATGGCCCAATTAGTTATGATCCCTAGGGGCAGTTCCATGTATCAATCTACAAATGGTGGTCAATAATAACATTCTGTGTTCAATATATTCAGTAGTTATAAAAACAATGCTAGGCCTGAATGTATAGATGCATAGTTAAGTTGATGATGATTATAATTAATATCAGCGGTAGCTTAGAAATCATTGACAGAGGAAGGAACTAATTTGTTGGAGGCTGAATGTATTGCCAATGTTGAACTTAACAAGGAAGAAAATTATATCACATTTTGTCACAAGCAAACTATGCATGTTGCATTGCATCTGGGATTTTCAGGTAAATATTGTTTATATTCAGTTAGATAGGCTTGCGTGTTCCCATCTGACAAGTATTTGTAATCGGCATCAATTTTTTAAAACATTTTGGAGGAGGGGAAAACATTTCGTTAATTAATTAAATTTCTTAACTAATATAGTCATCATGCTGTTTCTTTAACCAGACCTTTAAAAGAATCAGTTATCAAAACATCTTGAATAACATCTGTTCAGTAACATCAGGGCAGAAGGGATCAATATTAACATAGAAATGGAATTAAATTTCCTTCGGAATATACATTGATGTATCCCAAATTTTAAATACTTGATTACTGAGATTAAATTTCAAAAATTTAGAAATGCTGAAATGTCAATAAAAGTGACTACCCTTGTGGAAGTTTTATGCCAGCCATATGGTCATTTGTAAACATTTATTGGGAGTAAAGTAAATATTTCAAAACTATTTTTCTGTAAATATTTTGGGTAGTGGGTGCGAGTGCTAGTGGCATATTTACTTGTATAATGGAGATTACTATTAAGTGGACAAGTCTGGCTATTGGCCGTCTCCAGGAGGAAACAAGAAGCACTTTGTTTAGTGTGTCAACAGAGAAAAACGTGACCGTCAAATACATACACCAAATGGCATAATGAAGTAGTTGTAGGTATTTGTAGTATCAGGCCTTAGCGGTCTTGTAAACTCTTGTTTTGAAATTTCACAAAATTCTTTTTGAATTTCGGTATATATATCAGTGGAAGATATTTGATGAATGTCTACCGGTACATGATATGATATTTAGAAAGATTTTTATCTGGGTTTAATATTGAATGTTTAAGGAGTTTACTCCATTACTCAGGACCCATATCAATGTCCTGATACAGAAAGTCAACATTGACAATCTGGTGGTGAAACACAACATAAAAAAAACAACACTGGCTGTCACCATATGTCAAGCTGCTAACATACCACAAATATTTTCCAATTCCTGTCTGGGTGCTGCTCAGCCTGCTTTGACCCCTATTAGGGGTTAGTGAAATAGACTAGGACGAACCCTTTAATAATACACGTTACGGTAGCCAGGGTCTAGTCATAGGGCTGTCGTCAGAGCAGGTCAGGTGAGGTAGCCAGGAAGGTGTGCTAACATTTCTCTGCGTAACACACTCTTTATTAGAAGGTATCCTGTTGAATTATTTCAAGTGACATGCCGAGTTGTAGACTTACGTGTGGAATTTGAATGAGAAATTTATGAAGCATGCCACTGTACATAAGTGTCATAGTGGAAAGACGAGAATGGCTTAAAAAAGGAAGATACAGTATGTTGAAGGACCGGTGTACCTGTGTTATGAATGGCTACAGTTATATATAAAAGGGACGATTTATAATATAAGCATAAAGTAATTTATATCAATTTCATAAAGGACGTAATGTAAGACGAACCAGTTGTGTATGTGTACTATCAGCGACAGTTTTCATAATTTGAAAAGGGAAGATTTATAATGGAAGTGGACCTGTTTGTGAAGGAGCTACCACGAATATAATAGTTTAAAAAATGGAGATTTAGAAATTGTATGTAAATGTGAGCAGGCGTCACAGTGCTATGCAGGCCGGCTCCCGCATTCATAAGACAACTTGTCATACCAGGATGTTTAAGTGAACAGAATATTCAAGCAGATATTCAGACAGAGCATTGGAAAATTTTATTAGACATTAAGCTTGTGTTATGGCTGCGTCATACTTTGAGCAGATGATAGTCAGTGAATCTCAGGACGGAGGCCTCGACAAATAAAACCATAGAACTAACACGGCCAGTAATCAGTGGATGGAATTTAAAAGATATCTAATTTTATACTTCATTGTGAAACAGAAAGGAAGTGGATTTCAGGATAGATTGTCGGTTATAATTTCCTTCGCAGGAACGAGATGACATTCCAATTTATTTATCAAAGGAATTTACGTAAAGAATATACTTAAAAGGATGTTAAAGTTACGCGTGAATTTTATTGGGAAATATCAACAATTTCTTTTCTGAAGCAGACATCAAAATTCATTGACTGAGAAATATAAAATGTCTACATCTATATATGCTGTGTCTGATGCCGACAGTAAAATGGGAGAAAAAAAAGTGACTGAATGTTTATAATGGTGCAGGACTAGCACATTTCTATATATTGATCTGTATGAGATTACGGTTATTGTGACAAAGGACCGTGTTAGGATTAGTTTGATTGGTCAGACATTGTTACATAAACAGCCTAGTGTTGACAATCTTGAAATATTTCACAAAGGAGTATTATAAATTTTCAGTTTGGTAGAAGTTTTTGCTGTGTCGACTTATTAGTTATTTACCTGTGCAGGTAAAATGGATTTCGTGAAGTGTTATCCGAAATACTGAAAGATACTGACGCACTGTTGTAGATTCAAATCGAGTTTCAAGTGACCAATCGTTGATACAAAATTTATTTCACTTTCTGGTGTGGAGATATTTGGAATGAAATTTTATAAAGAAAATTATTTCCATTTATAGAAATCGGAATTAACCTATCAGAAGGACGTTGGAATACAGTATTATCAGCAGTTTGTTTTTCTGTGTGTAATTTCGACACTGATAGTTCCTGTGTAGGGATGTTAAATGTGATCGTAAACTTACACACACTCGCCCACAAAGTGTGCATGCAGGTATAAAATAGGCGAACAAAAAACGGCACAATTACGGTTTGAAGTCTAGTGATCATCTAAATTAAAATTCCCTGATCTGATATCTTACCTGTGTCGGAGCACTGACGGGTGCTGTATACACCTTTCTAATAGACAGATAAAAACAACCTCAAGGTTTGTATAAAAGGGGATGTTATGCTGTGGATGTTCTAGTATTGTGTGGTGTTTTGTGATGTTACCAAACTCCTCCCAATTCCATCTCTGATGTGTGGATTCCCACGTACGCATAGTTTTGTTACAGTATGTCCACGTTTGAATGCAGATTATGTCACTGTGGATAGGGATAGTCAGAAAAATTTAAAGGTAAAGTGATTTCGATTTTTACTACCAGTATATAGGTGGTGCTGGTAGTCGGAACACTGAATTGGATATTACTATGGTATGTATGGCCACAAATATTACCATTCCTAGTCACAAGAGTAAACTTAAGTCCTCTGGTGAACGACTCCACCGCAGACACAGCATTTCATCTGGTTCAGCTAAAAAATCAGGAATAGATTCAAAAACTTCTCAGGAACCTGAACTGCATTCAGGCCATGCTAAAACCTCCCCTGTCACCAATTCTGTAAAATCCTGTCAGAAATTATCGCCTCAGGAATTGAATGAACTTTGGTGAAGACAGGCAGCCTGTTGATACTGTATGGTTGCCTGACGGACATGTTGAATCTGGTGGTCACCGATCTTTGGCCGACCGTATCAAAGACATAGTGTTGGATAAAACTGACCAGGTCTATAATGACCCCTTGCAACAAAGATTGAAAGTAGAACGTGAAAATGGAGAGAGATCGGGAGCCCGACACCGGCATGGATTACCTCCAAGACGTAAAGGATACCCCAAATTAGGGAGATCCTCGCGGTCTAAAAGTGCTGGGAGTGAATCGCATGCCAGACTGGGTACGTTTTTTAACAAATCAACAACCAACTTTACAGACGCGGAAAAACTTTATCATAAGTTACACGGACTATCAAAAGTCGCTAAGCTGGGTAGTATATCACCAAAGTCTAGTGGATTATCAGTCACCCCAAATCAAATAGATGACTCCTTGGATACTAACACAAAGTCACGGAATCCCTCGGAGAATCTCCGACCTGACATGGTGGTCAATGTACAGGGCTCAGAGTCCAACAAGGATGGCGGGGAGTCTGGGGCAGATGCAGGTCCACACCAGTCACCCCACCTGGTGGTACGGCAATGTAGGATAGGATCATCAATGGCATTTGGTTTAGTCCAGGTCAACCAGAATGTAAGTTACACTAATCAACATAATTTTTTTTTTTTGGGGGGGGGGGGGTTCTTAATAATCAATTAGAAATATATCTAAGTAATTTGTAAGACTGTTCTAATCAAAGGGGAAAAATCAAAGAAAATGTCTCCATTATGTCATTTTGGAATCTTTTTAACACTTTTCATGGCCAGTTGGCTAATTTGGCATATTAAATTGAAAAAGGTTGGGTTAGTAGACAATAGGGTACAGTTTAATCGCCTCTGAGTCTAGGATATTCCCAATCACAAGACTGGAGACAGTTTGTGAGGGGGATGTGTGATAGTGTGTAAAACTGCTAGCTACTTCTGTGATAAACATTGGTTCTGCATTCCAAGATGTTGATAAGGCCACACTCCTATCAGGTCCCGCCACAAGTTCACATTTAACCTTCCACCTCTAAACATTACTGATGACCTAAGGAATGAGTGCTGAACTGATGTTGACCTCTACCCTCTTATAAGAATTAAACAGCCCAGGACTGTTTTATTTCATGGGGAAATTTTCTATGTGTTGTTTCTGTGTATTGTCTAAACCAATTATTTGTACTAAAATATACAAGGAACCCTGACCTCCATGGGTATATAGTGACCTCTGACCTTTTCTAGTAAATTTTTCTTTGTGTTCTTGGCAAAGTTGTCTCCCTTGAAATTTAATCAGCTCATTATTAAGGATCACCTAAAATGATAAATTATTATCATATTTCTACTTATATAGATACATGGTTACAGGACTTTTCAGTGTAAAGTGGATATCTAACAATTAAATCGGGCAGTATTTCTAAGGAGGAAATCAGTTTGGACTGTCATGTCACTTAAAGTTGTCACTGTTTAATTCAAGAATATATGTATGTAAAGTCTGTAATGAAATATTTGCTGAATGAGAAAAGTTTTCTTTAATCAATGTAACTTATTGACATTTTTTTTATTTAATTGCTGCAATTTTACATTAAAATTTTTTAAAATCAGATTGTTATTAAAACTACTCCCTACCTGAAGAGTTCTGCGAGTAGAATTTAACATTGACGTGACTTTGACATTCCAATATATTGAATTTAAATATGATTACTTATACTAAATGCTTAATTAATTCTGTGAATATGACTTACAATTTATAATTAATTTGCATCCCATTCTTCATGGATGTGTTTGTAATTTAAATTACATTAAACATGTTTTAGCTGAGGTGAATTTTTCTTTGATGATGAGTTCACTGAACAGTGAAGATGGTTTGATATTAATTTGTAATTATCTTCCTCTTAAATTCAGTTAATTTTCAGTACATAAGTTGTTTAGGCTTTAAATATCTTCAGTTGTCACGACTAAGAAATTTAACCTAGTTATTCAATTAAATCCCAGTTTCTCAATATGCAATTATTTTAATGGTCATATTGTTAAATATTTCTTAAAATTTCATGCAATATATTTGTACTCTTGTGGTCCTCATATAGTAAGTGTCATTTAGGAAATCTTGTGATGATATTTTAGACATTTCAATGTGAAGCCTAATATAAACTCAGAGAGATTTTTAAACATGAACTGGTGACAGCTATACCTTCTGTCGGCCCCGACTGTACGATCTACTCCGTCAAGCATTCACAAAAATACACAAAGAAGACAGGTATGAAAGGCAGATGAATTAAAAGTCTCCGATTCAGCGAAGATGTCTTTGAATTTTTTCTATATTATGAATAAAAACTTCTTCAGAAATACAAAGCTTATAATGTATAGGAGGAAAAAACTGAAATTTGGTTTTGAAATTCTTGTTTTTCTATGTATGCACTCCCAGTTTTCTATTAAACCATGATCCCTGACCTTGCACATTCTCTAGTTTTGATATCATTGACCTCTAGCCCGGCACGTTTTGGGTTGAAGAGATTTACCTGAGCACGATAACAGGTATATATTAGAGGCAAGATCACAGTACCTTGGTGATGATAAACATGAACATTTTTAATGAATGATTCATTCGTAAAATACAAGACGAGGATCGAGGAAGATATGACACAATAGTACAAGTGTCTGAATTCATTTACCTGTATAGTGAAGAAAGGGGGCACATAAAAGAAGGAAATTATTGTGGCCAGGGAGGTACACAACAGGAGAGAAAGGATTATGATTTCACTTAGAAAATAAAAAATGTTTCTGGCCCAAATAATAAAAAAAAAGGTTTACTTTTAGTTAGAATTTTTTTTTTTTTTAAATATTTTCTTCAACAGCAAAACAATTTCTTATAAGAATTTAATTAGTAATTTTGAATTTGAATTTATTGGTCTTCAAGCGACCTAAACCTGATAGTACGGGTATAATCTGTAACAACCAACTAACTAGTGAAAGGCTTAAAGCTAGGCAATATAAAAGATTTGAAATTGTCTTTTATACCTGTATAAATATATTTGCTTAATAATCTACTTTTGTGACAATAATGTACCTGTATATGTCCAGTTATCTACCTTTACATTGCTATCAGGAAATGTTTGTAAGTGAGGTATAGCCATTGGACATTGAACTCTAGCTAACAAACAGGAAGATGACACGTATATGGAGACTGTTGGTGTGCTGTATCTCTATGTGTACCCAGGTCGACCCGACCCGACCCGACCCGACCCGACCCGACCCAGAGTGGTATATTTAGATATGATAGTCCTACACCACACTGAAAATTACCTGGACCAGGAGTAGTAAATTCAGACAGACTCCTATAACAGGTCGAAAATATGTGATTACAATGAAGCAGTGGATTTGGGTTTTGTTAGTTGAGCTGAATTTCACAATCCTTAAGGTTGGTAAAATTTTGAGGAATTTTCATCACGATATTTTGGTAGAAAATATTAAAATTTAGTCTCTCATCCATCTCTATCTATTGGAGACCATGGTTTCTAAATCATTTTTGCGTTATGTTTATCTTTTACTTCGGGGGATCATCCATTCCATTATGGGGGTTGAAGGTCAAAGGTCAAGGTCAGGGTCAGTCCCAGCCCCAGCCTGCAGGGACATTTTCACATTCAGACCGCGACCTGATAGACAATGTCTAGCTTGTCTGATATTATTTCAATCAGATGGTAGAGGGTCAAAGGTCAAGGTTAATTATAAGTGACCAATTGTGCAAAATGAATCCAAAATCCAACATATTTTATATTACTAAGACTTGAATAGGCCTTTAAATATTTATATATCATCTGTACCATTCTTACATATTCATATGCTTGTATGTGATACAAAACAGCTGTTCTGTAGGCCCCAGAATGGAACCCCACACCACACAGATACTTTTATGATTTAGATAATAATAATGAATATGAGGTATGTGCTCACAAACATTTGGGAGACTCTGACAAAGAGCAATATAACAGCAAACTAAAAACTCAAGTAGAGGCTTAACATCCTTGTGAAATTTTAATATTTTACAAACCAAAAATGAAAGCTGTAAAAATGTTAAGCTGTCAGCTTGAAGTCTTTAAGTAAAATTTTAGTCCTGAAATGGAAAAATATTAGTCTGGAAATAATCACAAGTTTAGTCTTGAAAAGGAAACCAACAAAATTTTAGTCCCGAAAAGGAAATAAAACAGAAAAAATGGGTGAATTCTAGAGCTCCGTCTCCGTTTCATGCATGCCTTCAAATGCATTTATATGTCTATATATAAAAGTGTATTTGAGTTACTTTTTTTTCCCATTTCTATAAAGTTACATTTCATTATGAGAGATAATTTCTACCATATAATTAAATGTACCTCTGATGGTTATGATAGTGTTCTCTGTATGACAAGCACGTCTCTATTTCAAATGTAAGTTGAATTAATTAGCCATTTGCCTTGGAATATAGCAGTAAGTGTTGGGAACTTTATTACCTAGTCACTGATATGGAAATTGCTCAGGATTTGCTTCACAGTTAATTTGAATATTAAGTAAGTTGTAGGCAAGGGCTGTGTCGCTGAATAATTTAGGGTTACATTGTTCCATTCTATGTATATACCATAAATAAGATCATATGAATGGAGATATTTTATAAGGAATAAAACAAAATGGGTAGAATAAGATTTAAATTGTGTAAATAGGATGTTCAAGTTTGTTAGAAAGTAAGATAGTATAAAGGGAGAAACGTAGTATGGTCAGTGTCACAGGAGATAGAACTGTGGAGGGGTTTTAAGGTTTGGGTATATATATATAGTGGTGTAATGTTCTCATTTACACCTGGATTAATATAAAGGGATTATACCATTATACATTGTATGTAGTATACCATATAGATAATATACCATTATACATTGTATGTAATATACCACATAGAGAATATACCATTATACATTGTATGTAATATACCATGTAGAGAATATACCATTATACATTGTATGTAATATACCACATAGAGAATATACCATTATACATTGTATGTAATATACCATGTAGATAATATACCATTATACATTGTATGTAGTATACCATCACACTTGACAGTTTACAAAGACAGTGGAACACAGCTAGCAGATAATGCCAAGGGCTGATACATATGGAATTAAAATGAAAAGGGTTGCTGTTGTTAAAAATTGAGAGAATCTTTTACAAGGTTGGGGATTCCCTAGATAGAGAATATTCTACAGGCTGGGGATTCCCTAGAGAGAGAATATTCTACAAGGTTGGGGATTCCCTAGATAGAGAATATTCTACAAGGTTGGAGATTCCCTGGATGTAGACTATTCTACAAGGTTGGGGATTCCCTAGATGTAGACTATTCTACAAGGTTGGGGATTCCCTAGATAGAGAATATTCTACAAGGTTGGGGATTCCCTAGATAGAGAATATTCTACAAGGTTGGGGATTCCCTAGATAGAGAATATTCTACAAGGTTGGGGATTCCCTGGATGTAGACTATTCTACAAGGTTGGGGATTCCCTAGATGTAGACTATTCTACAAGGTTGGGGATTTACTAGATGGAGAATATTCTACAAGTTTGGGGATTTTCTAGATAGAGAATATTCTACAAGGTTGGGGATTCCCTAGATAGAGAATATTCTACAAGGTTGGGGATTCCCTAGATAGAGAATATTCTACAAGGTTGGGGATTTCCTAGATAGAGAATATTCTACAAGGTTGGAGATTCCCTAGATAGAGAATATTCTACAAGGTTGGGGATTCCCTAGAAGGAGAATATCAGAGAATATTCTTCAAGGTTGGGGATTCCCTGGATGTAGACTATTCTACAAGGTTGGGGATTCCCTGGATGTAGACTATTCTACAAGGTTGGGGGATTCCCTAGATAGAGAATATTCTACAAGGTTGGAGATTCCCTAGATAGAGAATATTCTACAAGGTTGGGGATTTCCTAGATAGAGAATATTCTACAAGGTTGGAGATTCCCTAGATAGAGAATATTCTACAAGGTTGGGGATTCCCTAGATAGAGAATATTCTACAAGGTTGGGGATTCCCTAGATGGAGACTATTCTACAAGGTTGGGGATTCCCTAGATGGAGACTATTCTACAAGGTTGGGGATTCCCTAGATGGAGACTATTCTACAAGGTTGGGGATTCCCTAGATAGAGAATATTCTACAAGGTTGGGGATTCCCTAGATGGAGACTATTCTACAAGGTAGCCGATACAAACATTGCTGATATACAATTTTTACTGCAACATTAAACCAAGGTCTGACTTAATACCTGTACAGCTTACCTGTAATCAGTAACAGCTCGTTTCCTATGTACCTGTCCAAAGTTAATCTTTAAGACTTCAATTTCCTGTGTTTCATCATTTATTTTGGGATCCTTACTAATAGGATTTTATTGATTACTTAGCCAAGATGGTTATTACTGTTAAGGCAGTCATACTTGAATAGGTAAAGGGGTAAAGTCAATTATCAGGAACTGAAATTAATTACTTGATATCAATAGGTCTGTTAGGAGTGTGCAGATGTTCTCTCCATATCCTCCCTTCTCCCCCTATCTTCTCTCCATATCCTCCCTCCTTTCCATATCCTCCCCCTCTCCATCTCCTCCCCCTCTCCATGTTCTCCCTTCTATCCATATCCTCCCTACTCTCCATATTCTCCCTTCTATCCATATCCTCCCTCTCTCCATATCCTCCCTACTCTCCATATTCTCCCTCCTTTCCATATCCTCCCCCTCTCCATATCCCCCTTCTATCCATATCCTCACTCTCTCCATATCCTCCTTTCTATCCATGTTCTCCCTCCTCTCCATATCCTCCCTCCTCTCCATATCCTCCCCCTCTCCATATTCTCCCTTCCATCCATGTTCTCCCTCCTCTCCATATCCTCACTCCTCTCCATATCCTCTCTTCTATCCATGTTCTCCCTCCTCTCCATATCCTCACTCTCTCCATATCCTCCCTCCTCTCCATATCCTCACTCTCTCCATATCCTCACTCCTCTCCATATCCTCCCCCTCTCCATATTCTCCCTTCCATCCATGTTCTCCCTCCTCTCCATATCCTCCCCCTCTCCATATCCCCCTTCTATCCATATCCTCCCTCCTCTCCATATTCTCCCTTCCATCCATGTTCTCCCTCCTCTCCATATCCTCTCTTCTATCCATGTTCTCCCTCCTCTCCATATCCTCCCTTCTATCCATATCCTCCCTTTTCTCCATCTTTATCTTTCCCCATTCCTGTCCCTTTATCTTTCCCCATTCCTGTCCCTTTTTTCTCCCTTTCCCCATCCCTGTCCCCTTTTTTTCTCCCTATCCCCATTCTTGTCCCTTTTTTTTTCCCTTTCCCCATTCCTGTCCCTTTTTTCTCCCTTTCCCCATCCCTGTCCCTTTTTTTCTCCCTATCCCCATTCCTGTCCCTTTTTTTCTCCCTTTCCCCATTCCTGTCCCTTTTTTTCTCCCTTTCCCCATTCCTGTCCCTTTTTTTTCTCCCTTTCCCCATTCCTGTCCCTTTTTTTCTCCTTTCCCCATTCCTGTCCCTTTTTTCTCCCTTTCCCCATTCCTGTCCCTTTTTTTCTCCCTTTCCCCATTCCTGTCCCCTTTTTATCTCCCTTTCCCCATTCCTGTCTCTTTTTTTCTCCCTTTCCCCATTCCTGTCCCTTTTTTTCTCCCTTTCCCCATTCCTGTATACCTCTCTGCACAGTTGATATATTTATCCTCATGCCTTTGCCAATCCTCTGTCCTAATCCCCCCTCCCCCATAAAGGATGTATAATAATAATAATGGCTGACTAGTCTGTGTGTACCGTAGTGAAGATCATTTACAACAACCTCAGATTACCATGCTGTCTGTTGGGGAGCGAAGATAAAGCGAAAAACATTTCCAAGAAAAATGTGTGTGGGTGTTGTATTGACATCTCAGCAATGGGATGTTTACATGAACAGATTTTCTGTGTGGAGGCGTTTATAGGAGGTAGACGCAGACATTGACGGGCAACCCCAAACTGTTCAATAAGTGGCAATGTGTAGTTTATTTACAACTGAGTTTGGTATGACAACATCTTCAGGACAGATCCTCGGAATTGGTGCAGATATTCAGATGTTTGTGATTTTGTATTAGAACTGGGCTTCATTTTGTCAGCTAGGTTTTGAACTTCGACCTCCTGAAGATATTCTGTCATAGGACAGATCTTATAGATATTTCAGGCATTCAGAGATCTATATATAGAGATCAGCAATAAGATATTCAGTTTTTCAATCCTTAGTGTGGAAGTGATAAATATTGGAAAAGGTCTTTAACACATACATTAGGCATTTTTATAGATTTTCTGCAGAAATCTTATTTGTTGGTTGATGGATGTTTGTGATATTGATAATGGTCTTCAGTAAAAGATCTTACAGACTAGGAATTGATTGTGTATACCAATAATATCCTCACACAGGTACAGTATATTATACACAATGTACAGAGACCTGTGTATGATTTAGGAGTACGTTTAACCCTGGGACTGGAGGTCAACTCGTAATGACAACATCTGAGTGGTGAAGTTGTGTTGTGGAGTCTGCCCACACATTTCCTTCCATAGTACACTTTATGTAGACTGATATTTCCTTCCTGGCTGTACATACTTCTTCCAGCAAGGACATATACACCAAAATGTTATCTGATGAAAAAAGTGTCCTTTTTTTCTAGGCATTTATATGCAAAATATTATTGATACAAGTAATTGGATTATGACGATTTGTTTTGGTGTGCTTAGGAAATTCATTTACGCAGTTTATTTCATAGATTTGTCTGATATCGACACATTAGGTGTCACTAAGGAGCTTTACGTGTGATGTAATGGACAGTCTGCGAGGGGAAAAAAAACATCGATAGAGATGTTCATTACTCGACACATCAGAGGCGAGTAACTATATCTAACATTCTGACGTATAAACCAGGGATTGTTTTCCACACAGAGAATTAAACATTTATCGGCCCGGTGAAGAACGCATGAGTGAAATTTCATGCCTAGTGAAATTAAATCAGCATTGATTTCTGAATGTCGTCATATCGGCCAATTACAAGGATGGGAAGTTTTCAATCGAGTTCTAAAAGTCTCCAACTGTAACCTGCATCGTGCAGTCTTCCTTTGCTAGTGAGAAAAGTGATGATGACTTTTCAATGGAATATTTCTTGGGGTGGATTTCCAGGAATAATGGGTGTGCTAATTAACTAATCAAGACTGAACCACAAATTAGGCTGAGAATCAAAACTTTGTACTGGTGATGTACTTTGTTGACAGCTGAATCAAAGGTCGGAGCAAGCAGTAACTTCATACCTTGTAAAGGGATAATGCGGAAATTTTACAAGATGGTGATAATGAAATGGTTTGATACTGGGCGGAGCTTTTTATGAGATAATCTATAAAGCTTGTGATCCCAATGTTTAATTTTGAGTTCTGACACCATGACCTTGGCAGTGTCAACAATTGGGAAGTCTGTTAAAAGAACATATCTTTACGAATGTCACTGGAGTGTTGATCCTATCCCTCAGGTAATTCTTATTGAAATTTCAGATAAATGTTGTTATTGTTGGATGAATCTTGTTATTCATTTAACTTCATTAAATCTTCTGTAAGTCAATAACTAACCTGTTCTAACTTTTAATGAAATGAAATCATGGAGGAAATTTAATGAAAATGGGGATGGGGGGGTAGGGGGGGAGGGAACAAATATTTAGAGAGTATTTTGTACACATGTGCTTGATGTTCTTTTGAAAGCCAATTAAATTGACAAAACTATGAAATTTGTTTAATTGTCTTGCTTATTAACTGAACCTCCTCATCATGCTTTTGACATTTCCATTGGCTTATTTTGAGTAACTTAACATCACTGACAAGTCCTAGGACAAAACAGCTGTCTGATCACGCAGATTAATTCAATAATGACTCCTATGTATCTAAACTGAACTTACATTGAAAGGTACTAATATCTTACATGACTTTGTATCTGAATGTCCATGTTTACAATACAATATATAATATCTTACGTGACTTTGTATCTGAATGTCCATGTTTACAATACAATATATAATATCTTACGTGACTCTCCTACACTACTTTGTATCTGAATGTTCATGTTTACAATACAGTATATAATATCTTACGTGACTCTCCTACACTACGTTGTATCAGAATGTCCATGTTTACAATACAGTATATAATATCTTACGTGACTCTCCTACACTACGTTGTATCAGAATGTCCATGTTTACAATACAGTATATAATATCTTACGTGACTCTCCTACACTACGTTGTATCAGAATGTCCATGTTTACAATACAGTATATAATATCTTACGTGACTCTCCTACACTACGTTGTATCTGAATGTCCATGTTTACAATACAGTATATACCAGACTTAGATATCAGCTGTCTCCAATCTGTTGTCTGGTGAGACAGGAGGGGGGTACAGGAAGATGTAGGTGTTGAGGATAATTGTTACTGAGAACACCTGGCTATCCTGCGTCATTGTACAGCTGATACACTGGACATCCATATTGTTATGAGGGGAGAGGCCTAGCTGACTTGTGTATGTGTAAAACACTACACTTGTTACATAGGGACATGTGTATTAGTGTTAATGCATATAAGGCAGAACAATTTTTGTAAAGAAGTGTTTTGTGTGTTTACGTGTTGTGTGTTCTGTATGTACTGTACATGTGTAAGGTATGCTTGTTCTGTGTGTATCTGTGTGTTGTGTTGTGTATGTACTGTACATGTGTATGGTATGCTTGTTCTGTGTGTATTTGTGTGTTGTGTTGTGTATGTACTGTACATGTGTGTGGTATGCTTGTTCTGTGTGTATTTGTGTGTTGTGTTCTGTATGTACTGTACATGTGTATGGTATGCTTGTTCTGTGTGTATTTGTGTGTTGTGTATGTACTGTACATGTGTATGGTATGCTTGTTCTGTGTGTATTTGTGTGTTCTGTATATACTGTACATGTGTATGGTATGCTTGTTCTGTGTGTATTTGTGTGTTGTGTTCTGTATATACTGTACATGTGTATGGTATGCTTGTTCTGTGTGTATTTGTGTGTTCTGTATGTACTGTACATGTGTATGGTATGCTTGTTCTGTGTGTATTTGTGTATGGATGCTTGTCTGTGTATTGTGTACTGTAGTACTGTAATGTTTATGGTATGCTTGTTCTGTGTGTATTTGTGATGTTTGTTCTGTATGTACTGTACATGTGTATGGTATGCTTGTTCTGTGTGTATTTGTGTGTTGTGTATGTACTGTACATGTGTATGGTATGCTTGTTCTGTGTGTATTTGTGTGTTCTGTATATACTGTACATGTGTATGGTATGCTTGTTCTGTGTGTATTTGTGTGTTGTGTTCTGTATATACTGTACATGTGTATGGTATGCTTGTTCTGTGTGTATTCGTGTGTTGTGTATGTACTGTACATGTGTATGGTATGCTTGTTCTGTGTGTATTTGTGTGTTGTGTATGTACTGTACATGTGTATGGTATGCTTGTTCTGTGTGTATTTGTGTGTTCTGTATGTACTGTACATGTGTGTGGTATGCTTGTTCTGTGTGTATTTGTGTGTTGTGTATGTACTGTACATGTGTATGGTATGCTTGTTCTGTGTGTATTTGTTTGTTGTGTTGTGTATGTACTGTACATGTGTGTGGTATGCTTGTTCTGTGTGTATTTGTGTGTTGTGTGTTGTGTATGTACTGTACATGTGTATGGTATGCTTGTTCTGTGTGTATTTGTGTGTTGTGTATGTACTGTACATGTGTATGGTATGCTTGTTCTGTGTGTATTTGTGTGTTGTGTATGTACTGTACATGTGTATGGTAAGCTTGTTCTGTGTGTATTTGTGTGTTATTTATGATACATGTAATACGTATGTGTGCAGTTTGATATATATGAAAATTTGCGTGTAATATGAAATATAGCAGAATTTTGCATTATGTATCCTAACCTCCCATGGACATACAATTTCTTAGATAAGCTGAGATGTTTGGACGCAATAGGAACGCATATTATGTAGTTTTGTTGGGACATGATGCGTTCAGAAATAAGGTGTTCTACTACATCTACATAGGTTTATATGGTAATGACTTGACTGTCTGGGTTACATAAATAGTCAAATATAGAATATTCACCATCGGAATGTGATGTGTGTGGTTCCGAGATCCAACACCCACTACAAACTCTGTGGAATGTAACGTGTTATTGTTAGGCTGTACGTAGACATATATCTTATATCCTTGTGTTGGGTCGGTGTAATTTTCTCGAAAGTGTGACAACAATTTTCAAAGAAACTCTGGTATGATGTGATGAGAAGGAGTTTGAGACGTCCGTGTAATTTGACACAACACAATTACGGAAATTAACATAAACTAGTGACAGATTTACACCATAATGATGTATGTCATGAATATTCATGGGACACTTGTAAATGGGTTTGAGTCTACCACACACATAAACTACAGGAAAAAATAATTTTGTAAACTAGCCTACATTGGATTGATTGTTATGTAGGACCGAGTAATTTACCAAAGGTAGCGTACATACCATATTTACCCTGCAATAAGCTCATAGGGCCAACATCTACTTTGACTCAGTGTAATGGTGGGTTTGTTGCAGGACAATGATATAGGATTTTTTTTAGGATTTTTGACATTGGTAGGTTTATTACAGGAGAAGGTGTTATCGATAAATAAATAATGATATATATTTTGTGTAAACCGACTCCATATGCTTGGTTCAGACAGGATTGACTATGTACATTGTTATATGTTAATTAAAACATTTTGACATCTGTATTAAATCAGGATTATAATGTTCATACTGAAATATTAATGGACATCTTTGTGTGTGTATATATAAGTCATATTCAGCCTTGTCACCTTTTGATTGACCTGTGTATATAGGATTATATTGTACATATTGAAATATTAATGGACATCTGTGTGTGTATATATATATATAGATATATTCAGCCTTGTCACCTTTTGATTAACCTGTGTGTATAGGATTATATTAGTTGAGGTAAGACTCCAATGAGTAATAGTGGATAATGTTATGTTGTAATCCGTTCATTAGTTCACTGGACATCTGTATGTGTGTATATATTTCAGGGTTTATATATATATTTCAGGGTTTATATATATATTTCAGGGTTTATATATATATTTCCAGGCCCAAATACACATTCTCTCTCCTATTATGAATTGAGAACTAAAAAATGGCAAAAGTTTAAAAAGAAAAAAATATCAGGGGTCATAGCTCATGGTCTGAATGTAAAATCTAACTTCATAAAATATACCAGGTAGTATATTATGTAATAATTTTGTGTACACTTAGAAGGTTTGACATAATTTTCTTTGTAGGTGTTTTGATATACATTCCCTTTCTGACCACATGGGTTTCCTCTTGGTATTCGGGTTTTCCCCCCAAGTATTTAAGACCCCTCCCGTGTGAATCCACCCTGGCCAATATTTTGAGAGATTAATACAAGTTGATATTTGTGCAAATTCACCTGGCCAATATAGTTTTAGTGATTTGATAATTACTGTAAGTTAACTAAAGTTTGATTTTGATTCTTTACTTTCAGCCTAACGGGAATGGTTACCCTGAAGGACATGGTCTGGTTACCATCCGGATGATCCCAGATGAACAGGGGCGGTTCGGGTTCAATGTCAAGGTCAGTATAGCAATGACAACAAGGTCAACGGAAAAATGATATGAATGATTTATTATCAACTGAAATTAAAGTGGAATTTTAAATCCTTCATAGGAAATTTATCATTATCAAAATTCTAATATCAAAATAGTCTTTGGAAGGTCACATATTAAATGAGGTATAGAAAGGCTTTTAGTTATTTTTGTATGCCCATCCAAATTTAATTGGAGAGTTTCTGTATGGTGTTGCTAATTCAACGTAAACATTCATTTCTTAATATTGTAGATAATATGTAAAATTCATTAATTAATGTTTGGATGATAATTTAACTCTGATTGAACTTTGACCTTTGACTTCCAGGGAGGGGCAGACCAGGGCATGCCCATCATTGTATCTCGGGTCGCTCCCAGCACGCCAGCTGACCTGGCCATACCTCGGCTCAACGAAGGTGACCAGGTTCTTGTGATCAATGGACGGGATGTTTCACAACATACGCACGAACAGGTATGTGTATAGGATAAAGTGAACCCTGTCTAAAGAGAATTTGATAAGTCTGATCTCTATACTGATCCTGTTCAGCTCAGAACTTGTGAACGTACCTTTGTTGGAAAGCCTGCATGAAAAAATTGATTTCTGCATTCGCAAGATCTGTGTATTTGAAGGATCTCTTAAAGAAATTATTATAAATGGTTTGTTAATAAAGATTTTCTGAACAGATAGAAATTGGATTATAGCTAGTTTGCATGTTCTTGTTGCTGCATTCATGGCAATTAAATATATTTAAAGTCTTTAAAATGTGAAGAACTTCGAAAGCAAATAAAAAAAATGTGATAGTACATTGCCACATATCCAATCTTTCAATTATATGAAACTCATTCAACGTCCCAGACAAATTATAGTTTACCTGTTGTGATAAAACTGCACAAATGAATATAATTGCGCCCCAAGAGGCATTGTTATCTGATGTAATAAGATTTATGAGTATTTGGAAGTAAATGCATTCTACTGTTATATTGCAGGTGGTCATGTTTATTCGGGCATCAAGAGAAACACATTCAGGCGAACTAGTGTTAATTGTGCGGCCCAATGGTAAGTTGGTAGATCTCTAAACCTTCAATGTGGCAAACATTTCTTCAGTACTCAAGCTTGAATACCTCCAAACATTTCAAATACTACTGCCCCGCTGAAAATGAAATTCTTTAAAAGGATTTATTTACAGATGAAGAGGGAAATTAAATTCACATTTGAATATTGGCAGATTTGATCAAAAGGACATATTTGTATTTGCCTGATTTTGCACTAAATGGCTGGCTGTCATTCTAGTACAGCTGCAATGTTCTGTGTTACTTTAGAGTATGACAAGCTTACTCCGCCACACGTAGGTTTGTGGACGCCATACATCTGTGTATTCCGATAGATACAGACAAGCTTACGCTTAAGTGTTTGTTGGGGCGATATTATGTCATATTTCTTGTAGTTCTTAAACTGCATATTTGTGGTTGGGTAGCGCTTTGGTAATGCACTTGACTTTCAAGGCAACCTAATGGCTTCATTCCTTGATCGGATGTAAAAGGGTATGGGGTCACCTGCCTGACCATATGCATTTTATCCAGGTGTTCCAGTTTCCTCCCATAGTAACACTCTCTGGGTTTTATCCAGGTGTTCCAGTTCCCTCCCACAGTTAGACTCTCTGGGTTTTATCCAGGTGTTCCAGTTTCCTCCCAAAGTTAGACTCTTTGCATATCTGGGCCAGTTAACAAGAGTAATTAATATAAGTTGATAGTAAATTAGAAAAAAATATATATATTTACATTTAGGACAACATGGATACATAACTTTCTATTAAGAAAATTTGCATTTTTGTTTTCTTTTTAATACCTCCGGTACCATAGATCATATGATTATGGTATTTTAAGATTGCTTTGATGGTTTCCAGACGTAGTATATCATGTACTCTGTTTGTTATTCCGGTGGTTATTTTTAGGAATGTATCTCCTCTGTCAATTTAACATCAAAGGAAATAGTGTTATATATGTAAATCATAAAGAGAGGTAATTTAGGAAACATTTGGATTTACATACAGTATATTCTGATTCTGGTTTAAGTTGTAAGAGAATTATAGGTGTTAACCTGCTGTCTGTAATCTGGAGACACGGGGCCAGGGGCAGGTAGGTGTAAATAACAATAGGTGAAAAATATTAAAACAGATTGAAGGGGCAGGAGAGGTTTTTATGGAGTAGAAATATCATAGGAATTAAAGTAGGAGAAGATAGGTTGGAGGGAGACCCAGAATGTTAGGGAATAGATTAAGGATGAGTCAAGAGGGTTGTTATTGGGGGATTGGGATTGGAAGGAGCTCTTTTGGTGGGATGGGGAGAAAGGGAGGGGCTTGGAGCTGGGTTGAAGGGATAAGAAGGGACTTGGGGCTTCATTGGAGGGATGGGAGGGATATGGGGCTTCATTAGAGGGATGGGAGGGGGGCATGGGGCTTCATTAGAGGGATGGGAGGGACCTGGGGCTTCATTGGAGGGATGGGAGGGACATGAGGCTTGGGAGGGGGTGGTGGCGTCAGTACAGAGATAAATAAGGTTGTGGAAAAATGTATAACTTTTGGTTTTTACTGATTACGTATTCTGGCCATTCTAAACATGAGAAATAGCAGTCCCTAAACAGTGACTTGTGTACCAAGTACTCTTTTTAAAATAATCAACACCATTTACCTGTGTAGGTTTGTATGGAGCATGCCTGTTCTCAACAGTTAATTACATTTCATAATCTGAGGAATTATGGGAAGGCGTTGGAGCGTTGATCAGTTTTTCAAGTTTGTCACTGAGGTAGTCGCGTGCGTAATCCCATGATTTTGATAGTGGCCTACGACTAATCGGTAGTGCACTCAGTGACCTGATGTGATAACTTCACTACAGATCAATGTGTTTTGTACAGCACTGAACTGAAAGGAATTTCCAGTCAAAAGAATTCAGTACATTTATCGAAATTATGACCCAAATTTACTCTGGCTTTAGTGATGTATGGCTAAATTACAAATGTTACAATTCACTTTTATAGATATCAAAAGAAAATCTTTTCTTGTGAACTTTGAATAGTTTTGTAATGTTCCTTTGAAAAATGTATACCTTTTATTATATATTTCCAAACAAATGATGATGGAAATTGTAAATTAAGCCTCAAAATGTGCTTAGTAATGAAATGAGTAGAACTTTTTCAGGAAATGATATGTTACTGTAGGTTTTTCTGTTCATTCTTGACTGAACATGAAGGTCAGACAATAAATAAACCTAGACATTGCTCATCACAAGATTCTCGGAGTGTGACTCAACATTGAAATTGGATCCAATTAATTTTCTGGAACATAGAATCAGATAATATAAAAACATTTAGAAAGAATATGTATGCAGTTTTTATGGCTTTATGCTATATAAAGTGAATGATCGCTATGTTTTGTCATTCGTAATGTCAGCGTGTCATTTTATATTACCATAAATTTAACTGTCATAGAAACTGCTGTAAATACCAAGTAATACCTGTATGCTGTGATATTTGAAAAAAAAAAAGTCAACTTTAAAATAAGTTTAACATATGTTAAAAAAAATTGTGAAGTTAAAGAATTTCCAAACTAATGATTTTAGTTTAATTAAAATTATAGTAATTAAACTAAATTATGATTGTCATAATATAGAAATTACTTAGCACATTTGTATACAGGAAAGCTTGCCCAGTAGCAGGACATCCTAAGGATGTGTTAGTCATTCTTGTTGATCAGAAATTTTATCCAAGTCTCAATCAGTCTGTAAACTGGATAAATACATGGCTGAAGACTTTAATTCCTGCTCAGATTTCACATCATGTTACGTAAATTAGCTAGCTTTTGTAAGTACGTCATTGCATGGTGAAGTGCATCATTATCCATTTGCGTATATAATGCTCAAATTATACCCAAGGAAAATCATTTTGTGTATACAGTATCGTCTTTGGTATAATTTCATCTTTGGTTTAGATTTCGTGATATTTACAATAGAAATTAAGTTTTTACGTTAAGACAGGATTTATTTGTCTGTAGGGTAAAGCTTCACATGGTATGTATTGTACGACAATTTTAGATACCATTATACATATATCAGTGATACATTCAACATATCAATTTAAATACAGGATTAAAAATAATTAGAACAGGTGCTTGTATTAATTCACCTTCATTAGATATTATATAAAGGATATCGCTGTTCATTGTATATATGAGAGCCTTTATGACTACTAACTTGTGGTCCTAAGCCACTCTGTTCCTACCTCCAAATCATGTACCTGTTTTATACAATGATGTAAACAGCATCACTTTCCTCCGTGTCGCCCAGTATTCAAATACTGCAGTACAGATATTGTAGCTTCCATCCCAGATCATTTCATGTGTGATATTGGAGTTGGATGGCATCTGTATCTGATTAGTATTTGTAGAAAAAATAATATCCCCTACTTATACTATATCAACAAGGGTAACAATGACAGATCGGATGATGGTCAACTGTGGAACGGAAGTAGGCTATCTATCGTAGAACTGTTTTGATACAAACATTTTGATTGATCAACGATTAGAGCTGTTTTGATACAAACATTTTGTTTGATCAACAATAATAGTAGTACAGCAGTCAACCAATCAGACTGCCCGTTGTAAAACCTCTCAGTGGAACCACTGTCAGCTATCACAACCATTTTTGGTCCCTTTTACATGTATAATCTTTAAATCACTGTCACATGACAAAAGAATAACATGAGTTAATATTTAAGGATTCCAAACCCTGGTACATTACTGAAGTTTATGTGTGTTTGATATTTTAGTTGGATTGAACTTAGATTAAAAGTGAATCATTCCCCCATTCCAAATTTTCAAGTGTTACACCTTTTTGATAAAGTAGGAGGGGTAATGATACAGACGTCTGTGATATAGAAGCCTGGAGTATTACATTGTATCTATAATATCCTGTAAAGTGCAAACTTCTGTTGTCATACATCAATATCACTGTAATGCATGAAATGATCAGAGTTACACCCTGACAAATTAAGGTTTTCAACATACACTCTGATGAATTAACGTTTTCAACATAAAAATAAGGATGTAGAAAATCAAACTGTTGATAAGTATCTTCTTAAATGTTTACGATGGACATAGAGGAAGTTGATAACACCCCCTAGAGAGCTGGTGTTTACCCAGGTTAGGTTTTATTGGTACTGGTCCCTACCACTTCCTGCTGTCAGCCATTGGATAACTGTATTTAGTCCATAAACACTTTCTTGTCTGTGTAAGGACCATTGTTGTTGCTAGCTCCCTGTAGTGCTATTAGGTGAAGAGGAGTCTAAATATTAAAACGATTTAGGCTGTCCACTTCCTGTTTTGAACACAGAAGCCCAGAGAATGTGTCGCCATCAGTAAATGTTACTATGATTTTCGTCATCAAACTGTTGACTGTTTACAACCCTTTGAATATTTTTGTATGATGGGAATATTTGAGGACGAGGTTTCCTTACACTTCTGATCTAAGTACTTAAGTGTATTCTTCTCGGATTACTGTAGAACTTCAGAGGCGTCACTTCATTACTGAATAGTTGATACCTATTATATGGTGATCCTCACACAAATATGTGCTGTGGTATTTCATCCCTGTCCGAACATCCATCCTTCTGTCTGTGCATCTTATGTACTTTGAAGTTTTGTATTTTGAAATGTTTTAGAGATATAATTAGCGAAGGGGCTCATATTAATTTATCATATAAAGTCATAACTCTTTCTATCTCAAGCTCTGATAATTAGAACACTACTTAACCTCGATAAAAATTCAATTCCAACAGTAAGATGTCTATATAAAATATGCTCTGTAAAATACCTTGAATGCTCTGTTTTTCATGACACTGTCCCTGAGGTAGCAAGGTTCGACTGTAAAATGATTATACAAAAGACAAGTTATTATCATCTTTCAATACATCATTTTTCTATACTAATTTAGAGTTTAGATACATGTAGTAGACTGTGAAATGAACTTAACTGTATCAGGCAGCTCTTCCGTCCTTCTAGGACCCATCAATGATGCTGAAACTGGAACAGAATGTCATATATGCCTGGGGAGGTTCAATAGCCATTATAAGATTGTATAACAACAATTAATTTGAAATCCAGTGATGCTAATCCAGTTGGGACTAATGAGTTTATCAGTACTCAATGTGTGTGATATTGTGTGTTACAGTTTACAAAGTTTATCAATACTCATTGTGTGTGATATTGTGTGTTACAGTTTACGTGAGTTTATCAATACTCATTGTGTGTGATATTGTGTGTTACAGTTTACGTGAGTGAGGACACACCAGAAGAACACTATTTTGAATACCTACCTGAGTCTCATGTGATCACGACGACAGCTGGCGCCAACGCCCTGGAGGCGTCTTTAGTACTGCTGCAGGAAAGTCTGGAAGGAGGCGCTGCCCTGGCTCAGTTTGAGGTTTGTTATCAACTAATTCAAGGCCAATTAACCTAAAGTCTTCTTTCTGTGATAATTGTACTTTATTGGCAAGGAGTTATTTTGTGTGATTAAACATTGCATAAGGACTCGTTGGAAACAGCGATACAGAGGAACTTTGCTAGCCACTGGACCCCAGAGTAAAGGAGTTAGATGCCTTTAGTCTTATCAATATCTTTGTCTGTGAAAACATTGTATTGAACAAAAGTTTTTGTTTGTTTACAGCAACTATACAGGAAAAAGCCAGGGATGACGATGAATGCAGCTAGGCTGGAGACAAACATTCCCAAAAACAGATACAGGGATATCTCACCTTGTAAGTGAAAATGAAATAGATTAATAGAATCATTCACCCCCTTGGGAGTGAAATAGATTATATCCAAGAGGAAAGATTCGAAGTTTACAAAAAAGAAGCTTGTTGTGTGTGTATGGAGACACTATATCAAGTAAAGCAAGTCAAAGATTTTATACTGTTTGACTCTGACTCTATATGGGGGTAAATTCAGTCCCAAGATTTTGTACTATTTGACTCTCACTCTAGTAAGTCAATGATTTTGTACTGTTGTACTCTCATGATGTGGGTACTTCAGTGGGTAAGAGAAACACTATTATAGACACAAGAGGAACGAAATGAAAATTATTTCTGAATACTTTGAAAATATCTTGCCTTGAAAGTTTTAGAATCAATCCCCACTGTTTGACCATTTTCTCTTTAAAAGATTAACACAAGCTTTGGAAATGATTATTTTTACTTTACTGTTAAAGGATATTACTGTTAAAGGATAGTATGAAGAATTTGCTTTAACAAAAGTTTAACATACAATTGTCTTGGGATTTATGCAGTATTTATAGTTCATATTTTCTTCTGCAGACGATCAAACCAGAGTGATATTAAAGTCGGGAGGTGAATATATCAACGCCAATTATGTAAATGTAAGTACATTTATAGATGCATTTTCAGTGATATCTCCTAGGTTATCAGACCCAATGTTGATTTAAATTCAGTGAAACTGTAAACAGAATCCCCTTGGAGTGGTATCTTGTAAACATTTGTTCTGCAGCTTACTAATGGAGGAAAAAAGGAGGCTTTTGGGGGGTGAAAATTATAATACAAAACATAATAATATTTCTGTTCATTTTATTCTAAAAATAACTACGGTAAACCTCCGGTTAGTTCGAACAAAATTAAATAAATATTGACGAACCTGTTCGAATTATTCGAAATTATGCTTCAGAAAATATGCGTGAGTTCGAACTATTCGAGACAATATCGACGAAAATCTCGGCAGAGTAAAATCATTAGACACAAACACATCCATCATAAATCTGATACGTAACAACGGCGGCCTGAACAATGGCACATTTATAAGTAAGTAAAATGATAGTTTTTCATTTAATTCAATATCAATTGATCGTTAAACGTTCTTCATTTCGCGATAATTATGATGGTTTTTGCGCGAAGCCGCTCGCGGATCGGCTACAGTAGGCCCCAAAACAGTACAGTACACGTTTCATTTGTGACACAAAAGTTAAACATTTGTACAGTATAATCTTTGCATGATTATATTTTTTATCTGAATGAGAAACTATCACTTTATTATTGTAATAAATGGTCTCTTAACTCTTTCCGTACTCACGACGACTACAGACGTCACAAAAATGTGCTCTTGTATCCTTCATGACGACTACACACGTCACAATTAACATGCCTTCCATCCTTTGTGACGACTCAAATCGTCGTAAAACATCGCGAAAGATGTTGATATTACTTGCTGGTTTAGCATAGTCATACGAAGGAATTGACACGGAAATGATGTTTTTAAGAAATAAAAAGCAATGTAAATATTGTATTGATGGTATATTTTACGTACCAGAAGCATAATTCATTCGTTAAGATTGTCTATTTCAAAGAATTCCGCCGGTTCATGCCGAGCTGTTTACATAGCTACAAAATGGCGGCCTCAAATTTACTTTCGTTTTCTGCGAGATTGTTGAGGTGTTAAACACAATAAAACAATTAAAAACGATAATTTATATATAATTGAGTAACGTTTATCATCAAAATAAGTAAGAAATACGTAAAATATTTTTACAAACCGAAAAAACGATGTTTTGGCTGCGTGATTTCTTGCACATGTGTGACACATGTGCCGATTAACATGTCATTTCCCGCGATTCTGCCTGGTGATTTCGCCGTATTTTAAAGGAAAAATTGGGTAAAAGAGTTTCCGTACTCAGTACTTGTTCCATATGATAAACTTCATTTAATATTAAGCATTATACAACAGTAAAAGATCAGTAAAAGATTGTTTTATCGACGTCTGATGTGATAGCCATATGCTCCAATACACAAAGGACCTACCCAGCATTCACTTCCGGTAGCGACCGCGAAATTAGAATGAGTACGTAAAGAGTTAAATACATCAAAAGCAGTTTTCATAACCTGTTGTCACTGCTGTAAAAATAGGCGATATGTGCTGGTAAAATTAGGTCAGAACATCAACATGTCTGCTTTTAAATATGCCCAGTCGTATTATCTACAAAACATAGTTGATACCTGCAAAATTATCCATCACTAATTGGGACACCTGTGGATTGTTTTGACTGGATATGAATGCTCTTCACGTCACTCGGCACGATCGGGCGGCCGATCCTTTCAACTTTACCGCAAGCGACACCTCGCGTGGCCTGCTTACCTAGCGTGAGGTCGCAGGTTTTCAGGTAATACCTTGATTGACAATACTTAAGAGATTGTCCAGTCACAATTAAATAATCATAATGCTAAGCTAACACTAGTTATATGTGAAAATACACTGACGATTTCTTAGTTTGCCATACACAGCGCGAATACAAATATCGCATGTTATTTATACATTGTCGGGGCCTAAATTTTGCAATCAGCTGTCTCGTGCGTGGTGTATTTTGCAATGTAACAAAAACTGAATTAAAGCTAAAATATGTGGCATATATTAAATCACAGACGCATTCTAATGATCACGCATACAATCTTATAACCTAAACGTGCTTGTTGATCAAATTTAAATCTTGGCATTTTTTCTGGGCCGGTCATCGGGGCCGGGTCGTCGCGAGCTATTCAATGGAGTTTGCCGGAAAAAATGTTACTTTACGTTCTTCATTTGACAAGTTCGAACTATCCGAAATGGTGTCAGTTATAAACAGCCAGTGTTCGAACTATTACTAGCTAAAAAATTACTGTTTTTCTAGAAAAAAATGTGTGTTTGAACTATCCGCGTGTTCGAATTAATCGGAGGTTTACCGTATATTAGCAATTTTATTCCGTCTTCGAAAGTTACCAGAAAATAGAATCCCGTAAGATGATATATGTTACAGAACTGTCCATATCTGCTAAAATCATTGAAAATAGTGATTGAAGAAGATAATATATTTGGACTTTATAATATATATTGACCTTGTAAAGTGTATGTTTGACCTTGGCCTACATTACATTTACAGATGGAGATCCCTGGATCAGGTATTGTAAATAGATACATTGCGGCGCAGGGCCCACTACCCAACACATGTGTAGACTTCTGGCAAATGGTCTGGGAGCAACACTCTTCACTTGTCGTCATGCTCACCACAAAGATTGAACGAGGAAGGGTGAGTGACCGTTTTTACTACTGCCCACCATGTCTGACTGACTTGTAAACTGGAAATTTAAATGAGTAGAGTAGAGAGGGACAACAGTGTTAATTATTATACCCAGCACAAGTCTTAACTCTCCAGTGCTTTGAAAAACAAGCCAGTGTACTGACAGTGGCTGTCATTTCTGGTATACATTAAGGATTTCTAGATTTTAGAACAAATTCATTTTACATTTATTGTTATCAATAAGCATATGGAGATAACTTCATAAAATCAAAAGAAAACAAAGTGAAAAACATTTATTTTTGTTGTCTAATTTTGTAACCATGTGAGTTGTTTCTAGGATACCTTGATTTATCTTGTGGTATGTTTCTAAGAGACCATGTTAAATCATGTGATTTGTTGCTAGGAGACCATGTTTAATTTAATGTGCTGTTTTAGGTGAAATGTCACCAGTACTGGCCTGACCTGTATGAGACGGTGGATTATGGAGAACTACAAATCACCTGTGTTAAGGAAGAGGACACAACATCATTCGCTTTCCGCGAGTTTAACCTCACACATTTATCAGTGAGTTATCTACCCCTGATTTACCCCTTTTTCTGGTCAGAGATTTCTTGTAAAATGCTTTAAACTTTTTATGCTCAATCTGGTTTTTAAAACCAACCAGGTTTCAATAATCAATACACAATATAAATGTATAATTTTAGTGTTTAATGAAAATAAAGTCTCACAATTTGTGTTGAACTTCTTGTTGAGGGTTCATTCCCATATGTTGACTCTTCATTAACATACTTTTGGTCATTGCTCACGACTGATTTCTGCTTTGTAGACAAATGAAGAGAGACATATATCTCACATGCAATACATAGCTTGGCCAGATCACGGTGTTCCTGATGATCCTGGAGATTTCCTAGATTTTGTGGGAAAGGTGCGACAGAAACGTACTGGGATGGTAGAACCGACGATAGTCCACTGTAGGTAAGTACCACAAGCCTTTTAGTCCACTGTAGGTACGTACCACAAGCCTTTAGTCCACTGTAGGTACGTACCACAAGCCTTTAGTCCACTGTAGGTAAGTACCACAAGCCTTTAAGTCTAGTGTAGGTAAGTACCACAAGCCCTTTAGTCCACTGTAGGTACGTACCACAAGCCTTTTAGTCCACTGTAGGTAAGTACCACAAGCCCTTTAGTCCACTGTAGGTACGTACCACAAGCCTTTTAGTCCACTGTAGGTACGTACCACAAGCCTTTAGTCCACTGTAGGTAAGTACCACAAGCCTTTAGTCCACTGTAGGTACGTACCACAAGCCTTTAGTCCACTGTAGGTAAGTACCACAAGCCTTTAGTCCACTGTAGGTACGTACCACAAGCCTTTTAGTCCACTGTAGGTAAGTACCACAAGCCTTTAGTCCACTGTAGGTAAGTACTACAAGCCTTTAGTCCACTGTAGGTACGTACCACAAGCCTTTAGTCCACTGTAGGTAAGTACCACAAGCCTTTTAGTCCACTGTAGGTACGTACCACAAGCCTTTTAGTCCACTGTAGGTACGTACCACAAGCCTTTAGTCCACTGTAGGTAAGTACCACAAGCCTTTAGTCCACTGTAGGTAAGTACCACAAGCCTTTTAGTCTAGTGTAGGTAAGTACCACAAGCCTTTAGTCCAGTGTAGGTTAGTACCACAAGCCTTTAGTCCACTGTAGGTAAGTACCACAAGCCTTTTAGTCCACTGTAGGTACGTACCACAAGCCTTTTAGTCCACTGTAGGTACGTACCACAAGCCTTTAGTCCACTGTAGGTAAGTACCACAAGCCTTTTAGTCCACTGTAGGTACGTACCACAAGCCTTTTAGTCCACTGTAGGTACGTACCACAAGCCTTTTAGTCCACTGTAGGTAAGTACCACAAGCCTTTTAGTCCACTGTAGGTACGTACCACAAGCTTTAGTCCACTGTAGGTAAGTACCACAAGCCTTTTAGTCCACTGTAGGTAAGTACCACAAGCCTTTTAGTCCACTGTAGGTACGTACCACAAGCCTTTTAGTCCACTATAGGTAAGTACCACAGGCTTTAGTCCACTGTAGGTAAGTACCACAAGCCTTTAGTCCACTGTAGGTAAGTACCACAAGCCTTTTAGTCCACTGTAGGTACGTACCACAAGCCTTTTAGTCCACTGTAGGTACGTACCACAAGCTTTAATCCACTGTAGGTAAGTACCACAAGCCTTTTAGTCCACTGTAGGTAAGTATCACAAGCCTTTAGTCCACTGTAGGTAAGTACCACAAGCCTTTTAGTCCACTGTAGGAAGGTACCACAAGCCTTTTGGCATTCGTCAGCATAATCAGCGCTTTTATGAACGTGTATATGTTGTGTTTGAAAAGATGATTATCTAAAAGACCAACAGCAATTGGTAAATGTCAATAACGTCTGATTTCTTTGTCATGCAAAGAGTGTGAATGACATTTTAACATCTAGTAAGGAGTGAAATTGATCTCTCGAGGGCTCTTGGAACATAAATGAGTCTGGACAATTTGACATCAGACTTAACACTTCATCATATCACAGGATAGTGAAATGTCATCAAGATTCCACTCACTTGCACTCTTTGGTTAAGGAAAAAGACTTTTTTGAAAGCTTTCAGACACAGATTTAAATTGTTGTTTTTGTGATAAATCAAAGTCTTTTCAAACAGATGAATCCTACCTAAAACAAAAGACTTATTGTTGAGACAATTATCAAAATATCTTATTATTGCGACAAAATTATGAAAATATCTGAAGTGAAGAAAATTGTTTAACATGAAATTACAATGACATTATTGATATGACCAAGCATGATTAATATAATTGTAAATGATGTTTAATTTGGTATATTTTCAGTGCTGGGATAGGACGGACAGGGGTTTTGATCACCATGGAGACAGCCATGTGTCTGATCGAGTCGAATCAGCCCGTGTATCCACTGTCTATAGTGCGTCAGATGAGAGACCAGCGTGCTATGCTGATACAAACACCTGTGAGTCTACATGAGGAAAAGCTAGGGGGACGATACAGAACTGATCTATTAATGATACCAAAGGCCATCTAAAACTTCCATTTTATGATGATTAAAAGGCTAAACACTATGGATCTGAATGTGTATCGACTATTCTTTTGTAAAAGTACTGTCTGGGATAACGTTGAAGTTTTGATGGGATTAAAATCAATATAACATTTTAAAATATTGTGAAGTTGAAAGTATTCTTAGTAAAAAGGTATTTATATTTGATACATTTCGTATAACCTAGTTACAAATATATTACTTATCGGTGGTTGGGTGGCACAGTGGTAACACACTCGCCTTTCACCAAGGCAGGCAGGGTTCAATTGAAAAGTGAAAATGTATAGGGTGGCTTGCTGGGTTTTCCCTGGGTACTCCGGGTTTCCTCCCATAGTAAGACCCTTCTGTTGCTTCCATCCAGGCCAACAGGTGTGGTTAATATACAATGGTATAACTTATTTTGCAATTGTTTTAAAATAAATTAAATTTACATTTTCAAATATATTACTTCATGAAAGGAGCCATTGTAATATGATATTATTTACAGTATTTTTGACCTGCTACTTTAGACACCATGATAATTTTAACCTTGACTACATTTTTGTATACGTTGTGTTTACAGAGTCAGTACAAGTTTGTCTGTGAAGCCATCTTAAAAGTAAGTCATGGTGAGTATTGATTACTTGTTGTCATCCTCATTATCGGGTCTTAATAGAAAAAAAATCTCAAAAGTTGCATTCGTAATTCTTTAGGTATTATATGTCTGACTAGTTCATTGAAAAAGAATACACGGAGCATTTTCATAACAGAAAAAAAATATCTATATTTTGCTGATCTTTAAACTGAGGCTTCCTTCCAAGTAGATTACTCAAGTATGTACAGTGATTTTTTCTTGTCTTGGTCTTGAGAGAGACATATTATTTTTATTCCAAACAAGTCTACATTCTGTCTTCAATTGGACATGACCATAGGATTAATCTATGAGATAATTTGTCAAATACTGAAAGATAATAGTTGTCTTTTAATTTTATGTTGAAAAATATATATGTGCAGTCAAACCTGTGTAAATAGGTCACACAAGAGATCAGAGAAACTGACCTTTTTATAAAGGTCTGATTACAGTCACACCTGTCTATAAAGGTCACTCAAGATGTCCTTTATATAGAGGTCTGTATAAAGTCGCACCTGTCTATAAAGACCACTCAATAGATCAGAACAAATGGCTTATATATGCAGGTAGCCATTTATGGGTTCAGATAAGACATGTTTGTGTGGCATTCCATTTGGTTAGTGATTGTAAATGCGTCTTTCCTCACTTGATTACAATAAGTATATTAATGGTATCATTTTGATGTTTCAGACCAGCTAGTTAAACCTATGGAAGACTACCAGCGGTGAAAGTGACTCACGTGGCGGGCCGACCCGCTCTAACTTACCATATCATCATCCCGCATGTGGTGCCACGGTGGCTCTGTGTCACACATACCCACAGACAAGGTGCCATCCATCAGTTCTCATCTGTGTATGTATGTCCTTGTTGAAGGTCAAAGGCCTCTTGTGTGAAGGACATCCATCATGCCACGGCAGTTGTTGCCATGACCGTTCTCGTCAGTGCTTTGTACTGCTGATGTCCTTTACAGACAGACGGTCCTTCTCTGATTTTCATTCCGTCTGGCAGTGGACATTGTCGGTGTTTATCAAAGTGTTTTTTCCCGTAACTGGGAAATCTTTTATTCTGCTGGATCTGAAAATACACACCGGATGAGGTGCTTTGTGCACTCCTACCTAGCTCAACCAAAGAGAAAATGGAAGCCGTGATCTTCGTTAAGTTCACCAACTATCGATAGGACGTGTGCTCACATTATTGGTGGGAGTGAAATTTCACCTGTATCAAAGTGTGTTTAAGAAAGATTCAACCGTTATAATGCACAGAGAATTAATGTGTTTAGAGTGGAGTTGGTTCCCTGTGTTGTGGATTCAGCTGACAACTTTTAAATCCAATCACAAAACATGGACGGGAACATGACTTGTTCAAGTTTTAAATCAAACTCGTCATCAAACGAGATACATGGAGAATACTTACTGTGTAAGAAACATCTCTCATGGTGCATGGAACGTGATTATTTATGTATGAGAAATGGATATTTAATATTTTATTGGAGGGGGAGATAACCCATTGGTTATATATCAATTTACATGTGTGTTATAAGAATAATGCATGTAAAGGGAAGTAACTCTACACAGCATTTTGATTGAGCAGCCTGCCGTTACGCTGACCTCTGTGTGGGTTCCTGAATCTGAATTTTAATTGAGGTTACAAAGAACTTGTATCTTAAAGCAATGAAAATGCTGAAGTTGGTAGTGTTTATGTTGCCATGGTAACTTGAAAATCTATTTTAACCATTGTCATGCTACAAAATATTTGAAGTTATATTTATGAATGTATTTGTTTTCAATTTTACTAAAAGTATGCATGTGTGAACGATATTGTTTAATATTTGAAAGAAATAACAAAATCAGTGCTTCGTACTGGATGATACTCAGAAATTTTATTGCTAGTCTGCAAGTTAACAATTTTAGGTTTTCTTTCATTTCCCACTTCTAACTAAAACATTTCATTATTTTTTTTTTACTTTGATTACTTGAAAACATTTAACTAAAAACTATATTTTAGCTTCTAAAACTTTTGAAATGTGTTTTCCCTGAAAACAAATGATTCACTTAAATGTATATGTGTAATTTTACAGTTAGTGGCATATTGACCAAATTAGCATATTTAAGATCCTACTGAAGAATTGAAGTGAAATTCATTCTCAATTCCAAATGGAATTTGCTGAAGAACTAAAATAAAATTCATTTTCAATTCTATAGATCATAAATAATTAATATAAGGATTATTCAGTGGTATGGCTGTATAGGATGTGTCATCGTTATTTTTCTCTCTCGTTATTTAAGAAGAAATATATTTCACAGATCCCTGTGGTTATGGTAACAGCGACTCATCATACATTTTATATACTGTAAGTTATTTTGGAGATGTTCTGTGAAAAGAGTTGCACAAGATAACAAGTTGGTATTCCAATTGTTGTGCAACTTTCGTATGCTTCTAATGTAGAGTGCGAGTTTACTAGTGTGAAAGAGAGTGCAGCTTTACACCAATATATAATTCATAATTCTGATAACATTCTATCTCGAGTGTGTGCGATATGCCAGATGCCTGTAACATTATTTCTGTGAGTGAATGAAAAAAAATCATGATTCTTTACGCCTAAAATCATCTACAACTGTTTCTTGGATGTTATTTAGATTCATTTCCGCATATTTATGAAAAGTGTCTTCATTTTAAAGGGAACATTCTTTTGTCATTAAATGGTAAATAGATCCCATCTTCCAGTTAAATTCTCTTATTTACTTGTTTGTTTTTGAAAAGAAAGTAACACAAACAAGAAATGTTATGAAAATCATTTCTGCCCAAAACAAATGTAAAGGAGATCTAGAGGGTTTTCAAAATTTGTTACCCACTTTCTGACGTTTTTGCCCGTTAACTGGACAGCCCATAGTCCATATTAGAGTGTAACATTTCAGACATGCTGACGGACCTCCAGATATTAACATAGGCCTTGGAAATCTTATAGAGGTGAACAACATAACTAGGCCCATCTTTATTTCATATACAAACAATTCTGTCCCAACTATTTGGACCACGATAAAAGAAAATTGGCCAACCTCTATCAAAGATCTGTACACTTTTCGAAGAGTGTTGTTTACAGAGTATATGTGAGAGCGATGAATGTATATATAGTCTGTTGTAGGTGTACATAGTGTATGAGAGGAATACAAAACCATAGTAAATTAATATTGATCGTACGAAATATGACTTGTTCATGTTACCGTACACACATACCAGGCAATATCAAACAATTAAAATCTTTCCCAAGTAAGTGCTGAGTTTTGTTGTTTGTTCCGTATTTATGTTGTAACTATTGTCATATTCAGCAAAACTAGGATGTCGATAGCCAATATACACTACCGAATTCCACCTAATAAATGTACCTGTCTCTACAATATACACTACCGAATTCCACCTAATAAATGTACCTGTCTACAATATACACTACCGAATTCCACCTAATAAATGTACCTGTCTCTACAATATACACTACCGAATTCCACCTAATAAATGTACCTGTCTCTACAATATACACTACCAAATTCCACCTAATAAATGTACCTGTCTCTACAATATACACTACCGAATTCCACCAAATAAATGTACCTGTCTCTACAACTGCCTTTCATTGCCTTACTGATTGGTTAATATAATCATTTAATCAAAGACTTTACATGGAAACGTTTCCCTGTACAAGGCTTTAATAAGTGCAACCTTAATTAGACCCCACCCTTCGGGTCAAGACCAGCCCTGTGTATACAAAATTGGTTTCCCTTCATCAGAGGATGCATAAAAACCCATTCATCCCTTCAGTTAATGAAGAATTTCAAAGAATTTGCTAGATTTCCCCTATTTGGGCAATCGGTCCCGCTCTGTGGCCCCATCACATAAGGATGTTTCCAGTCAAAGTTTACAGTAGATTCCATTTTGAGGTTAAGAAGTAGTTTGAGGAAATTGTTGACAAACGACGGATGCCATGGTATAGCACAGCTCACCTTGTTGCTTTTGACCAGGTAAGCTAAAAACTTACCGGCGGTACCTCTAATTTATGAAACAACTACCTTGAGTTAGGGTAATTCCTTAAAACAATAATTTTTAATAGAAGAATATTATTTAAGGGATAAAACGTTCAAGGAGCTTCACATTGCAATGTTAAATATATGATTAAAACGGGAGTCTTAACTCAGGGGAGTCTTAACTCGTGTGAGTAATGCCTTACCATGGGAAAAGTCAAGGAATTGTCTTAGCTCGATGAATGTTAATGACTTGGTTACATAACATTGATTTATATGTACGGATACATATGACAACTGTTTCCTAGAGCCTTGATATCGGTCTTACAAACAAATAAGATAAAATAAAGCAATATGATGAAAACAGGTATATTTAATAACAATAAAAAACAAGTACATTTGATAACAGTTATAGGTTATTAACAGAATTTCACTTTTTCCGAGGTCTGCCCCTACCACGACGACGAGGTTTATCTGGTGAACTGCCATCTTTAACCTTTTGACTGTAAGCAGGCAGCGGGGTCACAACAAGCTTTGCAGACACAGCTTTTTTCTTTGTAGGGCTTTTACCTGTTATAACAACACAGTATTTAATAAATGTTGATAATATTCAGTATTAATAACAAAGTGGTAAACATGTACATATTGTTTTGGGTGCATACAAGACCAATCTTTATCACGGCTCTCGTCAATACAGACCGAGTCGAAAATCATGTTGGGTGTGACAACTCGGGTTGATAAGTATAACCCACAAAGATTGGAAAATTAACTGAATGCATAGACAAACACAGAATTATAACAAAGGCACAAAACTTGTATAAAAAGGATTTGGAACAAAACTCTTGTTAGGGAAAAGAGCTGCAGCTACATTAGTACAGTATTAAAATTTGAAAAAACAAGTAAGCTGGGTATTGCTTAGGCAATACATGTCCCCTACTGGCCCCACTGAAAATAGCAATAGTGACCTTGACCCAAAACCCCTGAAACTCAAACTTGATCTGTAGCTGCTCATACTGAAGTTAATACCAGCTTTCAGCCACATACCTTGGACGCATGACTGAGGAAAACTGAGTAGACAGACGGGGAGGAAAGCTATTTTCCCCCTGGTTTCAGCGTAGAGGACTAAATACTGCGTGCATTCTTGAATTTTAACAAAGGGTCAGAGTTAAAAGTCATGTTTGGTGGTACACCTGACTACAGTCAGTACACCAGTGAAATATCTACCTAGTAGAGGACTCCTGTCAAACTAGGACCACCTTAAGAACACTATATAATAAGAAACATTTTCTCATGTGCCCTCCATATTGGAGACCTCTCCTAGGTAGATATTTTACTGGAAAGCCCTAAACTATCGCCTGAAAAATATTCATTGGAAAATAAAACAAACACAGGACAAAACAAAATTGTCAACACAATGACAGAAAAGCTGATTCCAGTATACATCCTCCAAACTTTGTTGCAGAGGGTAAAATTTATTTACACAAATAATTGGACCCTGTACCCCACCTTTTTTCCTGGGCCGTTTCCTCGAGGCTTCGTCATCACCTGTCGGGATAACCGGCATGTTCTGTAAGGACTGCTTAAGGGCCTTCACCTGGTCGGAATCCTCATCAGGATCTTCATCTATAACAACGACAACAAAATCGGTAAACATGTGGATTTACATGTATACAACAATATTTTATTGGTACAAGTGAACGCAAGCTTCAGACATCTGGCCAATAGTGACCGACATCTGGTCAATAGTGACAGACATCTGGTCAACAGTGATCGACTCCTTCCTGAGGTCTAATGGACAGTGTTCTCACTCAATTGTCATACCTGATTAAAATAGCCAATCAAATTTATGAATACATGGTGTAATATAATTCTTTAAATGTCCAACTTTTATATGAATACATCTATATATATAATAGGCGAGTCCATTCCTATTTAGAAGTGTAAAGGTATGATGGTCCCCTGTTTGACCACGTTGATTCTCTCTAGGTATTCTGGTTTCCTCCCACAGTAGGACAACTTGCATTCTTCCATCCAGGCCAACAAGAATGATAAAGTACTATTTAACTTTGTTTTGCAATTATTGTAAAACAAACATGCTAATTCATGGAATTTATATCCATTTTTCTGACACATTACACCATTGTAAGACTTCTCTTCTCATCTGCCATTACCAAACCCTATCACGAATTTGTCTGAACCTTAGTACATTGAATCCTGTTCCTAAGTTTCAAATTTTTTAGAAAATATTCAGGACAGTTATGTAATGGCAAATAACAATGTTTTTTTTTCATAAATCAAGGGCGATAACTCTATTACTTTGTTTGAAGATATCTGATCATATTGTAGGAGTTTTTGCAAGTAAACAGCAGGAAACAAAATTTTCCGTAAAACAATTATCAAGGGGCTAACTCTGTTAAACAATGTCCGGCAAAAATGGCCAGTGAACTTGGTTAAGCTGTTTTGACATTTAACCTTGTTATCAAGTTTGAAGAAAATTTGTTAATATTTTTGGTAGCAGTTATTGCAGGGGATAATAAAATTTACAGTTTATAATCATTTCTCTACAGAAGGACATGTCTGTGCGAATCACAAAAGTAACATTGATGTTTCAATAGTTTTCGTGAACATTCAATCTTGTACCAAATTTGATAGAGCTTCTGTGTCCGATGAGCGATCTCTATCGCCTCATAGTACCCATGTGTGACAGTGTAGCAAATGGGAAGCCAGTATTTTGTCATGTAATGTACTGATCTGGAATGAGAGGCAGCTCAGAAGCTCTACTTCCATGATATTTAAATTTGTATGACGCACATTAGTCACACATACTAGCAGAATAAGGTCTGAACGAATCCGCAGGTTCTCTTGTAAGGACAGACCTGTCTATTTCTCCTTAAAGCTTTACTTACCTGACATCTCTTTCACAGGGACCGGAACATCTGGTACTGATTCAGGGGCTTTAGGTTCATCACGTTCACTACCCGATGAAGCGGAAACTTTACCACGACGAAAGCGACCACTAGGGACAGCAGCTTTAGCAAATGCTTTTTCTTTCAGTAAGAGTTTCTTCGATGGTTTCTGAAACGTAAGATTTATCATTTAGTATTGATAGGTTCCTTCATTTAGCAAACAACACTCCAATGATAGAAAATAATTTACTCAACAGTATTCTACTTTGATATTGAATGTTGAATTTTTCATCAAACCAAAACTTCAAAACACCAGTCATCACAATTATGTATTTAGATCACATATATTAAGTTTGCGAAAAAGTCAGTTCAGCAAAACACACTGCTCATCAAGCTATGTGCAATATTTCATATAAATGTACATATACAATACATGTAGTACCAAAATACCCTTTGGTTCAATGTGAACTACTCCAGTAGTACCTACGTTTAATAGAAAAGTCTACTAAATCTCTAACTTATCAATTTAACAAGCAAAAACTGAATTCACACCAATTTTAGTGTTATTCTTCCTATAACTTTAATAAGCAATGGGAAAGTCAGGAGACAAATGAAAAACAACAATTACTATAGAATCTTGTTCAAACTGTCGTTACTTGTATGAGTTAGACTCCCAATTTAATCATATATTTAATACTGATCATATCTTATACATACAAAAGTGAAGACAGGTATCTATCCAGAATAGAACAAAGATTTAGTTCAATACCTCTACAGTTTGCCAACTATTTAATGATTAACAGATTTAATTACCAAGATATCAAACCAGCAACAAGTATAATCTAAACTTACAGTGTCAACATCTTCCTCATCATCATTGTCCATCGAGTCGGAACCGATATCCTCATCCATATCTGCTGTAGTCTTTCTCTTGTTGGTCTGTAAAAATAAAAAAATAGAATATCAAATTAGGCTCTAACTCAAGTGTCCATACAATGTCAAGTTGATTCATTCATTTGAAACAGGCCTTTAGTTGTTTCCATACGAAACCAGACAATTCCACCCCAACCCCTACTGGAGTGAAATTACATGTATATGTCAAGAATGCACAGAGGATAATATTTGTGATTTTTTGTTGGAACTAATTCAAATTGATTTCTGTGGTATACATGTGAATAAATTAATTTTACTAACCTCGGTAGGTCATACTAATTATTAATTTAGAAGTATGAAATAACTAAGTACTGCTATATCATTTCAAGTTTTGTTTGCTGTTAATTGAGATATTATACATCGTTTTGGACCTGAATACGGAAACATGCTCAAGTGAGATCGTTTGTGTACGGAACGTGTGGCTCACGATCGACTTAGATAAATCCACATAATTGCTGATAAATACACAATTTCAAGGAATTAAACATCAAAATAACTATTCATTTCTTTGATTTTTTGTAAACTATTACTTTCTTAATGCTTGATATGTTATATATATATATATAAGTATTAAATCATAATCCTGCTGTGGAAGGAAACGATCTCAAATCACATTCATTCCGACGGGCAAAGGCTTGTACATGCGTATAGTGCGCAGTGGTCTTTTTCACTTGTCAATTTTAAAAAAAAAAGTGTGCACTATACGCAAATATTTACGGTATCTGAAATTCAATGCAAGTGAATCCCAGGTAAGAAGAACGTACGCCCAAAGCTCCATAGGCTAGTAGTGTAGGAGTTACATCCCATACAAACTTTTGATATAGGTCAAATGAATTCCAGAGACAAATAGTGTAGGAGATAGAGTGTGGACAAAATAAAGCGTGGAAGGACAGATGAACGTATGCAACGCAAATCCAATATTGACACAGGATTCCAACTTGAACTTCTCAGGTGACATGATAAAATTTATCTACAAATATCAAACTACCCCCATTTTTTAATCAATTGTAGGAGACTAACAGAAGTTTAACAATGACACATACCCCTGCTCTCCGTCGGTCCTGGTAGTAGATGACAGCCCTGTAAAATTTGACAAAACATTTCTAAATTATCTTCACGGTCTCAATTTGTTCTCAAAACTGTCATGTTGATAAAGTGTTACTCAAAGCAAAATATTTACATTAAATGTATTTATTTTACTGCAAAACATGAATTAAAATGTAGATTAAGGAGAGGAAACAGTATACAGAAATGAAATCTGTTCCTTAAAACACTTGTCGGACAATATATTCTGATCTGTTGAAAGTTGATTTCACATAAAATCCATGAAGTGAGCTGTATTAAGGTAATTGAAAATAAGATCATTTGTGGCAAATAATTAGAGCTGTCAAAATATTGTTTTAACATACTGTGATGCACAAAGAGTGTATTGTGATATGTAATTGCACTTCTTTCTCTTGTGTAATTGTCACTGAAGATATCATACCATAATATGTCCATCAATCTTTGACAGTCGTATAAATCAGTCTAAACATTTGGGAAAACAATTTTTTTTATATGCATTTTTTTTTTTTTTTTCAATTTTATACAGTTTGCCTGCTTTTGTGATATATAACACCATAACATACAGGGAGACTTACTTCGTAATTCCTGGTACCACATCTTGTTTGATGACCGATAGTGACCGTGAAGGCTTCGTGGCCTGAGGACCCTCCAGGGAGACTTTTATAGCCTCATAGTGCTGATGTACAGTTGCCATTTGCTGACAAAGAAAGAACAGATGCATCATGGGTTATTCGCGAGTTTATAAAAATGAGTTATCATAAAGGATGAAACAAGGTCTCCAATAGTGATCAAATGCATGGTTATAACCCTTCAATTAAAGGGTGAAGGCCAGCTAGTGTTATTATAAGGTGGGCTGCTCCATCACTCTACTCTGTCTCTCCAATAAAGGAGAGTGCTTATTTTTATCTCGTTTTCTATCTCAGCAGTTACTTAAACATTTCCTATCTTACAGAGTTTAATTCCATGTGTGCATATTTACACAAAATTGGCATAATATCCACTTTTATATCAGAGACATATGTATGTGGAGCTGTTGTAGTCCGACATTAAGTAAAGGTGTCAGATTTTTTAAGAAGTTTGTCCCCTAATGGATTTTCGTGCACATAACCTACAATCAAGGTAAAATGTACGTACCTCCAACATTTCTGTAGAGAAAAGGTCAAATAGAACACTCTGCTCTTCCTTAAACTCCTCAGACAGAGACGCTTCATCCTTCGTCTTGTCTACAGTATGTATTACCTACAAAATACACATTAACAACATTTACATATACAAGCTATAGTCATGCACCATATTGACTTGAAAGTACAGTAGATTCCACATATCCTATCCACTTGGGAGACATGTAACTGTTCAGTTATGTAGGCATTCAGATACGTGATTGCATAACAGGTACATAGTATCATAAAGTTATACGTTTCACAAATTCCAATTGGATGAAAAAATTCACATGAATCTCCTTACAGACAATATTGACCTCGTGTTAGAAAAAGTTAATCAAAAAGCTTATTATCTGGGTGATTTGGTGTTTTAAAAACAGATTCTAAATTACTTCCCCTTGGATTGGTCAATGTCCAATTCAATTTCTTGCACCAAATCATAACCAAGACAACTTCAGACAAGCAATATTAATGTCTGTTTAACTTTGAGAGTGATTATATCATCTATAACTGATGTGTATAAAGTATTTTTGATTTATTATTTGGATATTGCTGTGTTAAGAGGTATCATTAACATATCATCAAATTTTTCATGCGGAAATCTTTAGGTAACATTTACATGCAATTACTAAACATGTCATTAAATCACCATTTTATAATTTAACTTTATGTTTATTTTTGGTCAACGCATGATTTACTGAAATTCATTAAAGTGCTCAGTCAAAGATTAGTAAAATCATGTACCTGGTATCAACCTATACTCCTTTTATGTCATATATTTAAGGAATTCACAATATTATATCAAGTCTAATAAACCCACCAAAGCAGCAATGAAATATTTCTTACCTCAACTGGTTTGGCAGTAAATAAGAAACCATTTTGGAAACGAAGTTTGTGAAAAATGAAGTCGACATCAAGATGCTGTTGACGCTGAGCCTCACTTTGGAATTCTAACAGGTCAAGCCACATCGAGTTTGTTACTCTAATCTGTCAAATAAACAATCCAACATCAGTCTGTTAAAGCTTGTTCAGATCTACAGACCAAGTATAACACCTTATGTCTTCCATCCATTTGTGGCAGATAAATACAAAAATAACTGTGACAGGCAAATACAAAATCACTTATTTGAATTTGTGAAATGTAGGAGAAATAATTAAAAATAATACATCTTTCAACAAAAAATTGTGATTGAAAACAAGAATAAGCTGTTGTATATTATTTTTATGCGCTACCAAATGTTTTATTCTTTAGTTTACACTATTACCGCTGTCCAAATATTACACTTTTTGAGTTTAAGCTTTCAATTATATCTTTTGAATTAAAAATATATTTTAATCACATCCTAAAGAAATTCTCCTGCTTTGCCTCTATATTTTGTAGGTAACTTCAAGCGTTGCAATGGATTAGTTTTTGTATATTTTAACGTCCTATCAACTATTAAGGTCAATCAAGGACGGCCTCCCATGTGTGTGCACACTGCATGCATGTGTTGAGTGCCTGTATAGCATGGAAGTGATGCCAACATTATAGTGCTGCCTCAATGAACCATACTGCTAAAAACACTTTGCAGAACACCCCACCCGGTCACACTACTGGTATAGTGACAATACCCTCTGAGTGTTAAACAGGAGTGGTAACAATAATTGTTAGAGACTTTAGTTGGTATGTCCCGGCCATGGGACAGAACCAAACGCTAGCATCCTCACAGGATCAAACACTCACGTAATGGCCAAAAGTGTGGCAACATCAAGGGAGACAATTAGAAGAAAGTTGTTTAGAAAAAGGAGAAAATAAAAGATCTCAAATTTAGTCACCTTATGTGATATTATACAATTGGGGCAGCAGGTACAATTTTTACCCTACCTGCAGCATGAGGTCTGATAAGGTATCTTATTATGCAGCTGTTATTTATAGTTTCATCTGTTGGTGTCATACTGTGGTTAGCATTTGCTTGGCATTTACTGGGTGATGTAAAAATATAAACTTTATTTATTTTACAACAATTGCGAAACAAGTTATATTAACTTATATTACCAGGTAATCACGGTTGCTGGCCCAGATGGAAGCACGCGAGGGGTCTTACTGTCTGAAGAAACCGGCGTACCCGGGGAAAACTCATGTGGTCAGACAGGTGACCCCATACCTTTTCACGTCCGATCGGGGAATCGAACCCCGGCCACCAAGGTGATAGGCAAGTGTGGTACCACTGTGCCACCTGACCAGTACCAAATCACTTGCTGGGTGATAATTAAATATATTACTATAATGTGGTTAGCATTTAATTTTGTTGGTGTTTATTAGACATATTTCTGTAATGTGGTTAGCATCTATTGGTGTTAGATATGTTCTGTACTGAGGGTACGGTATCACTTTGTTCTGTGAGAACTTGAGAAGTAGTGTACACTGTCAGTGCTGTAGCATCTTTAATCATTATGGCATAGTTAACGTTAGAAGAGCATTCATTCAAACGTTATCCTATAAGACTATAACATGAATAGACATAGTTGGTCAGTACCTTGGCTCTACTACACAGAGGTTGTGTGTTAAAAAGTCCATACAGGAGGTAGAGAGCACCCACTCGCACCTGGAAATTGTAAGGCGCCACAACATATTGTGAAGCTATCCTGAAGCATTCTTCTGTAAACTTAAGAAAAGAGGAAAGATCTTCATAAATTAATGTTATCATCTATCATGATCATCCAATAAAAAACAAACAGTTCAAAGGTCAACCTTCAACATTCAATACGTACTGCAAAGATACAGGTCAAGGATCACCAGTGAATACTTTTAAGTTCAAAGGTCATCAGCCAATACTGCACATGAACAGGTCTAAGCTAGGTCACCAGTCAATACTGTATCTACAGTAATTATGTGTACATATATGCTGCACATACACATTGGCATAATCCAACACGTCGTAAAATATCACATGTAGACTATGTGTATGAAGTTATTCTTTTTTAAAGCATGCATCTCTTTTTCACGATAATCTGGATGCTGATAGTCCGCAAAACTCACAATACGGACAAAATCTGTTCGACTGCCCGCTGCATACATCAGACACTTGCATATATATTTTTGTACCAATGATTTAACCGGAGGCATGCTCGTGCAAAGTTATTTGTGTACTCAACTATTCAGTTAGCGGTGATACACAGTACGACAGGGTCAACCAAAAATGACCTGACAACATCAAAATTATAAAGAACTCTAAAGATACACCAGTCTTACACACATCACCGAGCTGGCTGGTAATACATCGGCATTAAATACAGTACCCTCCCCTAATACATTTAGTTTAAGTTATGAATTCACGGTTTCTTTTAATTTTAGCCTAATATTCTTTGTTGTCAAAGGTCTTCAAAACAGGTCACCTGTCAATATCACCTTGACTGTGTCGAAGATAAAGAATTTTTTACTGTCTATCCTTCTCGGTTCTGAAGGTGCGCTGGAGGATTCCAACAAGTTTGTATAAAAGATATTCCCACCTTCCCAACCGTTTGGAAAAATGCACTAATTATAACACAGTCCCTCCCTCTTGTATTGTAAGCAAATATATCCTTTCAAGTTGTAAATTAAATTGATACAGTACTAGTTACATATTGAGAGACTGAAATTTACATGTAAATGTTTAATAAGGAGATCGTGACCCGCTAGCCAGGTTCGTTCAGCTTCTGATAATTAGTAACTGTACCTCGCAAACTTCTCTTTCGGATTGTCTTCCTGCAAAAATCAATGGCATTTTCATGTCGCGCCATATTTCCACAAAATTTTCATATCTAACAGTTTCTGTTGCTATAAAACGTTGCAGAAGATCCTCAAAATCTTCTTTTATCCCTACAGCAGGTGTATATTTGTGTTGATGCCGCAGATTTCGACCCATGTTGATCGAGCTTTCTGCGAGTTTTGAGTTTTGTGTGCGAGAAAAATCAATGTTATTAAAACGCTTGGGTTCTACTAATAACAAGAATAGCGATCGCCATCTATTACGCAGGACTGACATGAACGATCTTCCTTTCCTTCTTTCTTTTGACGGTATACAAATAAAAAGTTGACAATGTCTTGTATAGCTGGGGATCGCATAAATCGATTGCATGTACAGTAAATGTATTTAATACATCCATTTTATATGTGCTTTTTTACCTTCATTCATCATGCTCTATGCACTCGGTATGCAACTATATGTCTAGTGCTTATCCTGTCAATTCTAAAAGTTATAGCCATTGTGCTTTAATTACCCAATGACTCTGCATGAGATTTGTGCTTGCTACATGTATTTAACTTTACTGCTCTTAATTTCGATTATCTTATTCACAACATTGTCTTTCTTGTTATCATACTCATGTACAGTTGAATGTAAGCTAACCTTTATACCCTAGTGCACTACGTTTAAACTAGTAGTGCACTACATTTAAGCTACAGGTAAACTAGTAGTGCACTACATTTAAGCTACAGGTAAACTTGTAGTGCACTACGTCCAGTCAGATGTGACCACATATCCCCCTATACAGGTAATGGACAGTGCCACTGGACACCTGTGTTAGATACCTGTAGTTGTTACATATACAGACCTGTGTAAATTGACTGCCTTATATCTGTCATCCTGACTTTACCAGGTATATCTAAATGTTGATAAAATTTTATCTAATATTAACTCAAAATAAAATTGGCTGCGGTTCTTATATGATATATTGCACAAGAGAAATTAAAACTCTTCCTGCGGTGTTTTTTATCATTGTTATTTTTTTTTTAAAGATTTCATTATAGCAGGGACATATAATAAGATTATTATATGTTCCTGATTATAGTGTAAAATTAAGGTTTATCTTCATGATTTCAAAATTTTGATGCGTTTCATTTATCTTTTAGATGTAATTATAAACATTTTATGTTAATGATTAATTCTACCTTAGGCCTTGATGACTGTTTGTAGATAAGTACACTGTATATGTACATATATTTTAATATTTATTATTTCATCAGACAAAAATATTTTTGAATTCAATGTATTGTTACTTCACTAATATCTGTTAATTCAACCATGAAATCATTTCATAGTACATAATCAAGAATCAGAAGTTTCGTATATTCTCATTTATGTTCTGTAAGAGACGATATCTACACAACAAGTTATGTACATGTACCTAAATGTACATGGTACTCTTAGGACGTGCCTGTTGTCATGGCCACCTGGGCCCAAGAGCCCAAACCCCACCTCACCACCACCTTATGTACCTCCATAACACCTTACCTATATGTATGTATCAGATGAGAATCCATCTTAATATAAGGTGTGCCTGTCTTAACACCTGGCTATTGTTTTGTCAAGTCCCCATTACCCCCCAGGGGTCCATTTATAGCATGCTGTGCCAGGCTCCTCTGCCTTACCTACCTGTAATTAGCATCTAACAGATTCAGATTCAGATTATTTTATTTCCTTGTGTTACGAGACACATTGGAGAGTAGACATATACATATACAATAATACAATAGTACAGATAGTGATGGACAATCATATCATTATATCAATCAAGAATATATATATCTTGATATAGAAGAACACATTACATGGTATATCATTAAAAAATAGCACAATGCATTACATTTACTTAAATTCATATTAAATGATAATCACAGTGTTTATGCACTGATATTTTAACATTCCCTACGTTGACCACAAAATTTTCAGGATTTTTTAAAAGAAACTCTTCATACAAATCCTCGATATAAGCCCCAGGATAAAATCTATATGAACGCTGACATATTTATTAAGTATAGATAATATTCATACACATTTATCATAAATGCATAATAAAGTAATATAGTATACAATATGTTTCATTGATAATACAAGCATGATATAGTATACTAGTACTATAGAAACGGTAAATAGTGCCAATCCTTACTTTAAGTATATACATATACGATTTTACATATTAGCTTTATAAGGACCACTGATTTCATTGATAATACAAGCATGATATAGTATACTAGTACTATAGAAACGGTAAATATTGCCAATCCTTACTTTAAGTATATACATATACGATTTTACATATTAGCTTTATAAGGACCACTGATTTGTAGACAGGAAGTACACTGATATATACCTTTTATCCTATAATTATACAATCTCAACCATTCGACATGTCTTTTAAACTGATATAAAATTTAAATGAAAGTACAGGTCTGATATGTTTGTATCAACCTATCTTGAGGCAAAATTAGATATAATTATTTCGGCGCTTAAAACACAAAGATATATATTTGCCTAACTTATTTAATTCTCCAATATTCCGGGTATTTAATAGAAGGATCAACTTAAAAACACTGGGACGTCTGTAATAATATGACTTAATGTACTTTTGCCTTAAATCAGTATAACAGTTACACCTTAGAAGAAAATGAAATTCATCCTCAACATCATTAGAATTGCATACTTCACATATCCTATGATCTCTAGGACGGTTTCTATACCGTCCTTGTTCAATATTTAAATTGTGTGAACTAAGTCTAATACGTGCTATATTCTTTTGGTAAGAACTACTAATAGTTTTAGTTAAATAAAATTGTAGTGTAAAATTATCGATAAGATGTCGGTATAGAAAACCCTTTGGAATTGCTTGTATGTTTGATAAAAGTTCTTGACGATAAACGTCGTAAAATCTATTTTCAATAATTTTATAAGCTTTCCTATCATTGCATGTTATATTGTTCCAAAGATAAGATAATCCTAATTTATCTAATTCAGCTCTTATGTTTAAAATCCAACTGTCATTTGATCTTATCCTTTCCTCATAGCAATTTCTTAATATACAATTATATGAATTTCTCAGTTTCAACCAGTACTTAATTATACGAAGTTTTCTGAATGTTGACAATGGTAATCTTCCGAGTTCACAATATACTAAATTATTACATGTACTTTTTTTCACACCAAGTACTTTTTTACAAAAATTAATATGTATCTTTTCAATATCTAAGGCTTTGTGGAAACCCCATACCTCGGCACTGTAACTAAGTATGCTATTTACATATGTGTCAAACACAGAACATTGGGTATTAATGTTGAAATCATGATTTTTGAACTTATTATATATAGCGTAATATGCTTTATTGCCCTGTTCAGCCACATGCTTTTGGGTAACATAAAATTTACCATTATAATTGAAAAGCATCCCTAGATAATTGAATTGGTCTACAATTTGTAGTTCAGTTTCATTGTAAAACCACTTTTCGTTATTTTTAATATTCCCGCCGTTTCTAAAGACCATTATTTTCGTCTTGTCTGTGTTCAAAATAAGACTATATTTATTGTTATAAGATTTGAGAGCATCTATGACCTGTTGCAAATTCTCTGGAGAGTCAGCAAATAACACTGTATCATCAGCATACATAAGAAGAAAAATACTGATTAAGTTAAGTTCAATTGATGGACAACATTCACTTATAAAATGCATTTCACAGTCATTTACAAATAATGAGTACAAAAATCGAGGAGAGGATTTCTCCTTGGAAGAGACCGATTGTGTTGGAGAAGAAATCAGAGTAATAACCGTTATGTTTCACACAAGATTTAACTGAATTATATAATGATTGAATGACTCGTAACATTTTCCCCCTCACACCTTGTCTTATTAGTTTACTCCATAATTGAGACCTTTCAATAAGATCGAACGCTTTCTTGTAATCGACAAAGCAGCAGTATAACCTTCCGCCCTTTTTATTTAAATACTTGTTAATAAATGTTTGAAGTACAAATCTTAATATAAGGTGTGCTTGTTTTAACACCTGGCTATAGTTTTGTCAAGTCCCCATTACCCCCCAGGGGTCCATTTATAGCATGCTGTGCCAGGCTACTCTGCCTTACCTACATGTAATTAGCATCTAACACTACCCATATATAATGTCTACCTGTGGATGTTTAAAAAAAAAAAAATTGTGCGAATCATCAAAAAATAATTAATTTTTATATACATTTTTCTTCACAATAAAGATATTCAATAAATAAAGTTTATATGCTGATTTTCTTTAATTACAAGAAGAGGTAAAATCCCCATCAGTTATACATTTTAAGGTAAAGAACAATTAATCATTTTCTTAATGCAATAGGGAAACACTTAAATGCTGATCAAAATGTATCCCAAAATTTTGTTTTTGAACAATATTGCAAAAAAATATGTTAGCGTGAACTGTAGAAAAAAACTTTGGCTTAAGGTCCACATGATCCACATGTGTATATAATACATTTGTTAGCAGGTAACTTTATAGAAGAAAATTATGATATCACAAATACAAGTGTTGTGCAGCTCCAGATACATGAACATGTATGTGTGGGATATAAGCTTAAAACTGTTACCCTCCCCCTCCCCAAGTTTACCAGTATATGTATTTCATAACAAAAATGACATTAATTGTTCCCTCGGGCTATTATCTCATTCTGTGTTACCTGTAACTGATACATGTACCTGGAATCAGATCCAATATGTTAGATCTTCAAGGTATTAGATACCTGCACACGGGTACATGTACAGAAATTTCAAGTATTTCAGTAAAGGAAGATGGAAGGTGTATTTCAAGTAACATATATACCTTTTATAAACTTAAAATTTTGAAATGTAGAACTGTTATGATCACTTAATTACCAGTACATTCAAATAATCTCTTTCTTTACATGTTAAATCAAGGTTTAAATGATTTCTTTATGTTTTCAGGTTTCTGAATTTAAGCATTGGATGTATACACATATAATGTACAACATATAATATGCCATAATGGGCTGAATTAGGTTTTAAAAGGCAGAATATCACACCAAAAATGAAATTATGAATAGGCTGCTTAATTTAATCTGAAATCAAACTTCAATATAAATTAAATGTATCAAATTGAAAATGTTTCAAGTAACGATAATTGTTTTCAAATATTTTATTATATACTTTCATGTGATGAAAACAAAAAAAATGGAATTAAACATGTGAAATATATAACTGATCAATCGATACAAAATATAAAGTACCAAAAGATAAATGAAACTTGGCTTGAACAATTTAACTTAGTTAAAGGATTTATAAAGTAAATTTGTCTTAACTTAGTAACAGTGTATAATTAACAAGAATAGAAAGGTTGAAATATAACATCAAACTAAGCTTCCAAATAGCTGTTAGATAGTCTTATATATACAGTACAGGTAAAAATCACAGGTAGCCTTGGATACTGCCCATTACCTGTATAGGGGTTTTGCCGTTCATCACCTCTTTGGGTATATTTCACTACTAGTTTACCTGTAGTTTAAATGTAATGCACTACTAGTGTATAGTGCACTAGGTGTAAAGGTTAGCTTACACTCAACTGTACAGGGTCAATTTCTCTAACATACTGATAATTTAAAGCCAAATACTTAGGCATCACGATCCATCAAGACCTGAAATAGGATTCCCACATTATTAACATACGTAACAAAGCTAACAATATTTGGGCTTCGTTCGGAATAATCTTAAAATAAATTTAAAAAAAAATTAAGAACAAACTCATAAGGCTTTGTACGTCCAATTTGGAATACAAAAAAATGCCATTCATAAATAAGATACGGCACAGCGAATAGCAGCTAGTTTTGTCAGAAACACATATCACAATACAATTTTAGCGACATGATAGAAGATCTACATATATTGGCCAAGCCTAATAACAGCAAGGACGCTCGTCCAATTCTGATGCATAAAATCTCCCACAACCTTTCTGCTGTCAAATATTGATGAAAAACTGAACACCGTAGACTCAACATTCTAATCCTTTGTCTGGTCAAACACCCTTTTGTTGAACTGGTACTGTCTGGCGAAAATAAAAAATATCTTCTTTTTTTTCCAAAAAATATTACCAGTGGGAACAAACTTCCGCCAGATCACAACCGATTCTCTTGAAGACTTCACATGTACGTTCCTATTCAATATTGTCTTCCCCTCTTCATCATGACGAAGGATGTCGATTAGTGGGTATGTGTAGATCGATATTTTATTTAAAAACGAATTAATTTTACATCTCCAATTTACAACAAACGATGAAAAACGGCAGCAGAAAAAGTGGGTCATCATAACATGATACATTTATATTGAATATCCATGAAATGCTGCAATGTGTCAATTCCAGATATAATTGAAGAAAGTTATAAGGCAAATCAGTGTACAACTCATAATGTTATAAAGTTTCCAAAGCTTACTAAATGAAGGAACCTGTGCAAGTTTATCAAATTTTGTTAATTTTTACTTTTGTTTGATATATGTTTTCTCAATATTCAATTGCAGGCCCGGATGATACCTTAATCCAGAGACCTCATTATTGAAGTATCAGCTTATTTAAACCTTCAGATATCTCAATTTTAAATGACTGCTTAATATCTCGGGTATCTCAATATTGAACTAACTGCTAAAACTGTCAGATATATCGATATCTAAGAATTTGCTTAAAACCTCAAAGATAAAATATTGAAGTGTCCATATCTGCTTTAACCCACAGACATCTCAACATTTTTTTTTACTTAAACACTTTGCTAAAAACCTTCAGAGATCTCAATATTGAATTCCTTCAAATGATATACACGCGCCAGGAATTATAAATTACACTTTGTCATTAAATGTTACAGTAGTTATATTCTCGGGTGTCATTTCTTCAGCCAGGTATTTTATGTGACACACAAGCAGGTTATTTATACGATTTTCATTACACTTGAAAATAATCCGGAAAATTCATTTTATTTTTTCAGGTCATTAGGAAGGTTCAAAAAGTTTACGGAAACTACCGAAGGTTCCCGACGTATATGATCATTCGGATAAAATGGCGCTAGTGGACCTTGGACGTATGTTTTAACAAGAAAGGAGTATCCTAAACTATACGCTTTTGGTAAATACTATATTATTTATTTTAACACAATGTTTGACATCGATAATCAATGAAGTTAGAGGATTGGTTGTCACCACTGGTATCTAGCCAAGTGTTTGGCCTGGAGACATGCTCTCCGATTGAAATGTTGACGGTCTGCAGCACGATCACGTAATACGTAAGGCGCTCGCTCTATCACTGACCTAACAGTGTCGTTTAGTGTTTCTACATGCGACATACAACGTCAACCAATCTAATGACATACACTAATTTATTTTAAATTTAAATACGGTATTTGGCAATTAAAACTCCATTGTAAAGAATGCTGTTATAAGTTGGTAAAAACTGGCTTAAACCAGAAACGAAGGGGAATCCCCTTATAAATCAAGACCGATAAATCAACCAAGACTGCAGAGTGAAAAGTGGGCCGTTCATTACTGTAAGATATATTCCATTTCTATTTACCACTAGTACACCTTGTTATGTGTTTTATAAATTTGTTTTTGTTCCTAAATGATGTTCCTATAACGGCTATATTCCTCCTTTTCCACACAGGTCGTTGACATCCGATGATCACTGGTCAAGAAAACATGGAGGACATCACCTCCAGCAGTGAATCTGGCAACTATAGCAGTCAGGATTTGAGATCCTCTGGTGTTAAAATGGTACCCAGATCTAGAGCACACAGTGCCCCAACAAGGAAAATTCTTCAGCCTGGAAAAGATCATGCTGAAGATAGATTGTCATGTTCTAGTCCTGTGATCCAATATTCTGAGCCAATAATTGTAGGTCTAGAACAGCTCACTAGAATTGACATCCATATAAATAGAAATATAAGTTCTGCAGCAAATAATTCTCAATTTAATAAAGTGCTTCCCCCTGTGCAAGATGATTTCAAATCTAACTCTGTTTTTATTGATAAAATCAGTAACAAAGTGTTTGACACGGGAAAAAGCTACAGTCATTCTGCTGATGGCTACTTGGCAAATAATGCCGAAACAATGCCTGCTTTAGACCAACTAAAGGAAAGTGATCTACCTTTACCATCACTGCCCTTTGAAATCATAGATAATAGTGATGGCAGGCAAGTTGAGGATGAAGAAGGGATGGAGGTGGATGTTGATCATGAGCGACTGGAGCAAGGAACTTCAGAAGAAAGCGAACAAGTAACCGCGAAAGTACCAGTAACAAAATTTAGACCAGGGTATGTTATACAAAATGGCTAGATATTTATTAGCTCAACAGATATTTTTACAAATCTGACAAAAAAAAGAACAATCAAAGCATCCATTACAACCCGAGACCTCGGGTCAAATAGGCAGCAAAATTTAATTTGTCTCAGCACTTTTGCATGCTGTGCGTCAACCTGGGAGTTCCTGATCATGACTCTTTGAGAGTTTAATCTTACTGCATGCTTTGACCAGTTTTCTATCTTTGACTCTGACATCGACATTCTTACAATGTAAACTTATAATGTCTTTATGAATTATTATTTTCTTGGTGAAATTCTGGACTGAACAGCATGTTATTGTGTTTTTACATTTGTAGTTTTACAGTGTATGGAACTAAAGATGCCTTGGTTGACATGGTGCTGCAGATGATTAACCTTCCTGATGAGGAAACAGGAATCTTTGTTGATAAGGTACTTTTGTTGTAGTTAATGGGGAATATTCTGGATCCTGAAAGAAGCCGGGGGGGGGGGGGGGGGGGGGGCAGTACATAATTATATAAAATAAAACTCAACTCACAATAAGGGGATAAGCTTATTACAGGGCAATGAAATTGAAATGCCAATTGTTAGTAATTATATTCACCATCATTGAATTTGAATGGGCTTATTACTGGGCATTGGCTTTTTGCTGGATAAATATTTTATCTTGACATTAGTTTTCTCCCTTTCTCATATAAGTCTGCCAGTGCCATTCATACCCACATTCATAGTAGTGATTAAATATTCTGTTGGGAAATATTAATTTGTAGTATATTCACTATATTTCTTGAAAATAGGAAGAAATATTTGAATGTACATGATAATATATTAATTATAAGTTGTTGATAACAAAGTACTACTCTGCATAACATGCAACAGACATCATTTGTTGTTCAATTAAATATTCACAACTAATTATACAAGAGACTCGCACTCAGGATGACCCTCGAAGCTCACTGTTGCTGGGGCAATGAACCAAAAAACAAACTCTATTATTATTAACTTACATCATTTTATGTTACATAATATACTGTCTTTGCAGAGCCTATGGTTTCTAAGTTCAGAAGATCGAAGAGAAGTCATCAGAAAGAAAGTGTTGGGACGAGGTACCTTTGGAAAAGTTAACTTGTATGTGCACGATGAGACTGACTATGTTGTCAAACAGGTTTGTACATTCAACAAATACAATAAAGTTTGCTAAAATAAAAAATAATATTATGCTTGGTATAACTCTATCATATGTTGACCATGCTTGAATATTTAAGTTTTAATTTGTAAAATCGTGTACTTGTCTGTAGGGCCGGGATAATGCACTGGTGGATCGCGATCACTTTCTCTACAATACTAATATCGATCCAAATGCAATTTTATGATACCTATATTGATCCTGTGTCTTGCTCTTGTTGTTTGTTTGTTTAATACATAAATGAATTTTCTTCGGAAAGAATTGAATAAAAATTAAATGACAATTGTCGAAAACAAAAGTGTTATCCATTTCCGGGGAACTTGAGCGCTAATCTTAAAGTGAAAGCAGTTAAATGATTGGTTGAGACCGGCTGCAGCAGGCCAATCAGAAAGCGTTTAACAAGTACTCGTTCACATCAAACCAAACATCATGGCGAACAACTAATGGTAGCTTTGAAATCGCCTCTTGGATCAAAATCTATGGTTTCTCTATGTATCGCGATAAGTATCTGATCGTAGCTCTAGCATCGTGATAAGTATCGGATCGGGGCATCACTGTATCATCCCAGCCCTACTTGTCTGCACCTTACCACTATAAGTTGTTATAGACAAAAAATAATTTGAAAAATAAAAGTTGTTGATCTTTTGTTGATATCAGATTACCAGTGATTTCCAAAGAAATGAAATTGTGTTGACGGCCAAGCTGAACAGTCCGTACATAATCCAGTGTTATGGAATGGTGGTCCGGAACAAGATTCCTGAAATCATTATGGAGTATGGAGGTAACTTCCTGTTAATAAGACACTGACTTAACAGTTTTTGTCGAGGTCCTACTGGTAATAGGCCTGGCACTGATGAAGTTTTGTAAGTGGGTGACTTTTATCTTGACTAGGAGACTTGTTTTGTTGCTCAAGTAAAACTTAACTGAAAAAAGGTGATAAAAAGAAGTGTTTTTTTACAGATATTTTAAGTCCCATACTCATACTTTTCCTATTGCACACATTTTTAAAACGACAGTTTCTCTTTAAAACTAAAAAAGCATTTTGTGTATTCCTCCACTCCCTCCTCCCCCACACACACATATCACAATGACGATCTACCATAATGGCAATCAATAATATATTACAATGAAGATCTACCATAATGGCCGTCACTAAGATATTACTATGAAGATCTACCATAATGGCTATCACTAATATATTACAATGAAGATCTACCATAATGGCCGTCTCTAATATATTACAATGAAGATCTACTATAATGGCAATCACTAATATATTACAATGAAGATCTACCCTAATGGCTATCACTAATATATTACTATGAAGATCTACCATAATGGCCATCTATAATATATTACAATAAAGATCTACCATAATGGCCGTCACTAATATATTACAATGAAGGTCTACCATAATGGCCATCTATAATATATCACAATGGCGATTTACCATAATGGCTATCACTAATATATCACAATGACGATCTACCATAATGGCAATCACTAATATATTACAATGGCGATTTACCATAATGGCCGTCACTAATATATTACAATGAAGATTTACCATAATGGCCGTCACTAATATATTACAATGAAGGTCTACCATAATGGCAATCACTAAAATATTACAATGAAGATCTACCATAATGGCCGTCACTAATATATTACAATGGTCTACCATAATGGCAATCACTAATATATTACAATGAAGGTCTACCATAATGCAGTGATTTTTTCATCCCTTTTTTACAGGGGCCTGTACCTTTTCAATTGGGAAAATACAGCGGCATTTTTCCCAAATTGGGAAAATTTGCTGTTGGTTTTAAATGAAAAAAAAAAGTCAATAACACATCCAAATATTTATTTATCTGTTAAACTTTCAACATTCATCTGGCTTAATGATTCCTAATAGCTATCTAAAGGGCCATTTTCCTTGTTTTTTGCCCCTTGAACATGTCCACCAAAGAGTCCAGGCCAGTGGTCATGTTTTTTCAATTTTCTTGAGGGATGTGTCCCAAGTTTTACACCCTTTGTAACAAATGGCTTACAACTCGAATGTGCACCAAAAACAAACAATTCTCAGTACTTGCACATCATGTCATGTAGCCACATGTCACACTACTGTGATAAAGCCAAGAGAAGGCAGATCCATATTTGGCAGCATTAAATGTTCGTCTATCCACTTTCCCGATAAAGTAAATACCAGATTTTCGTCGCGGGTTACATGTACATTTGCTATACGGGTAAACATTCCGTCTGGACGGTTAATAAAACAGATTCAATGTCGGATGATGATTCATTGGTTGACGGGTTGTTTAGTATATCGCCGCCGGAAGACTTTTTGAAGAAGTCACTCACTTTCGTAAGGCCTTTCCTTTCTTTTTTTGTCAGTCTTTTGACATAATACTTCGCGTTGTGTGACTCTTGTTTGCATGATCTTAAACTTTCAAGCGCTTGTCATAGCATATGTGAGACACGTGTGCAATTAAAACACTTGATCGACACAGACTTTCGCGGTGCGCTCGATTTGAAACATTGAGGAAAACGACATCGATTCAGACACGGAAACAGAAAGCACGGGAATTTGCGATATCGAACGCGACCAACATAGAACGAGAACACCGGCGTTGAAAATATCTTGTGAAATACATTTTGATTGGCATTTCTTTATACTAATTAATATGAAGGGATATTTTCTGAATTGGAAAATATGAGCAAGAAATTGGGAAAATACAACAAAATTTCTCTAGGGGAAGGGGCCGAAATTCGGCCCCAAATCGACCCTAAAAAAAACACTGTTAATGGCCGTCACTAATATATTACAATGAAGGTCTACCATAATGGCCGTCACTAATATATTACAATAAAGATCTACCATAATGGCCGTCACTAATATATTACAATAAAGATCTACCATAATGGCCGTCACTAATATATTACAATAAAGATCTACCATAATGGCCGTCACTAAAATATTACAATGAAGATCTACCATAATGGCTGTCACTAAAATATTACAATAAAGATCTACCATAATGGCCATCACTAATATATTACAATAAAGATCTACCATAATGGTCGTCACTAATATATTACAATGAAGATCTACCATAATGGCAATCACTAATATATTACAATGAAGATCTACCATAATGGCAATCACTAGAATATTACAATGAAGATCTACCATAATGGCCGTCACTAATATATTACAATGAAGATCTACCATAATGGCAATCACTGATATATTACAATGAAGATCTACCATAATGGCCGTCACTAATATATTACAATGAAGATCTATCACTAATATATTACAATGGAGATCTACCATAATGGCAATCTATAATATATTACAATGAAGATCTACCATAATGGTCACCATTAATATATTACCACGAATATCTACCATAATGGCCTTCAAAATCTGTTGTGTTCATATATATGAGTTGTGCATTAAAAACGAACGATAAGGTTTTTAATTAAAGTTTTATTCTCTGATTGGTAGGTCAGTCCATGTTACAAATGGCAAGACTGAGGAAGTTTCAGGATCGTGATATATGGGACCTCACCTACCAGGGATTGTGTGGCCTAGAATATCTGGAGGAGTGCCAAATTTGTCACCATGATATAAAACGTAGGTATAACCATTGTATTGAAGACTTGTTTGTAACTTTCTGTATCTATCAGAAGTGTCATCTTAGAGCTGAGTAAAACATCTACCCGACAGGAGGACGTACCTGGATATTTATCAAACAGAAACTACCAAATAAAGTGATTCATTTTAAACAGTACCATGTAATACAGTTTACCTTCGGTCAATTAGAACAAAATTGAATAATATTGATGAACCAGTTTGAATATATGAAATTATGTTCAAGAAAATAGAAATAACAAAAAAGAAAAATTAAATTGGTAAAATGGTAGTATTTTATTTAATTCAATGTTTAAACTTTCTTCATTTCATAATAATTATGATCGTTATATTAATCCCGAAGCTGCTTGGCCATTGTGTACATGTAGCTCTACTGTATAAGCTTAGGCTCCTACATAGTACAAGTTTTATTGGTGATACAAAAGTTAAATTAACTTGTGTATATTAGAGACGTAATTTATAAATGTTGAGTCTCCACATGTTTATACGTTTGTGAATCAGACACTATTGTATATATTAATGATTTGTCTGTTTCATTAAATATTTACAGTCTTACACATGTAACCTGTTGCATTAACAAAAGCACTACTGTAATTATAGGACAGAACATCGAGATGTCTGCTTTAAAGCTGCCTAGTCATAATATTTACAGAACTGAAAATTTAAATTTGACACCTTCAAAATTACCCATCGCTACTGGGACACCTGTAGATTGTTTTGACTGGACACAATGCTTATCCCGTCACTCAGCACATTTCAACTTAACTGCAGGTGGCCTGCCTACCTAGTGTGGGGGCGCAGGTTTATAAGTAGTACCTTGATTGACAATAATGATGAGATATCTACGCATACTTAGATTATCAAAATGCTTAGTTAACAGTGTTTGACAATACACAAATTATATTTTAGTTTGTCATTCAGCGCGAGTACTGATCACATGTTATCTAAACATTGTTGGGGCCTTAAGTTGTCTTGTGTACAATGTATTTTTGTGTACACTGTATTTTTGTGTACAATGTATTTTTCAATGTAAAAAACTCATTCAGTGCTGAAGTATATGGCATAAATTTGTGGTTTTTCTGTCACAGGCATGCTGCAATTAATGTTCACACATACAACCCATTACCATAAACTGTCCGTTGATTAAAATCTTAACATTTTTAGGGGGCTGTTCGAGGCAGGCTTTCAATGGTGTTTGCATAAAAATCAAATTTATCATTCTTTATTTGACAAGTTTGATAACGATCTGAAATAGGCTAGATATAAACAATCAGAGTTTGAACTAAAACTAGCTAGAAATTTTTTGGTTTGATTGGGAAACAATGGATTAAAACTTTCCACTGATTTTAGTATTGCATACCAGAAATTTTGATTTGTACAGAATTTGAAAATTTTCAAAGAAAGTAATAATTAACTGAAAGGTAGGAAATGCCTAAGAAGTAATTCAATGAGAATATCAATCGAAGCAGTGTCTTGATAAAGGTCCATGTTGTTGTTAAGATTGGTGATTGAACTGGCTATAATATGGACCTTGAAACCCAAATAAAGACTCCAAAACTCTTGTGTTACAAATTTTGAAATTTTTAATGTGCCCTCTGTATTGACCAGTATTGTTTCTCGTACAAAAAAAGTCAATGATAATTTTATTTTGATAAATGTTCTGATAGTGTATTCTATCAATTTCAGCTGAAAACCTACTACTGATGGTTGATGAGAACCAGTTTCTCCTGAAGATTGCTGACTTTGGCGCCGCAAAAATGATAGGAGAGAAGAATGACATGGTTGGGTGGACTGTGGAATATCTCAGTCCGGAGCGAGCTTGGATGGTTCTTCTGTCCAAGTTTCCTCATCAGCTAAAGCCAACTGGACAAGAAGAAAGTGATCTTACTGGGAAAGTAGACATATTTGCCATGGCGTTAACAATGATGTACGCTTATGAGAAGTCGCATGTGCTGATAAAATACGCCACAAATGGAGACAATATTTACCGTGATGCTGAGAAGCAATCAGAGTTTCAAGTGAATCTTCTAGTTGATGTAAGAATTGATTTTAACATGGTTAGATATATGAGTGCTTGAATATTTTTACTCAATTTTTCATCCTTGTAGAAATAGTTATGTTTCCTAGATTGCCTAAGTTATAATCTTGAGAGTAATACCAAATTTGTAAAGTAACACCCTGTATAAGTAAGAAAGATTAATTCCTATCCACAAAAAATATGCCTTCTAGAAATATTGAAAGCCGACTATCTGATCATGTGACATTCTGTTTTGTAATATTTGGGAGAAAAAACCTTCAATGTTGAAGATATTGAGTACATTCATGCCCTTTCCACAAAATTTCATTGTTGGCAAAAATATAATTTAAATCTCTTATCTGTCTTTCTCTCCTGTTAAGAATTTGGTCTAGCTAGCCAATCACTCATATAAGTATTAAGATGCTGATATTTTGCAAGAGGATTTTTTTTATGATTAAAATCCGTTTCTGTGCTGTCAATTTCTTTTTCTGTAACTTTTTACATGTTTACCTGAATCACAAATATTTTGAGAATTCATTTGAAATACTTGTAGGTATTGATAGTTATGTAGTATAAATCACAAATTGTCTTTACAGCTCTGCTCTAATCTGGATCTTGCACTGAGTTTAATGCCTAAATCTGTGAGTACAGACATGAGATTTGTTCTGAACAAAATGCTGCAGGGAGATGTCAATAAGAGGTGCAATGCTACGGAGGGCAAAAACTGGATGAATTGTAAGTGAAATTGAATAATATCACAACCACAGTCACACCACCCCACCACGCTACATATAGTAACAAATTAATTTGATGGTACTGTAAAAGTGGAAATATTCGCGGTGTGGAAATTTTTCGCTTATTTCGCTATCGGTAAATCTCCGCAAAAATTTCCACACACGAATATAATAACACATAAAAATACTAAATATAAAAGATACAAGTTAGCGCAAAAATATCTTGACGGCACGAAAATATCCACACCGTGAACACTTTGGAAGCTGGCTAAGCGAAAATTTCCACACGCGAAATTATCCACTTTTACAGTATCACAGACATCTGCATCTGGTTAAGTATGTATAAAAACATACTATCCTCTACTCCTACTATATCAGCAAAGTGTAACACTTGAAAAGTCAAAAGTGGGACATGAGCTTTTATTCACATCAAGTTCAATTGGACTGAAATATCAAATGCACACATAATAAGTAACATACCTTTATTAAGAATCCTTAGATATCGACCCATGTTATTCTTTTGTTGTGTGATTTAAAATAAGAAAATGGAGCCAAAGCAGTCTGCCAGGGGACAAAGCATCGACTTTGGTACAAAAGTAGGCAATCAATTATAGAGCAGTAGAGAAATAAATAACAGTAATGCTTGTCGGCAATTATCAAACCTTTTTTTTCATTCATCATTTCAGTTCTGTCCAATCTGGCAATTCAACAAAGAGACAAGGGGTTGAAAATTCAGGCGCTTGACAAGTCGACAGAAGTTTGTACAGCCCAGACACTAACAAAGCCTAGTGTTAAACCCACCACCACAGCCACCAGGAAGTGTACACCACATGTGGGGAAGCCGTCTCCACCAGCAGGAACTACAGCTCAACAACCAACAGGAGAGGAAAAGGGCTGGGTCAAGGATTGTAAAACCGCAACCATGGAGAGCATGGCAAACCTGCCGTCAGGCCTGAAGACGCGGATGGTGAAGAGGAAATTGTTGAATAAATTGTCCACATGTAAAAAGATAAAAACAGATCACCCCAGGAAGGAGCAAGATCGTGAAAGTATTGACACAAATGGTGTTTCCTCTCCTGGAGGAGCTGTGAGAGCAGAGTCTCCAGATGTTATTGTGATAGATGACGATACCGAGGAGGACCAACAGAAAGAAATTCCAGAAAGTGAGGGACAAGATTCAGAAGCCGGAAATGGAAACATTCCAAACTTCCTTTTGGATATGAACTTTTAATCATATTATATATATTATCCTGCATATTGTGATAGACTGAGATCTGATTTATTTGCTTAAATGCCTGATTTGATGAACAAACAGCCAACCTCAGGACAATCTTTTATCCTGAACTGGCATTAGCGTTGTCTGAATACACCCATCACATATATTTTGCTGTATTATATGTACTCAATGTATGTTAATTCTATTATATATATTATATTTATCTTGAATATAGACATACCTGGTATACTATAATCTAGTGCTTTTAATGAAAATCCAGATATGGGTTGTTTCGATGTTCATTTACAGTCTAAACACATCAAAAGTTTTCTCTCCGTAAAGTGCTATTCAAATGTATTTAATGTACATTATTGAATATACAAAAGAAACCTTTAAGTTCCTAATATGAAATATTTTAGCATTGTTTTACTAATCTCTGATAATGAGTAATCTTGATTAGTTTCTACGAGGAAAATTTGGCTTCAAAATTTTGCTGACATGTTAGACTGTAAACAAATTAAGTATGATCATGCATAAAAATGGTTCAAAAGCAAGTAAATTCCTTATACAGTAAAACTCAGAGAAGTTGAAGTCAACGGGACCAAGCAAAATATTCGACTTATCCGTGTCAGTTTGTAAACGGAGACAAAATACCCGAGTATCATCGGCTGTATGCTTGACAAGTGCTTGATAACATGGTCGAAAATGAACAATAAATAATAACAAAGAAATTAATTGTACAATTGTACTAACCGCAGTTAGTTTTTATCGGCTGCATGACCATGCATTGCCACATGTTTTTTTGTACAGAATAAAATCACGTATATTATTGTTACTGTTTCATCGGTGTATTCAGAATTTAGGCATAGATAAATAAATCAATGACAGACAAGTATTTTTTGTGTCCATTTTGCGGGTGGAAGATTTGTAATTTATCGTTTATTTTTTCCTGATATTTTTCCGCAGTCAGTGTATCAAAACAGTAGGTCATGTTGTTATGGTTTGTAGACTAAAACTTGTACATTTTATTCTAAGTTATGTATACCCTTACGATTTACTTCACCAGTGCACCTGTATAAACAATGGGATGAGACAGCCTGAAACTAACAATAGGCTCTGGTAACACTGTTACGACTGATCGGTCACACTCCGTCAATCAAGCCAATGTCAGCAAATTTTACCTGAGAAAGCATGACGCCTTTGATGTTCGACACAAAAATGGAAATTTTGGTATAGTTTAGAAGGGATACAGGGACCACAAAATGTATTTGACACAACCACAGTATTTGATTCAACAGTGTTCAAATCATACATGTTTAATTCACTAAGATAAAGAAGGGAAAAAATCGGGAACGAACGAAACATTCGAATCATCCAATGTATTTGATTCAAGCGTGTTCGACAAAAGTGAGTTTTACTGTACATATATATGTATATAATAAAAGTTGTATTTATTTTAACTATTTGGTTATTATGTATAATTGACAACACTATTGCTTTGATACCAGATCAACTATATTTAGTTATGAGATGGCTTGTTTATAATCCATTTTAGATTACCATTTATAATTATCCCCTCGCGACAAAAGTCAGGGAGGGGATATAGCGTTCCGTTCGTACGTACGTATGTTCACCTTTTGTCAGCGCTCTTGCGACTTCATTTTTGAACGGATTCTGACCAAACTTCATATATGGGTACAGCATGGGAATACCTCGAACGAGTTCGTGTTTCAGGGTGTCAAGGTCAAGGTCACTGTTACTATTTATAGAACATCTTTGTCAGCACTCTTGCAACTTCATTTCTGAACGGATCCTGACCAAACTTCATATATGGGTCCAGCATGGGAATACCTCGAACGAGTTCGTGTTTCAGGGTGCCAAGGTCAAGGTCAAGGTCAGCGTTACTATTTATAGAAAATATTTGTCAGCGCTCTTACGACTTCATTTTTGAACGGATCCTGACCAAACTTCATATATGGGTCCAGCATGGGAATACCTCAAACGAGTTCGTGTTTCAGGGTGCCAAGGTCAAGGTTAAGGTCACCATTACTATTTATAGAAAATCTTTGTCAGCACTCTTGCGACTTCATTTCTGAACGGATCCTGACCAAACTTCGTATATGGGTCCAGCATGGGAATACCTCGAAACAGTTCGTGTTTTAGGGCGCCAAGGTCAAGGCCAATGTCACAGTTACTATTTATAGAAAAATTTTGTCAGCGCTGTGATGCGACTTCTTTTTGAACGGATCCTGACCAAACTTCATATATGAGTCAATTAAACCTTCTGAACAAAGGAAAATGCTTATATATGCATTTAGATACACACATAATTATAATTACTATCAGGAAATGAAGTTGCTAGTGTGATGCGTAACCAGATACTGTTGAATGCATAACAATATATACCATATTTATCTGCCAATGAGCCCATGCCTGATAATAAGCCCATCCATGTCTATTGCAGTTCAGTACAAATGACAACTGATGTTATTTCAATGTCCTGCAATAACCCCACCCCCCATTTTGAGTTCATGTGTTAGCACGCGAGGGGATTTGTATCGTTTGCGATGCCTTGTTGATTCTGCAAAACTGAAGAAGGGGCTTATTTGTTGATAAATACAGTACATATTGTATACTGATCCACATCGATGTCTCACTATATGCATATGTGTTTATGAATGGAATGAATGGACATAGTCAAAATGGTATCATACTTTACCAGATGTAAGACAATGGGGCTAGTGTTTTGAAAATGGGTAAAAAAATGATCTATGACTGAAATATTTCATAAAATTTTTCCAGATTGGCATCAAATATATAAGGTTAAGTTCACGGTGATCAGTCTAGATGGTCGTTGTATGTGGGTCAAGGACACAATGTGGTAAAGTATAATACAGTATTGGGTTTAATTGCCTTTAAGGTGAAGGTCACACAGGCCCTGAAACAAGCAGTATTTGTAGAGTTTTGGCACATGGCTGTACAGTTTGTATCAAATATCATGCATGTAAATTGTTTATTTTTGCACAATAAAATTAATGTTGTTGTAATGATTTGGTTATTGTAAATACATTGAAAACACTACCAGGCTATCCCTTTGGTACCAAACAATATTTATTCTCAACCCCCTCCTCCATCCGTTTTAGCTTACTACAACGTATTTTAAATTGCTGATTCTGCAAAAATGAAAAAAAAATTAGCTTATTTGAATTGGCCATTGATTTATTGTTCATTCTGATAATTTTAGCAGAGTTACTTCCCTTGACAGCAGATCATGCCGAGAATGCTCTGTTACATTTCATTTCCGATTGGTTTCCAACTTGGCATAGCTAATCCTCAGACAGGAAGGTATTTACAGGTTCATAATTGTGATGTCATTTAGTAGGGAGCGTCATGTTGTACACAAAATAGTCCAAGGCGTACATCATTTTAGGCTTTATGTAATGAAAGGAAATCACAGAACGACTGCAACCCTGAAAAATATGAAGGTGTAATTTTACATAGCTACAATATCTTTTACCTCAATTAAGTAAAGGAAATATTTAACAACTTCTTCTTGATAACCAAGAGGGACTTGATATAAGGTGTGTAGCATGCTGGGGAGAAGGGCTACCAAGTGTGTTCAAATGAATGACCTTTACTTAATTCAAGGTCACATGAGTTGAGTAGGCTCTTTAGTCTTTAATCAACTTCTCAATAAACGAAAGGCCCAGGGACTTTATATCAGGTCTGTAGCATGCTTGGGTGAAGGGCTACCTAGTTTGTCAAATGAATGACCTTGACCTACATTCAGGGTCACAGAGTCAATTATGTTAAAATCTTAAATCAAATTAATCATTTGAACAAACTGGGAACCCCTTCATCCCAGAATGCTATTGGCTAAGTATCATGATCATGGGATATTTGGTTATTGAGAAGAAACTATTTAAAACTTTTACATTTAATCCTGTGGTCTTGAAAGTATGTCAAGGTCGTTCATCTCCAGGTGACCTAAAATCTAATGTGTATACATATTGTATTGCAAAAGTAAATAATGTCGCGTAATAATTTCAATATCAAGGTTACCTATCTTTGCACTTGTTCTATCCAACTTGAAAGTAACTGAAAATATAACCTACTAAACTATTTTACATCAATATGGGACAAGACAAGTGAAATACCTACCTGTATATGTGGATAGTAGAGATGACTCCAATACCAGCTATTCCGTGGAATGCTGCCTGGAACAATATGATTTTCCGGATTCAAAGGGAAAAACCGCTCCTTTCCTTCCGAATCCCTGGTGTCTCCAGCTTTTACCCCTACCAACTCAAGACATCGGCCTAGTTGAACATCCTCACCAATAAAAAACTCGGCACATTTAGATTTCAAATAGGTTGTTGTAGAATTTCCGGTTAATATGAGAGATCGAATGGCCTGACGACTGAGAACATAGCCTGCCCCACCACTCATGAAACCCTGTTTTACGTAAGGTTTAAACCTTCGTCCATAATAGATAGCTTCTTTCTGGTTTTTATTGCTGAGGAAATGACGTAAATTTTCCACAATGACGTAAGTGTCGTCATCTGCTTTCAGGAACCAATCATAATCATGTAAATATAAAGAGTATATATGTAAAAATGCTTCTTTCGTTTTCTGCCATAACTGTTCTCGGCCTTCTTTAACTGGAAGTTCGACTACAGGGAGATGCTTCGCCTGTTCTTTCGTTCCGTTGGAACTCATGAATAAGAGTTTGTCACATCGTTTACCCCACGTGTTTTGAACATGCGTAGCCTTGGAAACAACAGTTTGTGGTGACGTCATTATCCAGCACAGTAGACGAACACCTAATGAACAAATACAGGTCTGAGATTTGTGTACATTGTAAAACATGCTTGGGTTACACAGCCCGAGTTTCTTCTGACCTCAACACCAGACCTTAGATGAAATTGTTTTTTAATTTGTCTAACTTCTGGTAGTGGGGTCAAATGAATTTCGGGCTATACAGGAACGTTTTTCGTATACATTGCGTTTTTTTTCAGCTCACATTTTACAAACTAAACATGCTATGTTGAAGGATCCACATTCTGTCCGTCCATCATCTTTTAATGTAACATAGAAAATTAACCAACTGAAACAACGAAATCACTGAAGCAACATAAGTTATATTGTACATTTCCTGATAAATTCTACATCAAAATTTGAAGGAACATTACTAGTAAATTTTCCTCACTATCTGTTTGAGAGATTCGAATCAATCTGAGCACATTGTTCCGTTTTGGAATCTGCATCCCAGTACCATGCATATTCTTTATTTAATATTTGATTTCTATGTGCATCAAAGACTGATTCAAAACCAGTTCAATTGAAAAGAAAGCTGCATTCAATATTATGTTCCTTATCTCTGATCTTGTTGATTTCCTCTTTTTAATTCACTTGACTTTCCTTTCATCAGATTTAAGGCCGATAAAACAGAATTTTGGATTACCTGCTATCCGATTTTATCCACGTGATAGGTTTTGCTAAATAATTTTTTTTTTACAGTTACACTATTAGTTTACAAGTTTTACATATAAATTCTTTAATTATTTAGAAAAAAAGGAAAGGCAGGATATATGTTTATTATTACAGTTCCGTCTTTATAATGCAATTGAAATGAACTTATTTTAATTGAATTCTACAAATTGTATCACGATTTTTTTTTGATTTTTTCTTCATGGAGTATGGGGAATATGGGGTACCACACACCAATCCCTCACATCTCCCCTCATTCCCTGAAATAATATGTTTTCACGTGAAATTTTCAGATTAAAGCAAACTAGGTATGGTGGTAACCACTAGGAAACTGTAGAGAAAATCTGTACAACATCAAGTTACCTTACCTGACGTATCAGTTGATGAGACCTTCAATGTGGCAATATTCGGCGAGACGTATCCACGTGCCTTAATCACGTGCATGATGTTGTTACGTACAGTAGTATTCATGAGTGGTACGTACACGAAACAAAGGACAAAAAATGGCAGTGATAACACCAATATCCTCACTCGTGTCATATCTGATATATATTTACCATGTAGCGCACGTGCAGTACACATTCCGATTCTCAAACCGTCACGGGTCATTGGTCTCCGAATCACCAGGGTACGTAGGTCGATTCCGATTGATGGAGACTTTGAAATGGCCTAGGTTCTTAATCTTGTCAAAATTTTTAAAAATTCGTTTTTGAGCCAGAGTGATTTAATTCGGATGACATGTACACGCTGAATCTGAAAAAAATGCCTGTTTGCAAAACGCGCGTAAAAGCACGTGTTAGCCACTGCAAATGTAGCTTGCAAATATTGGGTTGATTGTTTGTTTAGTTCTATGGTATTTTACGACTGAGAAATCGGTATTGTTTATGGCGATATCATAGAGAGTATTTTTAAATGTATATGAAGATTAGATTAAAATTCGTTAAAATGCCACCACTCTGCCATATATTTATACTCCACATATATATAGATCATACGTTACCTCAAGTGAACCGAAGAACCTTTCATACAGATCACAGGGACTCGACACAAGTTCCTAACCCACGATCCATATGATACTTATAAGAAACTAAAACACACATATATATTATATATACGGACCGTGGGTGGGACATCCGTACCAAGGCCCTGTGATATAAACCATTGATTTGCCCGGGAACCAAATTATGTTTGTTCATCCAGTATCTCCATATGAACTAAATAGTTCCCCAAAAGGCCCCGTATAATTTGTATAGTCCTCTATTAAAAGTGTTGGCAATTTTACAGTATGGTAAACAACCATTAATATAGTCCTTAATGAAGCACACAGCTAACGTTTAAAGATGCTACACTGCCGACTGTATAATGTAAAGAGCTTCTCTGAAAAAATCATAAAATTACAATGATACAAAGTGAATATATAAACACCAACAAACTACAACCATAATAGCCGAGTCCTCATCCTGATAATGATCGCTTACAATACTCTTGGGTGCAATTATTTAATTATTCATTTTCTATCAAAAACTAAAAATAAAGAGAAACACCAACTTTTGGAGGGTGTTAATAACGTAATATAACTTTATCGATGTAAATACATATATATATCTAGGAAACTGCAACGAATATGAATCGAGAAAACAAGTTTGTTCTAGGGTGTAGGGTCGAAAATATATATGAGCGAGACCACCCGGAGTTGTCGTTCCTTATACTAAGTTAGCATAAGGAACGACAACTCTCTGTGTCTTCCTCTTACAAAACAAAATATTGAAGTGCCATACGTGTTGTAAATAACTCTTTTTACTTGCCATTGGGGTGCTCGAAAAATCACGTCGAATTATTGAACATATCCCTGGGTTTAGTAAGAAGTAGATACCAAGCGGTCAATATTTATAATGCTTGGTAAGCACATTATTTCCCCCTAATTCTATTCATGCAAATGCACCGTCAGAAATTTAGCAGACTACTTTGTTGTTTGTGTTCCCACGGACTAAATATACTAATTTATGTCCATGGTGTGACACAGACGACAGAGCTGTGTCCCATTAATGTTTGGAATAGCGAGTTTTATATTAAAGACAAAATATCTGAAGATATCTTAAGTCAGTTTCTCTACCATTTCGTATCGAATCGTATGGAATAAATTAAGCACATCAAATGTCTATTATTTCTTTACCAACGAGAAATTTCTATTCAGCTGAAGGATATTACACTGCTATTAAAATCTATCGAGAACTTCCCAACGTCTCGAGTGAAATATCATAAGTGAAGACGATCAGTAACAGATCTTTTTCGATGTCTCAGATGGAATGTCAGAAGTGAAGAATAGGGAGTTGCAGGCCCTTTCTCCAGTGGGTTTTAAATCATCTGATCAGAAACCCAACTTCATCACACTCACTGTAGCCCAAAGGGCTGCAGGTAAGAATTCCTCTACTGAGACAATTATAATAGCTCTGGAAAATAGCCATATACTATCGTTCATACTCAAATTGTGCTTCATTTGTTTTCATTGTTTAATTTAAAATCCAATATGTCATCCTAAGATTAATCAATTACATAACCATATTAACTTTTATATACTCTTGATTAGTAAATTATAAAAATATAAAAGTCACATATATTAGTAATGTAATTATTAAAAAGTTGCAAAAAATGTAATTTTGTCAAGGGAAGTAACTCTTAGTAAAATACTTATCCAACTAACGACATTGAACCGCTTACAAATCTACCAGAAACTAAGTTTGGAATTGAATTCTTTTTATTTCCACTGTATACATATGAAGTTATGAATCTGAATGACTTATGACGAAGATGATGTAACATGTTTTATTCCCATTATCATTGAAGTCAAATGGCTGTACAGTACTGTAACACGTTTTGCCTATTTAAAACGGAACACGGATTGACAGAGGGTATCTGACACCGACCAGTCGGCTCTGATATGAGGAAGCTAACATACAATTTTGAGTTTATTCATTTTGATGGTTTAGGGACGTATAATTAACAAACAGGTGTTATATTTTTTGACATATAGACTTACTAGTGTTTCCGAACTTTTCAACTTTCAACCAGCAATTTAATTAGCTATATGCTGGCATAATTAAATTACCTCTTTTTCTACTCTAGATAAATAAATGTTTCATGTTTAGTTAAATTACTCAAACCCAATTCAAAATAACAAAAAAACTAAGGTAGAAACACACATATCAAACACAAATTAGTAATAATCAAATCAACGATTTTTATAATCTAAATAAAACTTTAGGGAAAAAAAATGTGTTTACTTGTAGGAGTTGTGAAATTATTCATTGTGAAATTGTGAAATTGATCTCTTAAAATGATTGATAAAAATACCCACAACGAAGGCTCCAGAGGGAGTCGAACCCTCGACCTCCAGTTTACTAGACTGGCGCTCTAACCAACTGAGCTATGGAGCCGATGTGAATTAAGTACACACCTTCTATATCACATCTTATTTGAAATGATTGTTATCAACACTAGACTTCCCTCGGGCAATTATTACTTAACATGTACATAGGAATTCTAATTATATAAAACCAGAGTAAATATGAAGAAAATTATAGTTTTGCAATGAGATAATGGAAACAAACACGTTCAATTTTCACGCCGACAAGATTTAGAATTTTTATGGAGGTGAAAGTTTGAAGTGATACTTATTTCCTATCTTATCTGTAGTGTCGACCTGAAGGATCCAATATACTGTTTTCCGGGGACATTTCAAATCTACATATAAAGAAAGGGATTTTAACTAATGTGTCAATATCGTCATGCCTGGAGATTTTAATATTGATCTGTTTGAATTTCGACTTTGTGACATTGTTTCTTTTTAATTTGACTATAAAGAATTAATATGAGCTCTTACCTTGTTTTCGAATCATATAGGTGTTTTGAGTATTAATGAATTAAAATTAAAATGTCATAAACGAGTCTACCCGAGTCATCCCGACAGCGTAACCACGTACCCAGGACGACGACTGACGATTTCTGACAGTTAGACGTCAGAGAGCAATGTCTGCAATATATGAATATTTATTCTACGAACACAGACTCTGAGCAGAGACTTGTATATCATGATATATACGCCTCTGCTCTGATTAATCAGATCTTTGTCGGTGATATTATTCACGTGTTAGAATCTTCTGTTATACCTGTTGAAAATGGAGTAAGTAGCCGCTGCATGTGTTACTCATGTTGATATTAAATTACCAGGTAAAAAGAACGAATATAAAATTATAAGCGTTACGTATAGATTTATAAAGATACTGATTATTGTCCGGAGTAGACTGTTTGTTAGGTAGTTTGTCATTGATAAACTCAAACCAAAAAGGTGTTGGTTTCTTTGAGTCCTCGCTCAGTTGAGGGTACAGGTCCCCTGGAATAAGAAGATTTTGATATGAATTCAAAAACTATATGAAAATAGTAAATGACATGGATTCGAAATATGAAGGAACGAACTGTTTTTCACTACTTTACAAAGTACTTTATAAAATCTTATGTTTTCGGACCCATGGATTGGATTATTAAGGATGACCTTTCGCTTGTTACTATCATCTTATTATATACCAAAACAAAATGCACAAAAGATATATTAGCGTTTAGGTCTTAACTAAGATTAAACCTAACGCAACATGGAACAGTCTCAACTGGTTACATAAATTGAAATTATAATTCTGCTTAATTTTCGTTGACTATTTACCTTTTGAGAACCCAGCAACTGAGATTTGTCCGCTTTTGTTTGTGATTTCTCTGAACATTTTATTTTACTTTGGAATCCTGTAAACATATCAAGTAATCTACATTTTAACGTGAAATATAGCAACAAATGAACAATATACGGAAAATGTATACGAATTAATAATGTTCACATGTTAAATAACTCATTATTGACATAGCATACAAATAAATAAAATAAAAAAAATAAAAAGATATGTAAATAAATAAATAAATACTAGTAAATATATCATGTATAAACACCCTTGTAGCAGTGCAGATAATTCAGAAATGTCCCTATACAGTATTTGTATTAAGATATTAGGGGGACAAAAATGAAAAAAAAACACCAACGTCATTGACTTGAGGCAAAATAGATTTACCAATTGACCAATTTGTATTATCACATCCGATTTTGTCCTTGAAATGTGAAATGTGTCTACGTCTGGGGCTTAGTCTTATGTTTTCAGACCCTAGGATCTGATCATTAACGTTGGTAACTATCATCTTTCTACATGTTTAAAAAAAATACACGCGAAAAATTAAAATTACATAAAATCAAAATAGGTCTGCCTTAACATGGAATTTAATACAAGTTTAATTCTGTAGACATTTTACTTACTGATGTTTCGTTTATCCTGGTCAAGCGAATTTGACCAAGTGGTTGTGGTTGATGGTCATCTGGACAGTTTGATAGCCATTGTCTTTTCTTGATACGTAACTGACACATCTTGAATCTAAGAATAGAACAATGTCGTGATATCAAGTAAACCAGTAACAACAGTCCCGCCCTCAACCCCAGTCTTGCTATCAGCTCCACTCGAGCCAAAACCATACCAAGCCCTGCTTCCAGCTCCATCCATACCTAAGTCACACCACCCAGCCCCAGACCTGCTCCCAGCTCCACCCCATGGCACACCTAGCCCCAGACCTGCTTCCAGCTCCACCCCATGGCACACCTAGCCCCAACTCTGCTTCCAGCTCCACCCCATGGCACACCTAGCCCCAACTCTGCTTCCAGCTCCACCCCAGCCCAAGTCACACGTAACAGCCCTATTCCGAATGGTTTTGCTGTAATATCGCCTTGTGGCGATTCAACTTCGGACTAACCTAGCCCCGGCCCTGCTCCCAGCAGCAACACCCACCCCAACCACACCCAGGTAAGGTTACAACATTATTGGAATTTATGTACTGTCAGTTTCTATATGAAGTTACAAAGTCTGTCCGGAACAACATTATCGGAGTGTAGTTATATTGTACATAAATTATGGCAAGCCGTTTGGGTTCATATTCGTTTAAGTTTATATTTGTTCAACAAATTGTATTATGGTATTGCTACATATGTCTGTGTTTGAATAAGAGATGTGCATTTTGATTAAATTGATACCGCTATTTGAAATAAGGAATAGCTCGATACATGTATTTATCATAGAGGTACATATACACAGCATACATTAACTGTGTAACACAAATACTTTAAAGATATCAAAATTTCAATTTCCATATTAATTTGTAATTTATTAGAAAAAGAGACATTTTAAAATAATGATATCTGCATTTAAATTAAGATATCGATTATACTTGCAGTAACATATATATGAAAGATACAAAACAAATGTAGACTGGTCGTGCTAAACACAGGTACCTGAAACACACAATTTCGGTACTTATTCCATAGACCAGGAAATATTATTGTGTAACTACTGATTTTCAATCCCCTGTGTGAAGGATCAATGTTCTTACTTCATTTTCCCATTCATTACTTATAAAGTTCAAACGCCGACTATCAAATAAACAATCACTGGAAATTGTAGAAAAACGAATGATTACAACTGATACAGAAACACGTTTCTGCTCCTTTTAAAGTATCGAGAAAAATAAAAACAATCGAGTACATGTGTTAATCACAAGATATAGCGATATACCAGTGTCACGAGTCGGTCTGAGTAGATAAAAGGACAAGCCAAGTTAAATATCAGATTTTCACTCCTTCACAGTCGTATGTGGCGACTTAAATCGCTAACCACCAGCTACCCCCCCCCCCCCCTCCCCTCTCCTCCCTCACTCCACCCCTACCACAAAACTGAGTAAAGTCTAGTCTGCTGTTTTGACATTTCAGTGTGACTTACATAACACACCTTGAACAAATAAAAACAAAACGAAACAAAACCTATCCATATAGATGTTCAAAAGAACGTAAAATCGAAATTAATTTGTCCGAAGATGCCATGGTCTATGGCTCGAATGATTACTCCTCATTGGGTAAACTACAGTGGACACTGTTTACCGAACACTATTGCAGCTGTATTGCACATGAATATAATCGTTTTATAGAAGTTCCGGATTGTAGAGAGCATGTAATCGCATGAGATACTATTACAGTTAGGTGCCGTCCGGTATAGTAAGAGTATCACTCGTTATTCCAGAGTACGCCGATCTATTTATTATCATGGATGTTTACTTTGCGAGGCCTCACTGTTATCAGTGTGTTACATGGTATCTGCATATACTGTTATCGGACACATATGATACATTCGACATGAGAGAGTGAATTGTGATTTTTGTTTTGGACTTAGAGAACACTATACCAGTGATTGTGTTATGATCGTTTTTATCTGCGTTCTACGAGATAGAATGCGGTACTAACATTTGTTCTTCCACACACTATCCCACCGCCGCCACCATTTTTGAAGAGATGCTGTCCAGTGTCACAGGCCTTCTGACCTTAGTGACAATCATCACGCACGTGTCAGAAGTCCAATCACAATGTACTATGATTGACGCTTGCTCGTGTTTCATGCCAGATGGAAATGTTGTGGATATTTCCTCATTGGGTGACAATAATGGATTTGCCAAGTAAGTCACGACTTTTGACTAGGTTTCTGTGGTAAACATTCCAGGCATTGTGCGGCTGTTCCATTTTTTTCTCAGGTTTTCGGTTTTTGCAAATGGGTACTCAGCCGCTCAAAAGGAAACAGTAGGGGAGAAAACTAAATAAGATACCAAAGTATGACAATAGGACAAGGGACCGTTATTTTTACTGTCATTCCGAGACTAGTCTGTTTGTTGCCAATATAAATTATAATATTAATCGGTCTCCTAAACCAATGGATATGACAAATAACAAGATTTAGATTTCAGAGCCGTTTCTATTCTCTTCTCGGTCGCAACATGTGATCGTCCCCTGCATATAGCGTACACTGTCACAACTACATAAGTAAGAGATTGTTTAAGAACCTGTCCTTGGTAGGAGTTTTCTGGATAGATGTCTAGCCGTTGACAATTAAGCGACAGGGCTTGGTGTTTCAACCCGTTTACCAATAATTTCCTTCCTCAGGATTTTCTACCTGCATATCAAAAAGCAAGTTATCCAGAGCTGTCTGCTGTTTACCAATAAGCTTGTTAGCCAAGGTTGTCTAACTTTTGACCAATAAGCTGGTTAGCCAGGATTGTCTATATTTACCAATAAGCTATTTAGCCAGGGTTGTCTATCTTTTAGCCAATAAGCTAGTTAGCCAGGATTGTCTACCTTTTGACCAATAAGCTAGTTAGCCAGGATTGTCTACCTTTTGACCAATAAGCTGGTTAGCTAGGTTTGTCTATCTTTTGGCCAATAAGCTATTTAGCTAGGGTTGTCTACCTTTTGACCAATAAGCTTGTTAGCCAGAATTGTCGACATTTTGACCAATGAGCTAGATAGCCAGGGTTTGTCTTCCTTTTGACTAATAAGCTAGTTACCCAGGGTTTGTCTACCTTTTGACCAATAAGCTAGTTAGCCAGGGTTGTCTATCTTTTAGCCAATAACCTATTTAGCCAGGGTTGTCTATCTTTTGGCCAATAAGCTATTTAGCCAGGGTTGTCTACCATTTGACCAATAAGTTAGTCACAAGGATTGGCGATCGGTTGATCATTAAAACCCTTATCAGCCACGGAAATTACCCTATCTCTCAACTATCAGAATAAATCATGATTAAGTAGTTATCAACATATTTTGTACATAATTATTTGAAGTAAGTATCATGGCAGATTACGATTGCCCTGTATGATGATTCGGCTCCTATTGCGGGCTTCCATTATTTTTGAAGTGCCCGCAGTTCCTGTTCAAGCTATGGTTTGCCCTGTGACATCACTGCCTTGGTGTACTACTTTTCGAAGGCATACTAAAATAAATGTAAGCTAAGGAGTTCTAAGGTAGACAACTATCACATGTGTCGGTGAAAGCTAATTGTAAAATCAAATAAATATCAAAATATTTTGTTGTAGGTTTTTCGCCATTCCTGGCCCGGACACGTTTTATTATTCCTTGAATCTGTGTTATCCATTCAACGAAGGTTCGTGTAGCGGCGCCGCCGTGAGTATTCCCAGACCTGATAGCATTAATCACAATATCACAACTTTCAGGTTGAATACATGTGATTTTGCCGTCTGACAAGACTCTGAATAATCCGAAGTTTTGACATAACTGTCTCACTCATTATAAAGTTACTTCCTAAATAAACAAAGAACAATGTAATAATAGCTCAGCTCCGGTAACATGTCATGGTAACGTCGAAATACTATGCTTCCGAAATCATATGATTGGATTACCTACTTTGTACCATTTGTCTCCGCTAGATTGCGCTCAGGAAAATATACGGCTGGTAATTCAGTCTATGAAGGAATGTTAGCGGCGTATTGAGGTACCTCGGTCATAACTTTAGAATGCTAAAAACCTTACCGCGATTAAAAATAAAAGAAAAAGAAGAAAACGTCTCTGGAGTAGGTGATTTTTACTGGGGATATAAATACCAAACAAAGCTTCTATCTTAGCATTCTCTCCCTTTGGATATGCCGTGGGATTATAGCTTTTTGTACATATTTGATAATGTTTTGTTGCTGAAACAACTAGACCTGTGATGATCAGGTTGTCAATTAATTACTATTGATGATGATGATGATGATGATGATGATGATGATGATGATGATGATGACGACGATGATGATGATGATGATAATTTGCAGGGATGCCAAACGTCGCCGGATTTCATCAGTACATTCCAAATAGGAGATGCCAGTTCCGTGATGTTTAGCACAGATCCGTCAAACAACGTACATGTCCTTTATACGTCACCGACGGACGACGGCAGATTCAGGTAAGGATGACGTCATCATTTACCGTCGACGACACATTAATGTAAGGTATGACGTCATCATTTACTGGCGATGGCAAATCTAGGTAAGGATGACGTCATCATTTACTGGCGACGACATAAAATGTATTGAATGACGTCATATTTTCCGTTTATGAGGATATTTACCAAAGAACTTCAAGTAGGAAACCCGACTAGATATGATATTTTGTTAATACAATACATTGTATTCATCAAATATGTACAAAATTATTTTCCATTGTTCGTAAATCTAAATTGTCATATTTAGCTGACTTAAAGCGAGGATGTATTTTAGTTTATATATGTGATATGAAGAGATTTAATGAAAAAAATAGTCCATATTGTGCGCTCTAGGCCTCTCGATCTCAAAGTGGATATTCTCGTTAGTCTGAGCTTTGGTCTCTACTATCGTATCTGATATATACATATATACATACCTATAGTATTATGATTATTTCCTCAGGACAGTTGATGTTACGCTGCAGTGTGACCCAAATTCAATAAATCCTAACATACAGGTGTTCGGAGAGCAGGGTTTCAATTCTCTCTTATATGTAAGTATATGATTATTATGATGTAAATATTACATTATTCTAAAAATTATTACTTTCTGACAAATCCGATAGATAATATTGAAAGGTCACAGCGTACCAGAAAAAGTCAAAACGTCTCGGTAAATGTCAAAACTTACCGGTAAAGGTCAAGCGTACTGCAAAAGTCAATACGTACCCATAAAAGTCAAAACTTACCGGTAAAGATCAAAACGTACCTGTAATTTGTTAATTTCGAAGTAGTTATGTCGTTAACTTAAAACTGACCATGTAATTTCATGTTATATTCAGAGTGTTATTTGAATAATATATTATGTAAATACGTACGTATATAGAACATTTCTATTTTCAGACCTTTACTATTAGCTCACAATGCGCATGCCCAGGAGTGTGCGGCACCAACCCCGAGCCCGTAAACCCCGGGGGTGACGTTATTATCACAGTAGAGGCTGGAATCAGTCCCGGGACCATTCTCTGTATAATGTACGTATCGGAGATATTCGTAGAGCTCAGTTTCTTTTCCACTTAAGATTTTAAACTTTTTGCATGCACAGGAAATGTACATGTCACAGAATCCCGTACGAACTACTTTCAATTGGCTATCTCGAAATTTAATGAAGTGCGCTAGCGATTCATGTTGAATTTTCCTTTGTCCAGTTGGCATTATCAATCCATCAATGCCAACTGAAAGCAGTTCAAAGCTTATGTTCACCACTTGTGATTTAAATAATCGATATGACATTCTCGGCTCTGAGCTTGTTGACAGGTCTATCATGTTGTTCCGCATACACAAATAGTGCGCGAGACAATAGAAAGCCAGACTAGAATTATATGTAATACAAATATTTAATGTAAATTAACATCATGAAATACAAAATATAAACTGTCCGTCTTGTTTTTCAAAAGGTAAATGTGTATTTAATATTTTCCCGCAACTTCGGTGTGCTTCACTTGGCACTTTATCAATGCGCTGGTTGGCAGTTTATGAGACATTTGTTGCTCGAATATTCTTTTTCCTCTTCTTCTTATAATTTCATATTTCTTAACTTTATCAGTTATTGAATTTACCCACTTTCACATCCTCGATTCTCCAGGGGTAAAACTCACTTAGCTTTCTGTGCAGAGAGCGATAATGAACGTAATCCCTGGAGTCGAAAAGGTCATTTTCACTGTTTCACAATGCACTCAGTATCCGTGTCAATTTGTGTTTCTCGGGTAGCTGAGTTGTTTCCTTAGGCAAGACCCCAATTACTCTGAATGACATACGACTGGCATCCCGTTAGTTGTTCAGTGAGGTAGTCACCAACTACTACAAGGATACCCCGCCTCAGAATATGATCCTGGCTGTTCACGGGGCGATAAGCATAGCAAGCAAACAAACAAACAAATACGAACCTTATGTATTCTCGGAACTCATCGGATAACCCGGAGAGGTCAAATCGGTAATACCATGTAACAGGTAAGACTGTAGTAATAACCTTTCGATATTTTGATTGTAGAGCTATCGTTGGAATGGTCGTGTACGTCGGTGGAGGGATGACGTACATGCGGGTGAGAAAACAGGCCACAGGGGCCGGTATGTTACCACATCGAGATTTCTGGGTAGCAGTTCCAGGACTGATTAAGGTAGGTCATCGAATATCGATAATTCAAGTCTGATCAGGAAATGAAGTTTACTGCCTGAAAATTTACATGCCAACTTTTATACAGTGTAAATGTTTCCAAGTTAGAGTGTTAATGCTCCGGAACAAGGCTCTGCATCCTTCGGGAGACTTTCTATAGTCTGATGTAACTATCAATGACAATGACAATTGTTTATTCTCATAAACAGATCGCTCGTGTCAAGTAGAAATCAGATCTGATGTTAAAGCTACTTAGTTTCCATATTTCACTCAGTCTAGTGTCAATACAAATTATTTCCATAAAGACTCGAGGGAGAAGTCAGATTGAAAGAGTAAACGTGTAAATGTTCCAATTAAGCAACATGAGATAGATAGATGTGCTGTAAAATTGTCGCACTGACGGTTTGATGACCGGAAACCAGATTATAAGACAATTGTATTTTTCCTTTTTTAGGAAGGAGTTGTTTTTACCTACCAGAAGATCCGCGGGAAAATTTCCGGGAAAGAGTACGCTGCAATATAATCATGTACTTTTATTAGATTGTCAAACACTAACCCAGCCCTGGCGGAGAGCAGCGAAACAACTATTCTACATTTTCATTTCTATGGCATGAACTGTTTTGTATTATTTCGCTGGATGGTCATCATTGTATGAAATTTTATAGTGAATACATTCAGCAAATGACGTTTTTTACTATATTATATAAAAAAATATGTCATGAGAAATTTAATGTTTGATATACCCTTTATAGAATCGGTTTTCTACGACTCTTTCAGGAAATAATATGGAATTATATTGAGATTAGACAGAATAATATAACTCACATGTACATATATGGGAGAAATATGTAACTCATACTATATATGACTGAATACCTGGTATAGTCATCCACCATCATAGTTAAAACATTATATATACATTAAGTAATGTAAAAATGTAAAATATCATCATATTTATATAAGTACATTTCATCAAATGGTCCTGAATGTCACACATATATCAATTTTGATTTTGCATGTAATAAAGAAATATTTATCTAATCACCCTTAGTAGATTATTTTTCACCTCAATAGTACGCAAACATCTTTGGTGAGAATCTTGGTGACTTTTGTGGCTATCATAGACAACATAACAATGAATTTAGTAGTCGAGTGGCGCAATGGAGAGCGCCCTCGTTTGTCACTAAGACAGCCAGTGTCGACTCCCGAATCGGGGCATGCGCTCCCGTTCAGTAAAATACACCCCGGAGGCTTGACTTAGAAAAGTGCAGTTTATAGAAAGGGAGCGCAGATCAAGATATGGATTTAGTCAGATTAGGAGTCACCTGCCCCGGCTAAGCAAATTATTATTTTTTTTTCAAACTTCATGCGTTTTTTCTCGGCCGGGAAAAGGGTAGGGCGGAGAGGGTGAAGGATCGGACGACAATGCCGACAACAAAATGCGTTATATTAACAAGAAGGAGCTCCATTTTTTCCTCCAATAGATACATGATGATCATGGCAAATCAATCTAAAGATAATGTTAATGACGCGAATGACTGATTGGAAATTAGCGAAAGTTCATCAATGTTTATTAATAGATGGCACATTCGTTGACCATGAACTTTTTCCCCGCCGAAAAGCACATGGTACAGTTTTGTATAAAAGTCGATCATATAAAATGTACAGTTCAAATGCAATATATCAGCATGAAGTAGCTCCATTTCACCAAAAAGGTGACACATGTATATCAAATCAATCCAAAGATATCACAATATTTTTTGAAAATAGCGAAAGTTCATCAAAGTTCTGTTCATCAGCAGACGGCATATTCGGGAATCTCGACATTTCCCGCCGAAAAGCACAATGGTACGATTTCGGTCCAACATAACAAACAGTTCAATATCTCCAAAAACATGATAAAATGATTAGTTTAATGATCATAAGTCAAGCGGAGAGGTACTTAGCTGAAGTTCAACCGCGGATTCACAACCATGTCAGTTAATTTGGGGTTTTATAATATTTACACAAACAGCATGAAATCGTGTATGACCGACACCGGCTATAGCTATATCTGAAGAGGACAGAAACCACAACGAGAGGTCAAATCACGGTAAATATTCAAGTTGGTATTTAATTCAGTTTTAAGCTAAGATGATAGAAATCTACTCCAAATTTGCCATGCTTGTTTGAATACGATTTATTGATGATTCCATGGTATGCGATTTTCAATGAACAAACAAATGCACTGTATGATTTTTATGACATAAACTCAGGTTCCCAGTACGGAGTAAACGTTCACATCAGCGCTGTTTTAGACGTTGAAAATGTAACTAAAGATTTGATTTTATAGAGTTCGCAATTTATAATAAGGAATGTTATCAAGTAAAACAATTTTATGCAATGGAGGTTATTGCAATGCACGAAACATGCGAGATACATGAATTTTCGTTGATGAGCTACTGTACCGCGTATAATTATTAGATACTATACGCCGTACACCGACAGATTTTGTTTTCTGTGTATACCTTGATCAACTATATCAAGTTTTTAGCTAGAATACATTTCTTAAATCTACAAATTCAACGTTGATTTCTTTGAATACTGCGATATCGTCGGTACTAGGCAGTCTATTTATGCATCGTTTACCTTTCTGAAGCAATTTCCATAAAGTGTCTGTGCAGTAAACATTCACTAAACTTCTGTCGGACATATTTTTCTATTTGATGTGCATCATTAAGCTTGATTTCATACAAACTAGCTTGAAAACTTAGCGCGATCTGACTCCAGCATCTAACTGGTTACCGCTTCAGAGATGCCATGTCGTTTTTTATTCTCTCTCTGAATCATATCTGTGACCCAGATCATTACATAATAATGTATAAACAAAGAAAATGGATTTAATCTTATCCGGAATTATTGCCGATTGGCTTACCTCCCTTACCACAGTAATACATGTAACAGACGATTTATGACTTTTACTCTGGTCACGATAAGCTCTTGAAGTGACAGTTATTAACAAACGCAAGGATTATGTTGCATTATTTATTTATTTATCAATTGTATTGATAACATTCAGTTTGATTCGCTTGTTTTCATGCAATACTGTAGTTATCATTTACTATAAATACTGACATTTTTTTCTACTTGTGGCAATGATTCGGTAATCGCTTTCCATAGCGAATCGTAGCGCCTGGAGGAGAGTCATCGCTACCAGATTCATGGTACGAAGAAGGGACACCAAGAAAGGATACAAACGTACCTAAAATGTCGTCACATTATGTCACAGAAAAATCTTTGATTCTATCGGCAAACACACGCATTCTGAAGATAAAAAGAACTATCGGAGGAACAATGCAGGAAAAACTGGCGCAATGGTTGGCGTTATTCGTGGAGGCGCTCATTGTTGATGACGTCATCATTTATGATCAAAACGTCACATCTTGTTTACACACAATTTTTCACGTCGATCTCACAGGTAAGCATTTGTAAAATTGATATAACCAGTGTATTGCTGATTTCCGGTAAGGTGAAAGGTCAAGCTACAAACGAAATAACGTTCATCATGACGTCTCAATTTTGCTTCGTACAATCTTCTTATCGTGTCGATGCTTTTCATAACATAACATAATAATGATAGTTAGTCTATATTTGCATGCGACTGTTTCAATTTTTTTCTTCGACCTCAGATTTATAAATACATACATACACATATATATAAATATGTATATTTTCTAGCGCAATGATTAGGATGGGAATTGGAAGCTTGTCATGAAAATCTGCTACAGGCTCCTTTTGGTATTATTTCTTGGATATGTTCCGGGATATGAAGAAGCGACTGGTCCTGTCCCATGTTTTCCAAAGTGTCCGTTATCGGAGGAAGGTAGGCGTCTCTGTGAGTCGCTTTTATTATTGGAGCCATGCGTCGAACTTACCAAAAGACCGTAAGTATATTACGACAACCAAGGGTCACTTACCAATCAATATCTATTGACCTCCCGATCTCATTCACACACGTGTAACATGATAGCTAGTGGTGTACCTACATGATTTCGACCCAATCTAATTAAAATTAGACTTGTAATTTCCGTTCCTCTACGATACACTGCAATACAAGTACTTGCATTGCAGTGTATCGTAGAGAAGTGGAAATTACAAGTCTTATTTTAATTACATTTAGATTGGAGTTCGACCTTGCAAGCACGCGCTTTACGTCACCGGTCGGACAATAATGAATGATTCATTCTACATGTAGGTAGATTCGGACTAGAAGGCTGCCATATTCCTATGTAAAATTCTAATCCATAAATGAGAGGTGTGCCAGTTAAATAGTTATATTGTAGTTACTGGTTCTTCCAGATGTCCGTTCCTACTTTCACAAAGTTTTTGGGACATAATAGTGTCCAGTTTGACCAGGTAAAGAATTTCATATAAATAGACCGGGATGGCAATTACAGAGCTACAGATATTCATCTCTCAAAAATAAAGTACTAGGTATAGGGAACCGTTCCTATTCCGGGCATGGCGCACAGAACGTAGACTTTCATCCACCCAGTAAGATGAGGGCTTCTCCGTTTTCTTCTTTGATGACATTCCATTGATCTATCTTTTCTCCTTAAGATATATGCGGGTGCTGTCTTTGTCAAAATCGCTCCCTCCCCCTCTTTTTTTGGGCGGACTCTTGTGCTGTTTTCCTTCTAGCATGTTTTCGCTCGGTCATTGGTTTTTTTGCATAATTTAATATTTTCGGTAAACAGTGTAACATTTCCCCACCAGCAGTCGACATTTATCCAGAAAGTCATTATATTAGGAACATGCCGTTGAATATCGAATGAATGCACACTGTATATTGGGAAGCAGGTGAATTATGGGATGGGTGTAACAACTCAGATACTGACAAGTTAGAGAAAATTCAGCTAGAAGCAGCTAGAATTGTCACAGGTTTAACCTAATTTACAAGTAGACAGTCGCTATATATAGAAACCGGGTGGGAAACACTATTAGAAAGGCGAAAGCAGAAAAAAACTTTTATTATTCTATAAAATGCACTATAATATGGCGCCATCTTATTTGAACGACCTTTTGCCCAACAGAGTTAATGAAAATACTACTTACAACTTGAGAAATAACCAAGATTATGTACCACCTAGATGTCGTCTGTCTCTATATGAAAAATCATTTCTTCCCAGCACAGTAAAAACATGGAATTCTTTAGACATCACTGTAAGATCTTCAGAAACAATAGCAAACTTTAAAAGACAAATAAAACGAAAAATACCTGTAGCAATAAGACTAGGAGTTGGTGACAGAAAACTTGATGTCTTTCACACTAGACTTCGACATGGATGTAGCTCATTAAATTCAGACCTTTTTAAAATTAATTTAACTCTGAACCCTTCATGTAATTGTTCATTTCCCTTGGAAAATGCGCTACATATTTTTTTTACAATGTGACCAATATAACGATCATCGTGTCATGTTTTTGAGGAAATTGTCTGTATTTAATGTCCATATAGATCTAAATCTGATACTTAATGGATCAGATAGACTTAGTCAAATTGACAATGACAATATACGGTTGATTGTTCAAGAATATATAAAAAATACTAACCGTTTTTATTAATCTGATGTCATTTATGTCATAATTGTAAGTCATGAACAATAGACTATACAACTCCTATATCAATTTGTGCAAAATAAATTATATATGACATATATATTATGCAAAATACTGATATATATAACATCGATAGACTATATATATCGAAACTATATTGTTGATAGTACATGTAAACCAACATTTTTATTACCATATTGTACATTTTGTTTTATGTTTACTTATTAATATTATGTCATGATCATTTACTTAATAGCCATAACACTATTGTAATTTTGGTAACTGGTATGGCACACGTCGTTGTTTCAACCAATAAATATTAATGTTGTGTTCTTTTATATATATATAGAACATCTATGTGTAAAATATCATTATATTGTATCGTAAATGCTGCCATTTGTTAATACCATTATATTCATGTTTATGGAAGAGGACAATTATAAGTTGTAAAACTTGTGTCCAATTCCTTTTGAAATGTTTTCAAATAAAATATGTTTAAACTAGGAAGCAGGAGTGTTACCACAGAGAAATGGAAAATATATACAAAATGTCAAGATATCCTTTGCTGATATAGAGGTATGATGGTAGGGAAGGAGTGTTACTATAGTATTGTAAACTTTATCTATCTTAAAACAATTGTAAAACAAATTATATAACAACTATTTTTGTCTCGGATGGAAGCGCGCGAGGAGTATTCCTGTGGAGTATGCGGAGAAAGCCCACGTGTTAGAGCAACTGACCACATTCCTTTTCGTGCCCAATCCGGGAATCGAGCCCTGGCCGCTTAGATGTTACCAATGTGCCACCTGGCTACCCTACATAGTACAGTATTACTATAAACATATAGATTTAGCGGAATTGGACTTGGTACCGTTGGCCAGGTAACTCAAAAGGTTAAAGAGTCCGTCTAGATTTCGAAGGTACCGGGTTCGAGTCCCGGTCTGGTTATTGCATTTTCCCTCTCCTGTTATATCTGACGTCTAACTCAATACCCAACGAGGAGGTATAGGGTCTCGTATGTGTCTTCGGGGTCGAAGGCTTTGTTGTGGTGGAAATGGACTTGGCTGGGCGCCGGTGGCCAAGTAGTCAACAGTCTACAGTCGGAGGTCCCGGGTTAGAATCCCGGCCTGGCCGCTGCATTTCCCCTCTCCTGTTACACGGAAATGGTAAATATACCAAAATGTAAATACACCATGAACCAAAGACATATTTTCTGCTAATGTTGCGTTTGATTTTGTTGTAGATTAGATGATGCGACTGACACATGCAGCTGTGAGTGGTCAGATGTTTTAAGTCATCCCGGATACAGCTCGGTCCCGGATAATTCTAAATGTCTACTGTACTCCCTGGAAACTTGTGGTAAATCGTGTATGGTTGATAATTGATTGTAATTATAATGTACCTAGGTCATATATGACTCTAACAAATCAGAAACTAATTGATTTACAACATGTCCGTTAAATAACAAATTCTAATCATACCTTAATTCAAATTGTGTCTTAACGGAGTTATATCCCCCTCGTCAACATTAATCTTATCGGTAAAACGAAAGTATGATACTATTATTGAATATAATAAGCGATAATGAATTCTTTGTCTTTTCTGGTGAAAAATTTGACACGGTTACATATTTTACAATATATATATATGTTTTCCTCACACAGATGCGAAGATACGTCATTCGCGAGACACTACCGGAAGAGGGTATTCTATTAACAATTTTGTGCGGGAAATACAAAATGAGAATTCTCGCATTGAAAAAATAACAGACGAATCGGAGAAACGAGAAGCCAAAGTCAGGATGTTGAGTGCCGTACGTGACATCATTAACCTGATAAGGAAACTAGAAGGCACCCAGACAGGTTTGTCACTGAGTTATGATTTCCACTCTAAAATATTTCCTGTTCACAAAAGGTTGATATCTGACCTTTAAAAGATGCCAAACACCGACAGCGTATTCAGTGCTTCTCAAAAAAAAAAAATAAAAATAAAAAAAAAATAAAATGCATAAAATGGCATCCTCCGTACAGAAATATATCTAATTAACATCTATAAATGGTAACCACGGTTCAGAAATATATCTAATTAACATCTTTAAATGGTAACCACGGTACAGAAATATATATAATTAACACCAATAGATGGTAACCACGGTACAGAAATATATATAATTAACACCAAGAAATGGTAACCACGGTACAGAAATATATATAATTAACACCAATAGATGGTAACCACGGTACAGAAATACATGTATATCTAATTAACAGCAAGAAATGGTAACTACGGTACAGAAATACATGTATATCTAATTAACACCAATAGTATGGTAGCCACGGTACAGAAATGTATCGGTGATCATAAAGGCTATTACACAACCCAATCTGTTATGACATATACATGTATGGTATTGCGTAACAGTATTTCAATCTTTGGCTAGATAGTTAAATTTTGTACCTTTAAGAGATATGTCCCGTGTCCCAGTTAATAGTTGTGTTTTGTACCTTAAAGAAGAGATATGTCCCATGTCCCCGTTAGTA